>NC_137786.1:68739288-68864288 GCF_963383645.1 Muscardinus avellanarius
CCTCCCAAATACTGGGATTACAAGTGTGTGCCACCACATCCAGCTCCTTTTTTTTTAATTAATTGCTAGTGTTTTATCTACCACTACAAATGCACGGATCCTTGTTTCTAGATATTATACTTGATTTGATTAAAGGTAAAAGTTCTTCAAATCATTCAGAATCAAGTAAGATTTACAGAAACAGTTGAAGTCAGCTACAAGAACAAGATGAGTTAACAAGTACTGAATGGATAGTGCCTGTAAGTGACCCCAACAAGTCAAATGACTATAATGTATGGGTCTTTGTCCATTTCACCCACAACATGTAGACTTGTTGACAGTAAAAAAAAATTAAAAAATAAAAAGTAGATCTTTAAGTGCATGAAAACAATATCATATCTGGAATTTAATTTATATATAACTAGAGTTTTTACAAGAACCATGACCCCAAAACTAGACAAAACTATACTAATCTGAAAACCTTTATTTCTCTCACCAAAGGGGACAGGGACTATTAGAGTGGTTCAAACTGTAACCTCACCAAGATTTATATTTTCTCAGATTACTCAGGAAAAAACACTAGAAAATCTAAATACTTGTCAGTCTGACCTGAATATATTACTTAATTGGGGAGAAAATATCTTCATCTCCAAAAAGAAGAGAATGGGTGCAGTTTGTCCCCTGTTTTATGGTACTTGATAAATTTTAAAATATGTTGATTAGATAAAAGCTTGATAAACATTTAATAATTAATTTATAAAGTACTCTAATTTGCTTTGTATGTTTACCTTTTAATCAGAAGTAAATACATTACTAAGTGTATATTTAAATATTTCTGCATATTATTTTTTAAGTAGAATGATATTTATAGATACAGAGAACACTTAATTTATAGTGACTGAGTTATGTGAAATTAGCAGTGATGATGAAGTCTGTATTCAAGTGTTTTGTACTATGTAGGTTAGTGCCTTTTGTTCAGAAAACAGTTATGTAGCTCTTTTAAAGTCAATAACAATAACCATAAACAAGATAATCCCATCAGCACAAGTCAGTCTTTCTCTGCATATATTAATTTAGCACAGTATTACACTTAATAAATTATCATTAGCCATAGATGTTTTCACATGTGCATATTTAAAGCCTTTAACATTTGCAATCTTGGTTTTCTGGAAGGACTAAGGTAAAAGACACTCATTTTAAATTTGAAAAGAAGCATAATCAGTCTTTTGAAGCCCACTGCAATCAATATCTATGCAAATGGAGTGGTTATGAAATTTACACTGCTTTGTCAATCAATCACTAGTCAAGTCTCCACCCTGCACTAATAGATTTTTTTCTCTTTAAAGAGACAGCTATTTTTTTCATTTATATAACAGTACTTACAATATAAATATGTGCTATTGCTTTGACTACCTCCCTACTCCCACCCTTTCCCTACATATTTATCCATCTCTGCAGTGTGTCAGCTCATACTGACAGTCTAGGTAATAGTAGTGAGAGAGGAGGGATTCCTGAGCTCCAAACCCTAGGCCTCCCATGGCCCTGTCATTGGCACTAAATTCTTGGAAGTAAGAACAAGCCGACCTTTGGGAATGCAGAGCTGAACTAGCATCCTCAGAGCACTGAGCATGTGCTCCCTGCCTGCTGGGGTCTTCAGTGATCACTAAAGGGTTGTGTCTTTTTTACCTCAGCACCTCAACAAGGACTGAGTGGGGTCACAGGACACTTGCTAACCAAATAAACAGAAGATATAAGTTAGGGTGGATAATTAAGTAGATGGAGTTCAGAGTTGACTTCCATTACATGGGATAATAAATGGATTATAATAAATAAGAAATGTAATAGGGGGAAATCTTAAATTCTATACTTACATTAAAGAGAGAAAAAAAAAAGCTGTGGAACACATACAAAACAGGAAAGTCTGGTTTAATAGAAGTTCCAGTAAATACAATAAAATAAAAAATCCCAGTATTTTTTGGCTGCCTGTACCTACAATGTGAATTCTAATATTGAGGACTGTTGGGGAATCAAATGTATAAGGCTTTTTTGAAATTGGGAGAAAAAGGGAAGTTAATAATCTCCCTATTTTTTATAGTGGTCAGATATTATCCGATAGATTACATTGAGCTTTATTCTGAAACTTTTAAGGAGGGGTCTGAAAAGATTAAAGGTATACAGAGGATTGTGATTCATGGTGAAAATGCTATGGTTAAAATAGAGAGGATGTAGGTAGAATGTAATATTGTTCTTCAAATAATAAAATTTACCTGTAGTTAAGAATTCAGTTCCTAATTGAGTCCTGTGTAACAAAAATGCACACATGAGTGTTGTTCTCTTGTTTAAAAAAAAAAAGTAGTCTGGATATGGCTAATCCAAAGCTGGTGACCAGCTCCATGAAGTCATTGAGCACCCCAACTCTGAAATCCTGGGAATATGATTATTTCTGTCCTCAAGATAACAAAAGCTGCTGAAACTCCTACAATCACATTAGCATTCCAGGCAGCAAGAAAAAGGGTGGGTTTGATGTTAGGGAAAGGCATTCTCTCTCCCATTTAAAAAGCTTTCCCAGCCGGGTGCGGTGGTGCACACTTGTAATCCCCACACTTGGGAGGCAGAGACAGGAGGATTGTAGTTTTGGAGCCAGCCGCGCTGGCTTAAGAGACCCTGTTTCCAAATAAAAAGTTAAAAAAAATAGGTCTGGGAGTGTAGCCTGAAGATAGAAGGGCTTCTAGGAACCCCAGTACCACCATAAATAAATAAATAAATAAATAAATAAATAAATAAATAAATAAATAAAGCAAGCTTTCCCAGCCAGGCGTGGTGGCACACACTTGTAATCCCCACACTTGGGAGGCGGGGACAGGAAGATCTTTGAAGCCAGCCTTGCTGGCTTAAGAGACCCTGTTTAAAAAAATAATAATATATATTATAGGACTGGGTAGAAGGGTTTCCAGGAACTCCAGTACCACCCCCCCCCAAAAAAAAAAAAAAAAAAAAAAGCTTTCCCAGCCGGGTGTGGTGGTACACTCTTATAATTCCAATACTTGGGAGCTGAGACAGGAGGATCAGGGTTTGGGTTTGAGGCCAGCCTCAACTACTTAGTGAGACCCTGTTCCAAACTTTTAAAAATAATAAGAAATAGTGCTGGGAATATATCCGGGAGGTAGAACGCCTCTGGGTTCAATCCCCAGTACCACAAAAAAAAGAAAGAAAGAAAAGAAAAAGAAAGGAAGTAAGGAAGAAAGGAAGGAAGGAAGGAAGGAAAGAAAGAAAGAAAGAAAGAAAGAAAGAAAGAAAGAAAGAAAGAAAGAAAGAAAAAAAGCTTTTCCAGAATTTCCACATCTACCTACATTTCTACTTTGCACTTCTTGGTCATGACGTACTTAGCCTTATGGTCAAATCTGGCTGCCACAGAGGCTGAAATGTAATTTTCCAACTAGTTGTTTTGCTCAGGACTTTATTATCTGGGAAGAAAGAGGACAGTGTATGTTGAGAGGCAACTAGCTTTCTGTAGCAAGTTTGAAATTAGAAGGCACATTGGAACATGTTGGTAAAAATTAAAAAGAGGTAAATTTTGCTAAATATTGGACTTAAGCCCCTAATTGAATGGGCTTTTTTTTTTTTTTAGAGGTACTAATGTCACTGTTGTTGAATAATCAAAAGCAGCTAGGAAAATTCATATCAGTAAAGTGTTAGGGGAAGGTCTGAGTGCATGATTCCTTCCAATACTATGAAGACCATTTCAATTTACCTGTGTCGAAGCCATGCTGATTTTTAGTTAGATTAACTTTTTGAACAAGAGATTCTAATAAAGTAAGATTTCTATGTACTACAATCGATAATGACAAATGTTCCTTAAGGCAAACACTTAATACAGAAGTCTTGTTTTCATGTTATATTCACCATGTTTATTTTTAAACAGAGGCCACTGCCTCTGGTGAAATAGAATTCCATGGACACATACTGACTTCACACACTTAGTAATTTTTCTGATCCATGAAGTCCTATACCTACAAATCTTAAACCTTTTAGGATTTGTAGCATGTGAAAAGTATAGTTTCGGGCCTTTTTTGTGATTTTTATTTTCCTGTGGTATTTGAATTATATGGGCTTTTTTCAGATACTTGCCAACCTTCTGTTCCTTGACAACTACTGATGATTGAACCTATGGGCACTATGATTATAGACATACACCACCATGCCTGACTCTTTTTCAGAAATTTTTAAGATGTTGGTATGATGTGTATTTTGGACTTGTATTCACAACTTGTAAATGAGAGATTTAGACACATTACAGTTACAATTTTTGTAATTTTAGACCATAGAAGCCCTTGCTGTGCTCACTTTTACTGACACAGATTATATTAAGTAGAGCACAATAGTTGTGCTCTGAGTTGATACATACTCCAAAGCACAATGGCAAACACTGTTAAGTTGTGCTCTTTGTAAAGGTTTAAACGACTTTTCCAATACATAAAAATACAAACCACGCAGAACTTGGCCTATACACATTTTCAAGATATAGATATAATTGTTTAAATATCTTTGTTTTAGTTATTCACAGAGAACAATTCTCGAAAGCATTTTGCTTTGACCTAGAGTTTTTAATGGTGTAAGGCATGAAAAGACAGCGTTTGGGAGAAGGCCCCAGGAGACCATCTTTCCTACATGGTCCAGCTAATTCCCTCACTTTATCCATGTTAGACCATGAACAGTGCAACTGTGCTTTGTAGAAATAATTCTTGCATCGTACCTCATCAATCTTTGTCTTGCTTGGCATCTCAGGTCTTATTTTTTTAATTAAAATTGAATTCTTTAAATGTAAAAAATCTTAACTTGATCCTCAGATGAAATCTTTAGCTAATAAGATGTGCACTGTGTTGAATTGAATTGAGCTATGCTCACCCCTTTTTTTTTTTGGTGATACTAGAGATTGAGCCCAGGGGTTAATAGCTCTGAGTTATAATTAAAAAATATAGAGCTGGGCGTAGTGGTGCATGCACACTTGTAATCCCAGTACTTGGAGGCTGAGACAGGAGGATCGCACAGGTTCAAAGCCAGCCTCAGCTACTTAGTGAGGTTCTCAGCAACCTACTGAGACTCTGTTTCCAAATAAAATATACCATAGGCCTGGGAATATAGCCTGGAGGTAGAAAAGCCCCTGGGTTCCACCCCCAGTACACTATATATATATATCGGCCCTTTTTGCTTTGTTTTTATGTTGAAATGGTCTCTTTAAGTTACCATGCATTAGTCTCAAACCTACAATCCTCCTTGTCAGCCTTCCAAGTACTGGTATTCCAGGAGTATGCCACCAGGCTTATGCCACCAAGCCTAGCCTGAGCCAAGCTTTCTGAAGATCACGGCTTATTATTATGATTATGATTATTTTAGAAGAGATATTAAGTTATAAAGAAGGGATTGATTTTCTTTGTCTCTTTTCTTTCTTTCCAACTCTTCCCCAACGTGAGGAGACATGTCAACTTTCAGCCACTTTCTATTTCTAAAGCTTTGTCGAAATAGGTCAAGTAGACCTCAGGTTGTTTATTTGTAGATAAAAATAATACTAGCTTTCATGTAAGAATAATGAACATTGAGGCAAATTCATTAAATGTATTTAAAAAAATTTTTTGTGTTGGTCTAGTAAGATGTAAAATAATTTTAAAGCTTTTAGCATAGTATTTAATATGTAGAGATAAATAATTGCCGGTTGCCTTTGTGTTCTAAATAGAAAATGTAGTACAATAAGGAACCCACTGAGCTCATAGTTCTCTTATTTCTTGGACTTCCAAGTTTAGCTCCTCCTAATCATGCTTGTGGTATTGGGATTCAGTTGTACATAAATGTGCCTGCCCCTCTAGCTCTTCCTTTTCTTCCACACATCTGTGGCTTGTTGGGTTCATTTCTCAGCTTCCCTCCCTTGTCTTGCTTCTCATGTGTCCTCTACTCCTACCACCAAGACATACTTTACCTTTAGAAATCCACACTAACCAGCAATATATGTACGCCTAGGTGACCTTCAGTGGCTCTCTCTATTGCTCTGCCCACAGCTTTATTTTTTTTTTAAGCTCCAAGAGTCTTCACAAAGTAATCACACATGTATCATGTATCCAGTACTCAAGTCAAGAAACAGAACATCGCCAGAATCTCAGGACTCTTTTTGGAGTGTGTGTAGCGATGGGGATTGAACCCAGTGCCT
The DNA here is from genome assembly GCF_963383645.1 of Muscardinus avellanarius. Classification (NCBI taxonomy): domain Eukaryota; kingdom Metazoa; phylum Chordata; class Mammalia; order Rodentia; family Gliridae; genus Muscardinus; species Muscardinus avellanarius. The sequence continues at coordinate 68,745,467 of NC_137786.1, forward strand.
CACACATGATAGGCAAGTGCTCTACCACTGATTATATCCCCAACCTCCAGACCCCTCTCAACATTTTCAGCCACTACCTGCTCAACAACAGTCACCTCTAGTTGACTTCTAACATTTAAATTCATTTTGCCTGTTTATATTACATAAATATGTCACATACTATATAGTCTTTTGTCTGTACAACTCATTTAAGTTGTATGTAGTTATTTCGTCACTGTGCTTGATATATACAGTTCCATTGTGTGGATATACCACATTTTGTTTATACATTTTAAAAATGATAGACTTTCATATTCTTTCAAATTTTTGGCTACTACAAAGAGTACTTCTGTGAACGTTATATGCCTCTTTGGGTGAACATTCATACGTATTTCTGTTGTGTTTTGCTTGGGAGTACAATTGATAGGTCATTGTGTATATATAATTATGTATGTATATGTCCATCTTTGATAGAAAATGGACAAAATATTTTCTACGATAACTATAATAATTTACACTCCTGCTTGCTGAACAGTTCAGAAAGAATGAACTGTCTGTTTAAAAAGTAAAGTAGGTCAACTCTACTCTAAAATTTTCTCATCTGCTCTTTGCAAAGGTGACAGACAATTTATAAATAATTTTTGTCAGTTTGAGATCAAATTTTGTGCAATTATAAATTATCAATATAATACCAATATATGGGTAATCTTTTTTTTCTGTATACTAGTCAAATAACTGATTTTTAATCTGATTTTGCATTACTACTGATGTTATTATTGGTAAGTAGTAATATTAACCAACTAGATTTTGAACTGGTATTGAGTGCTAGATTTAGATAGTTGAAAGGGAGTAGAGAGAATTGAGTTGCAACAATTTTAAACTAATAGTTTTTTTTCTTTTTTTTTTTTTCTTGTGGTACTAGGGATGGAACCCAGGGACTTTTCTATCTCTGGGCTATACTTAGAGAACTATTTTATACTTTATGTGGAAACAGGGTATCACTAAGGTGCTGAGAGCCTTACTAAGTAGCTAAGGCAGCTTTGAACCTGTGGGATCCTCCTGTCTCAGCCTCCCAAGCACTGGGATTACAAGCATGTGCCACCATACACGGCTCTTAGTTTTTTTTCTTTTTTTTTTATGTTTCTCCCCCTTTATTTCATAATAAATAGCATACTATATATTAGCGTATATTGTGTTTTTTGACTTAGAAGATCCTGGAGATATTTTCTTATTGGTGGTCTCAAAGCATCTTCATTTTTTCCAGCTGCTTAATACTCTATCATGTGACTATTACATTCTTTCTTTTCTTTTTTTCATTTTTTTTATTGGTGCATTGTATCATACATCATAATGGGATTAAAAAAAAAACTTGTGTAGACATATGTGCACACATCGCCCAGTTAGCCCCTACCCCACACCATTCCCTCCCCCTCCCTCCTTCCCATGCTTGGCTTAGTGGTTGACATCTAATATTATAGCAATTTATCCAAAATTAACAATGATAATCTCACATAACAGATTCATTTGTCTGATATCAAACTTTTGGTGACTTAGAGATAACATTTCAATATTTCTTTTTGCTTTCTTTCTTACCAGAGGATATTTTTTTCTTTTTTTTTAAGGTGAAACCTTCATATATTTTTTTTTCCAGAAAAATCTATCCTAACATGAAATATGAACTCTAAATACCCAAAACAATCTTGAAAAAGAACAAAGCTAGAAGATGTACATTTTCTGATTTCAAACCTTATAAAGCTACATTAATTGAAGCAGTGTAGTACTGCTACAAAGGCAGATATATAAACCAGTGGAGTAAAATAAAAAGCCTAGAAATAAATTCTTCCATATAAGGTCAAGTTATTTTTGACAAGTTTTCCAAGAACATTTGGTGAAGGAAATAATGATCCTTTCACTAAATATTGTTGAAAAATAATAATTACATGAAAAAGAATAAAGTTGGACCCTTAACTAACACCATATACAAATATTAACTCAAAATAGATAAAAGACCTAAATGTAAATCTTAAAGACTATAAACTTTTAGAAGAAAACCTGGGTCATAACACTTCACAACACTGAAATTGGCAGTGATTTCTTGGATATGATTTCAAAGGCACAGGCAACAAAAGAATAAACTTCCTAAAAAATAAAAAAAAAATTATTGTACATCCAAAGACAATGTAAACAGAGTTAAAAGTTACTAATAGAATGGGATAAAACATTTACAAATGCTATATCTGAAGGTATATTAATATTCCAAATAGAAATCCTAAAAATTAGCCACAATAAAAGCAAACAATACCATTTAGAAATAGGTAAAAGACTAAAATAAATAATGAATCTCCAAAGATTTTAACCAATAAACACATGAATATATTCTTCTTTGATTAGTTGTCTGCTGGATGGAAAATCTTGTTTCTCTGGTTCTGGTGTGTATTATCTATTTCTTCTTTGTAGTTAATCTCTTTGAGTATTTTTTCTAGCACTGGTTTTGAAGACATAAATTCCTTCAGTTTCTGTTTGTCATGGAAGCTTCTTATTTCCCCATATAATTTGATAGATAGTTGTGCTGGGTAGGAAATTTTTGGCTGGAAGTTGTTTTCTTTCAGAGTTTGGAATATGTTACTTCCAAGCCCTTCTGGCCATTAATGACTTGGTTTGGGAAGTCTGGAGTGATTTTAATTCGTTTGCCCCTGAATGTCACTTGGCCTTTTGTTTTTGTTGCCTTTAAGGTTCTCTGCTTGGCTTCCACATTGGTCATTTTGACAATTATGTGGTGTGGGGAACCTCTTCTCCGATCCTGTCTAAAGGGAGTTCTATACGTTTCCTGGACCTGTGTATCGATCTCTTGCTCTATGTTTGGAAAATTTTCTGCTATTATTTCTTTGAAGAGATTATTGATCTCTTTGGTTTCACCTTCTTTTCCATCCTCTATGCCGATTATTCTTAGGTTAGCTCTCTTAAAATGGGCTAATATTTCTTCAATGTTAGAGTCCTGCTGTCTGATTTTTTTTCTAAGTTATAAATTATGTGTTCGTTTTTGGAGTGATCCTCTTCTAGGAGCGAGATTCTGTTCTCCATGTAGTCTAATCAATTGTTTATATACTTTGAATTGAGGCCTTTACCTCAATGATTGCATCCTTTATGTCTTTTAGACTCTCTTTAAATTCTTTTTGAAAGTCCTGTATTATTTCTTCAGTTATATTCCTGATTTGATCTTTTGGAGATTTCTGAATTTCTGTGTTATCAGGTTCTGATAATATGAGGTTGTGGGCATTCATTGCTCTATTGTTGTTCCTCTTTCCCATGATTTCAGAAGTTTGTGCCTTCCCTGGAGCACTACTACTTCACTTAGGGAGCTCTGTATCTCGAGTCTGTGGTAATCTCAGCCACCACTACTCCTTCACTGGGTTGGACTGCAAAATCTCAGACCCAGGGAGATTATCAAAGTCCCTGGGTATGCAGTACAGGGATTTCTCCTTTAGGGGCTGCAATTTCACCCACGGTTATTGTGCGTGTTGATCAGGAGCTGTGGAGGGAGCGGCGAACTCACTGTTGCTGTTGCTGCTGGCAATATGGCTGCTGCCACACCCTCGGCCATGAGGCTGGAGCTGCTGGCAATATGGCGCCGCTGCCACCCCCTCAGCTGTGAGGCTGGCATATTTCTTTTCTGGTTTTGAGCTCTGTTCTGAGTCCCTGGAAGGCGTGATGAACTTGACCACTGGGAGTTTTAGACATTCTTTGTGCTGAAAGAACTGCTGAATTACACCCGAATGATCCGCAGCTGCTCACTTCAGCTCCTTGTTTACCTTTCCTCTCTGGATCCTGGTGCTGTGAGGGAAGATGGTGCCGGCGAGGCCCTGCTGCTGCATTGCGGGCTTGATTTCTGGTCTCTGGTTGTTCTTCTAGTCTTTTTTTTTCTCTGTCCCTTGTGTTTACATTTTTTATTTCTCTGCTGGTAGTGTTTTCTTGCTATGAAAAGTGCTAATTTTGTGGCAATAGAGATTGAGTTTTAGCAGGACTTGTAAACGCTGCTTTTCTCTGTTGCCATCTTCCTGGAAGTCTCAGTTTTTTTTTTTTTCTTAAACACCATTATCTTATTAAATTAAGTTTTCAGCCAGGGTCTGAGAAATAATGCCTTTAAATACTTGAAGTTAAGCTTTATTGTTGAAGCTATATAGGAGGAATTAAATGGAATCATCATAGAGAAGGTCTATTATAATTATCATTTATGGGAAAACATTTGAATATAGTTATTTAAATATATTTTTGTTTCAAAATATCTAGTATATTTTAAAATGTTCTGATGTTTTGATGTTTTGAAATAAGTGTGACCTTGTTGAGTTGATTTTGTGGTTGGTTCATTCTGCATCAGTTTAGAAAAAACTGACTTACTGTGATGAACATCTAATTATGTCAGTGTGTGATGACTCCACACTCTTGCATACCATGATATCAACAGATCAGGAGCCAGGTGATAGTTTTCCTTGACATCTTTACAGAGCATGGTCAATAGTTTGTTATTACTGGTACTGGCTAATAGGACTAATGAATACCCGTAAGGAAGGCAATAATCATACCTTTTATTGGATGCTACTCTTTCTATTCTGTAAAAAACCACATCCCAAGTTTTTTGTGCTCATTCACCATTGGATTTATATTATGTTAGATGAAAACAAATCACATTTTCTGAGTATTTTTCTCCACACTTCAAAATGTCTTTTTAGATATTGTCTAACTGCCAGCTAATTTACAGCTCTGAAACCTTGTTGTATCATTTGGAATAGAGCATTGGATAATTTAAAGTGAAATGAATCATTCTATAATGAAGAATTGGTGTTAAATCTTTTGGGATATAAGGATTTCTTTGCTACAGTTATATATGTAATTTTACATTCAGTAAGAATGCCCTTTGAACTGGAGAGGACATATTAACGAGATGAAGTCCCTCCCCCCACAAAATCTAATGATTTGACAGCCCTTCCCAAAAGACAGAAGTTCGTGTTTTAAGGGGTGCCATTTTCTGGAGGGCAGTGGGAGTCTGGGGATATCCTTCTGGACTCTGACCTCCTTTGCCCACTCCTCTGCCCAGCTGCTGTTGTCTGTAGCACCCATCTAACAGAGGGGTACACACTCCCCAAACAGCCTTTGGTCTCGGCAGATGCAGAGGGTGACAGTGAATCTTGACATAAGAACAGCAGTAGCAGCTTATTGTAGTGGCTAAACCTTGTTCTTGTTTACATGGAGCGTTCTTAAGGAAAAATAATTTCCAAGCTATGCAGGATGGATTAAAAACACTATTCTGACTTTCTCATATCTAATTTCAACAAAATTCTTTGTGCCCAAAAATGAAGAATGGAATAAATATTTTTGTAAATTCTTTGAAAGTAACTATAAACAGATCCCAATAGATTGACTATTTTTCCTGTTTGGCTTCTGACTAGACTAGTGCTTTTAATATCACTACACTTCATCTTTATGGATAATCAAGAATGTGCATGAAACCTTAATTTCCAGCACAGAAGGATAATTGCTCAGTGATCATTTACTTTCTTTAAAACGTAACTGAATATAAACTAAGACAGGAACTAAGAAAAGAATCTATTTTTAAAATGGCATTGAAATGGTATATAAAATCAAATTGTATATGAAATATATACTCACCTTGGTGTGTGTGTGTGGGGGGGTACTGGGGTTCCTGGAAGCCCTTCTATCTCCTGGCTACACTCCCAGACCTATTTTATATTTTTTATTTGGAAACAGGGCCTCTTAAGCCAGTGAGGCTGGCTCCAAACCAGCGCAATCCTCCTGTCTCCGCCTCCCAAGTGCGGGGATTAAAAGCATGCACCACCACGCCCGGCACCTTGGTGTATTTTAACTGCCTTACACTTCAGTGGACCTAGGTAGTTCAACTGGTTAGTCATGGAATCATAGAAAACAGCTTGCTACTCAATAGTGGTCAGAACCCCTATAGGAGAGGTTGGGAAATAGCCAGCAGTGTTCTGTGCTTTGCTCAGTAACAGAGGTAGCTTTGGCCTCCATATCTCTTCACTCCATGAATCCACTGCCTTTTCTCCTTGCCTGTGCTTTTTTGTTGTTCTTTGTTTCAACTACAAGGGGGAGATCTTATTTCACATGCTTTAGAGAGATTTTATAGTAGAGCTAGAAGCATAGAAAGCAAGAATTTTTATTAGAAAGGACATTGATCTTTAACAGTGATGCCTCTGCCAGTCTTGGGTTACTCTCATTATGGTATCTTTTATTTTATTTTATTTTTTTTTACAAAATAGAGAGTCATAAGCCATATCATAGCTCTCGGACACATTTATGCAAAACAACTGAACTGTAATATGTGAATAAACATTTCCTGACTCCAACCTGATTTTCTTCTCCCTCTTTCTATGAGCAAACAGAAGACCATTTCTAAGTAAAAGAAAAGTAGAGGAAGAAAGAGAAATCACAAAGAACAATTTAAGCATTATTTTGTATTTAAGTGCATTGTGGCATCCCTGAGACCCTTCTCCAACTTCTTGTGATGGCATGCAGTATAGAAAAGGTTCTTTCGGCAAGTGTTTAGGAAAATATGTTCCAAAAGATCTGCATAACATTAGTATAACCAAGTGTTCTTCTCTGTGGCTTCCTGTTTTGGAATTAAATGCCTTCAGGGTACTCAGAATAACTCTGTTTAGAAACACAAGAAGAATTTAACCTCTTGTGTTCCTAATCAATTTTTAAAACATATATAGTTTAATTAGCAAAAAATCTTATCCTACTTTGTTTCTCAACAATTTCAGCCAAATTTAAAATTTTTTATGTATAAGATAGGTGGTTTATTTGGAAAACTAAAATATAAATAGAAATTCTGACAAATTATTAGAACCAAAATTATAAGACCTGTTTTGTTTCTTTATATACACTTTTTAAAGACAAATATTTTTTACAGATGGGATTGTTTCCATGTGAGCTCAGTGGAACAACAGTTGCAGGACATAAAGGGAAGTGGATAAGTTGAATCTTTTTTACTTTGTGCTGTTATTGTTCAGCCTTCTTAAGTTGCTGCTGCAAAGCCAGCAGAGGGAGCACCAAACAATATTTTTGCTTTTCTTAAAGCTTAATAATATATTTAAAAATTTTCCCATTACTTGCATTTAAAAAGATGTCTACAACTAATCATATATTGATTATATACTTTCAGCTGGGCGTGGTGGCTCACGCTTGTTATCCCAGTACTTGGGAGGCTGAGACAGGAGGATCATGTAGGTTCGAAGACAGCCTCAGCTACTGAGTGAGGCTCTCAGCTACTTAGTGAGACTCTGTTTCCAAATAAAATATAAAATAGGTCTGAGAGTATAGCCTGGAGGTAGAAAGTCCCTGGGTTCCATCCCCAGTATGTATGTATGTATTATATTATATATATATAATATATTATATATAATATAATATAATCATTACAAATTATTATATAATTATACATATAATTATTATAAATTATTATATATAAATATTATATATAATATATATAATATAATATTATAATATAATTTTATTATATATAATATATATAATTTCACTTTAAAAATGCTTCTTCCTTGAAATTAAAAGACTTAAAGGGGCCTTATTTATACAATTGAATTCTGTAAACATTAATTAAGTGCTGATGGGAATTAATTGTGATGGGAAGTCAAAGGTGAATACTCCACAGTCTCTATTGTTTAAGAATTTATAAGAAAAAGAAATTTCAAGATCATTTATAAGACAGAAGATAATGTAGATAGAATATGGGCCAATTTGTGATTAAAAAAATCAGTGAGGGGCATTATAAAAATGATGGCATTTGAAATGGACCTGGAAGGAGTGGTTTCCAACAAAGAAAATTCTAGGCTGAATGGAACAATATAAATTAAGGATATATGGGTTAAGAGGAGAGAATTGTAGGGTCAAGACTAGAAGTGAGGTCAGAAAGCTCAGGTGGGATTAGATAATGAAACATCTTGAAATCCATGTTAAGGACTTTTGATTTTATTCTGTAGGCAAAGGAGAGAAATTACAGGTCATTACTAGGACACAAATGCTGTCTTAATAAAATAATCCAGTTTCAGGGTAGAACATTGCCTACTGAACCAAGAGATTAAAGATTGGACATTTTCATACAAGATAAGGCCAGATATTCTAAAATCCTAGAAAACAATGACAATAATAATATTTTATTTATATTTATATCTATTGCATATATACATGTATGGAGAAACTTAGGTATTTATATATCTATAAATATGCATATGCACATTATACTATATGCAGAAATAATATATATATATATACATACATATGACCTATATGTGGATATGTATATCTTTCAGAGTTATCTTAGGATTTGAAGATTTACACTCAAAATGTTAGGTAATGTGAACAAGGTCTTGTAGCAAATTCAAAGCATAGCTGGTACTCGAATCCTGGATATTTTTTAATTATACTTGTTGCTTTTGCATTAAATATTGTCTGTGTGGGTGGGAAGGATGGAATGTGAATGAGAGACATTATGGAGCTATAAAAATATGCAGGCCCAAGGTGAGGATGGAGCTGAAGACCAATTCCAGGTTTTCAACCTATGTGACCAGGAAGCAGAATAGTGTGGCCATTGTCCCCATGGGACAATTAGAGGGAGAAGCAGGTCAGGGAGTTGGATGGGTGACATATAGGGAGATAGAAGATTCAATTTTGTCATGTCAAATTTGAGATGCTGGAGGGCATTCTTGTAGAGATGTCTAGCACATACTTCAAATTTTAGGTTTGGAGTGCAAAAGAGAAGTCAGAGCCAGAGCTTGGGAGTAGATGAGATAATCCAGAGAAAGTATATAGATGAAGAAGAAGAGTAAAGTGAGAACCAAATATTGGAGGATGCTTGCATGTAGGAAGCTAAGAGAAGAAGAGTCGGAGGGAGCCTGCATAGCCCCTGATGGATGAGAGTGGTCAGGAGAATGCCTCATTCATCAGTCAACAGATAACTTGCATGCCTGCTGTGTGAAGGGCAATTAGCCTCTGTCCAATGTATCAGGCTGCCTTAGCAGAGTCAGCCATTGCAGGGGTAACTTAGGAAGGGAACTGAGGATAGGTCATTAGACTAGTTTGTCAGACTTCCTAAATATGCACAGAATTGAAACCTCATATGAAATGTTAGGAGAGCTCAAAGGACCCAGTTCATGGCCTGAAATCTATGAACTATTAACATTGAACTATAATCTATGAACTATATTCAAATGAGTTGCTTTGGGATCAAACTTATTTTTATAATTTTTATAAGCATTTTATTAGTAAATTTTGATTTTTCATTGCAAAAAGATTGCTATTATTTTATACAGTGATATAAAGTCACCACAAAATTCAAACACAAAAAAATTAAAATAAACACTATAAACATTTTTGTGTGTGTATGGTACTGGGGATTGAACCGAAGGATATTCTACTTCCAAGATATACCCTAGCCCTATTTTTTATTTTGAAACAGGTCTCCTAAATTGTAAAGGGCCTCACTAAGGAGCTGAGGTTGTCTGTGAATCTTTAATCCTCCTGTCTCAGCCTCCCAAGTACTGGGATTATAAGTGTGTGCCGCCATGCCTGGTGGTACCATATACATTAAATAGCTAGAAATATAATTTTCTTTTCTTTATAATTCCTCCCTCCCTGCTTTCTGTCTTTCCACTGATTTTTTGATCATACTATGCCTATTATTTTGAATTAGAGCTTGTAAGTTTATAAAAAGGAAAAGAAAAGAAAGATACTTTCTAAAAGAATTGTAGAACTTCCAAATACATGTTCCTTCACTGTAAGCATAGGTTATATTTTGGAAGATCTATGTGTTTAAAGTTAAGAAAGGAGATTGTGATGAAAATAATGAGGGTAAAGTTGTGTTTTAAGCCATGTGTCTATTTGGAGCATGCACAGTGATCTGCTTTCAAAGATGCACACGTGCACTCTACTTTTCCACACTTTCTCTATTTTTGTTATAGCAGTATTTTTACTTTATCATTACTTTTGCATTCATTTATATACTATTGTATATTCTCATGGCTTTTACCTTGAATAGTCCATCCTTGTGTTATAATTTTGATTCATATTTAATTGTCTAGTGCCCATAATTAATCAGAATTCTCAGGAAAGTCTTACAGGTGGCTGTTTAATGTTGAGAATGTCTTCTGTTGTGCTTATCCTACACAGACGTTCTGGTTTGGCAGACTGCACTCAGGCCACATTTCCTTTCCTTCAGAACTCTGCAGATGCTGGTCTGTTGTTCTTGGTCTTGAAAGTTGCTACAGAGAAATCTGAGGCCAACCCACTTGTTCTCAGTTTTGTGCATGAATTGTTCTCAGTTTTGTGTGTGATTTCCTTTTTTCTTTTCTTTTATTATCTTTTCTTTTTACTTACTTATTTTTGGGTTATTTCTATTCAGTTTTAATCTTATAAGTATGTTCAAAGCGAATTAAATTGAATCCTTCATATGTGTCTAGAATAAAATACTAGGTGGACTTAGAATAATTAAAAATTTAAAGTGAGAAGACATACAGCCATGTATGGTAATATAGATGAAAATACTGTGACCCTCTAATCTTTCTATAAATGACCTCAAGGTAACTATGAAGAAATGATCTATAAGCTTTCCACATAAAAAAGTAAAAAGAAAACATAAATACAGAGCTGGGCGTGGTGGTGCATGCTTGTAATCCCCGTGCTTGGGAGGTTGATACAGGAGGGTCGTGTAGGTTCGAAGCCAGCCTCCGCTGGCTTAAGAGACCCTGTTTCCAAATAAAAAATATAAAATAGGTCTGGGAGTGTAGCCCAGAGGTAGAAGGCCCCTGGGTTCCATCCCCAGTACCACTTAAAAAAAAAAAAACGTAAATACAATAAAATATGAGTAAGAGACAAATTATAGCAGGTAAAAGATTCATAATATGTGAAGATATTTGTATGTGTGTTTTATTCATGGTAAAAATCCACACTAAGAAGAAAGTAGGTAAAGGGCACAGGGAAGCATTTCACAAGTGGAAAAATCCAAGGGAAGAAAAATCTGCTTATTTAATATAGGCTTATCCTGTTTTGAACACAGTATTTCTCAGTATTGGATTATATAAACTTGAACATTCCTTTGAGTTGTAAAATCCCATAGTTTGGGGATGTGTATGTCTTCTCCTTGCTTTTAGATTGTTTTCTCCTTTATAGGTCCAAGAAAACTGTCTTATGTATCTTTCTGTTTGTCTTAAACATCTTTCTGTCCTTCATGGTACATAGCCCAGAATGTAGAGGCCTGAAATAAATGTTTCATAAATTAACAGTTAACAATTGTAAATTTATAAATTAAAAATTCAAATGGATTTTTAAAATAAGCATTTATTAAATAAAAATTCTAATGCATTTTAAAAAAATGTTGGTTAACCATTATGTTATAAAATATATTTGAGGGGATTTAAAATGTTTTGTATAGATACTTTAATGAGTACAGTGGATTTTCTCAGATTTTTTTTCTTAGTAATTTATGTTGTTTGGTCTTAGGCTTAGAATTTTGATTAATGCATTTCATTATGCAAATAGAAAGATTTCTGCTTTTGTAAGTGCAATTGTGTACGTAAATGTCCTTTTACAAAGTTCTATTTTTGTTAATTTCATTAAATGATCATAAAGAGAATTGCATTTTTAGACCATGATTCCTATGAATTGGAAAGAATTTTGTTCACTACATACATGATCCAGTGGATACTAATGCTGTACTTATTAAAGACTTTATAAAATGATTATAATGTGAAATGACAAAACTGTGGCATGAAAATGAGCTTTGCATGTATAGTTAAAGGTTAGTGATAATTGAGCATTTTTGTGGTGTTGATTTAAATAAGACAACTGAAGATTTTCTTAAATCAAGGTACATAATTCAGAGTGACAGAATGATTTTATAGGCTAGTTAACAGCAAAGTTTGCTTGGAGAAGCATATTGTGTAAGTGGTTAGTGATATTAAAATTGCTATCTTTCTTCGGATATCAGATGTATTTATTTTTAACTTTCATGCAGAATGTTATTAAAATGTACATTTTAAATACATTTTGAACGTCTTTCAAAGTATTTTTGAATGATTTCCAGTTGAGAAAGAAGGAGCTGGGTTTGCTAGTTATTAATCCAAATATAGTAATATAGCTTATTTTATTGATCTTTCTATGATTTTTAAAATTAGGAGTGAGAAAAGTCACAGATGCAGTTTATTGACATATTGCAATCCATATGTGTGTTTTTCTGATAAGGAAGGTATAGCATATACCATTCCTCCAGAACATTTAGTACCAGATTTATGATTTTTCTAATTTGGTTTGTAGCTTGCCAAAGAGCATGTGAGTGCATATTTGATCAGAAGCATATTTTGCTTTGAATCAGATGAGGAATACTTAATGAGTCAATGCGAAGAAGCAATGCATAGGAGATGCAGACTAGCAGAATAAAAAGGTTTTAAAATGGCTTAATGTGAAATATAATAGAGATAAAGCAATATCATATAAAAAGTCAAATTTTTCAGTTTTTCATGCCCATCGCATAATAAAATTCTCCATCATAGCTGTTTGGAATAATATATTTATGTGATACAGTTCACATTTTCAGTGGATGAAGGCTTATTTCAAGTGTTTTGTACTTATTCTCAAAAAAGCTAGTTCTACTTCAGAGGTACCAATAGCTCTACTCCCTCTAGCAATCCTCCCTCTAATGAGTGCTAGAAATCACCAGTTAAAATTAACTGATTTTTGCTTGTGTGATACGAAAGAATTATCTCTTTGTTTTGATTTGCATTTCTTGTACTATAAGTGAAGCTAGAAAAATTTTCTATGTTTTTAATCATTTGTATTATTTTAAAAATCAGTTATCTCCTTGTTCTTTGTCTATATTTCTTTTAAGGTACCTATTACTGCTTTATGAGATTCTGTATGAAAATATGCTAGCACTTTGTTTTATATATTACAAATATTCTGCCTAGTTTTTATATTTTGTTTACAGTGCTTTGGGCATATATGTTTTTCAAAATAATCATAACTGAGTAATCATTCAGTCTATTACTTATTTATTTGTTGATTTGAAAGACATATCAATCCCATATTACCAAATATTTTTTCTTTTGATGTAAAAGGGAATAATCAGGAAAAGTCTTTATATTGTTTTATTTTTTATAATTATAAGAAATTTTTGTTGGACTATGTGACTTTTATTTATAATGAATCACAAATCTCTCGTATGTATTATCAGTTATTTTACCTCAGACAGGGGCATAAGAATTGTCTTCCAACTTCCTATTTTTCCTACTTTGATACTTCTTCTCCACCATGTTAGAAGTGGAGAAAGGGATGAGAGAAATGAGACATGCTTCTAGTAATACTCTCCTTTTTCCATGTCTACCCTGAGGAATACTTTTAAATACTTAAGAATCACATTATAATTATTTGGCTTCTAGGTTACACCATGATTGCAAAAATAATGTTATCCCCCTTACTCTTTATTGTATTAGAGTTCAGCCATATTTTGAGTTAACTTGGGTTTTTAGGGTACGTAGCCTGGGAACTTGAATGAAATTATTTCAGAATCAAAATAGGTTATAAATGAACCTTGAAAGCATAGCTCATTTACAAGTTGTGGCATGTCAGTCAGTCTTCTTCAGAGATATAGGTCCAGGAATGGTCTAGATGATTTTGGATGACTTTGGAGACTCCTCTGATTCTGCACCTTAACAATGAGACCAGTTTCTAAGTTTTACAAAGTTGGATGGGTCAGACCAATGCACAGGTATGTCTCCACTATTTAGAATAGCATTAGCCAACAGAATTTTCTATTATTACATAAAGCATATACTATATGATTATTTATTTACTGATGAGAGAAACAGCTATATTTTGGTGGTCTCATATGATAGCATTTAGCCACATGTGGCCATTGAACACTTGAAATGTGGATAGTATAATGGAGTAGCTGAAATGTTAATGTCATTTGATTTTAATTTATTTCAATTTATTAGTCATGTAGCTAGTGGCTAATAAAACAGTTTTAGAGGTTTGTGTTGATTTCACTATCTGTGGCTTTAAATATCTCCTTTTTTATCTGGTAAAGTGTGATAAAATGTCATTTATCTTTTTTGGATCCTATTTAAAAGAAACCAACTATGAAAAAATGTTTAAAAGACATTTTTGAGACAACCTGAGAAATTTGAACATGGATTGAGTACTAGGTGATTTTATAGAATTAGTGTTAATTTTTAAAGTGTGTTCATGGCAGTAAGTTCATATTATTAAAGTATGCTAGGAAAATTTTCAGATGAAATAATATGAAATTTAGGATTGGCTTTAAGAAAAACATATTGATAGGGAATGGATGAGACAGAACTAGCCAATGTTTACTATGTAAAATGGCCGATGGGCATATATAATTAATTATATTGGCTTTATATTTTTATTTGTGATGTAAAGTTTTCATAATAAACTGATCGAGTTGTGAGAGCTCCTTCTAGGTCATATAGCCCAGTATTTGGTCCAAATTTATGTATGTATGTATGTATGTATGGTATATGTATGTATGTATTTTATTTGTGGGGGTACTAGGGGTTGACCCCAGAGACATTCTATTTCCAAGCTACATGCTCAGCCCAATTTTTTTGTTGTGTTGTTGTGGTACTGGGGATGGAACCCAGGGGCATTCTACCTTCTAGCTACACCCACAACCCTATTTTTTATTCTTTATTTTGAAACAGGGTCTCACTGTGTTACGAAGGGCCTCACTAAGTAGTAGCTGAGGCTAGTCTGCTACTACATGAACCATGATCCTCTTATCTCAGCCTCATAAGTGCTTGGATTACAAACATATGCCACTAGGCCCAGCTAGCCCAATTTTTTATTTCTTATTTGGAAATAGAATCTCACTAGGTTTCTAACAGTCATGTAAAGTTGCCACATATGGCTTTGAACCTGAGATCCTCCTGTTTCAACCTCCCAAGTACCAGGATTAGAGGCATGTACCACCATGCCTGGCTCCAAGTTCATTTATTTAACCATTAAATGGCAGGATTCAAATCTAAGTCATTCATCTCTAAATTTTGTTGATTTTTATGACATCACACTGCATGCTTTAGACACATTATTCTACACTCCACTTGCTCCGTGACCTTTGACAAGTTGTCTTACATATTTCCCTCCTATGTGGTAAGGCCATATTTGGTAGCAGAGCTAGCCTCATATTAGGGTCTTTCATAGCAAGTTGGATCAGGTTGTGATGTTACTACATCCAGATTTGAGAGCTTGATCCAACGGTAGCTGGAAAGCAAACCAAAGAAGAGTTAACAGTGGCAGATTCAAGAAGACAGGAAGAAGCAAAGTTAAATCCATAAAAGATTTACAGTGGATATAAGATGGGAGCAGGTTAGAAGGCTAAGAGAGCACAGTTTGTGTGGAAAGATAAGGTGTTGACTACTAATTTCTTACTGGAAGATGGCTATATATTTCAAAAGTAATTTAACTGACTTGTATATAGCCAGATTGATTTCTCATTATGAAATGTATGTTCTACTACTTCTGATTGTATCTATTTAATCTAAAATAATAGTAATAATATAGATTTTTTTCAGGAAGGGCATGTGTAGGCCATCTAACTTAAACCATTTGTTGCTAAGTGTCAACAAATTCCTATTGCATTTCCAGTGGGTAGTTGGCATTGAATTATGTGCCATAAGAATTACAGAAATTTGCTTATATATGTTCTCAAGAAGATTTTGAGGTGATGAGTAGAAAATAGTTATAATTATTCTAGTAGTACAACTGTTTGGTTAAACTATTGATTAAAATAAAGTAATAATTTTATTTATTTACAAGGGCTGCATGAGTAGCTCAATGGTAGAGAGCTTGTTTAGCATGCCATAGAGGTCCTGGTTTCAATTCCCAGCAGTACACACATACATACACACATTTAAAAATAAAAATAACATTTATGAAACGCAATTTATAAATTGTATTTACACTTATGCTTTTAGTCTTAGAGCTATTTTAGGCAAGAATTTCTTCCATCAGTAAAACAGCCATATAGTAAGGATTTTACTTGTTTGTTCCAAGTGTCCCTGCTTTATATTTCATGTCAGGAACAAAGATGGCAGACTATTTATACCTAGAAATTAATTGCTCAGTGGAATACCTATTGTACCACTGCCTCAGTAGGATCTATTTAAAAGCAAAGAAAGACAAAACATTATTGAATAGAATCATATTAGCATTATGATACTTTTTAAAATTACATTTATTTACATATTTTTTATTCTGTTTCAAGAAAGAGTATTAAGTCTTTTATCCTATACACAAACTATTCTGTAGTAAACAACAAGCTTTAAAGTCATTTTTTAAGTTTAATAGTAGACATTTGTATTTGTTAGGTACTATTAAGTTAGGATTACTACTATACTCATTTGTTCATACATTAATTCATTGTATTTATTTATTCATTTAATACATTTTGTGTGTGTTCCCATTGAAAACAAGAACATATAGACATAATCCCTACCCTTATGCTGCTCATATTTTAGTTGAGTAGACAGGCATGTAAATAAGTAATTGTGACTGAGTGTGCCAGTTATTATAATGAAAGAATATGCAAAGGACTGTAGGAACATTCTAGAGAAAAGGATTAGTTAGTATAGTAGAGGTTGGGCATGGATAGTTTTAACTGAGGAGAAACTTTAAGAATAAATTGGGAATGATTAGATTTCTTATTATATTAATATTAGTAACTGTGAGAATCAGATTTTTTTTAAAAAATTATACAAGCCATCTATCTTTAACCCTGAAGCTATTTCTGGTTCTATTCCCCCATTGCCTGCTTTGGATATTATTTTGTTCTGAAAACTTTGATCTTTGTCCAGTTTGGTTTTACTCATTGGATCCTGGTTGATATTTGGCCCATTTTAGATGATTGATCTGACTTTGAACTATCTACTGGAACTCTCAAAGTATGTTACTTGTAACTCACCCTGTTCTTGACCTACTGCAGCTTTAAGCAAGAAGAATATTATGGTTTGGGTTTGGAATATCCCCCCAAAAGCTTATGTATTGAAAACATTGTTCCTGGTGCAGAAAGGTTCAGGGGTGTCAATGCTGGAAAAGGTGGGTCACTGAGGTTGTGGATTTATGGATTATATCTGCTGTCTTTGTTTCTGGCTACCATGAATTGATCAACTTTTTCTCCTCCATCTTTCATCACCTTGGTTTCTGCTTTGAAGCTTAGCATGCATGGACTAAACCTTTGAAACTGAACCCAAATAATCTTTTGCTCCTCTAAGTTGTTCTTCTTGAGTATTTTTGGTCATAGCCACTAAAAAGTTAACTTACCCAAGGAGCTTCACTCACATAATCTAGCCAGGCTTCTGAAATCTTATGCAAATCAGAACTCCAGTATCTTCAAGTCCGTTTTATTTTTCTGAGACCAATAATTTAAAAGGAAAGTGTAGAAGGATGAAGATGTGATATAGCTAAAGTCTAAGGGTACTCAAGATTGAGAGGGAACTTTAAGTTTGAAAAAGCAAGTGAAGGCTAGACTGACAATCATGAGAACCATGAATTTGGGGTTTTATTTTTCATGCCCAATTGCACCCATAAATGGTTTTCAGGAGGATTGTTACAGCATTTGTACTATGAAAAGATAATAGTGTTTTGTGCAGCTATGAACATAGATCTGCATGCATTAGTTTGGTACTATGATTTCCTTTTTTTTTTTTTTTTTGGATAGATAACCAGAAGTAGTATTGCTGGATCAAATGGTAAGTTCGTTCCCAATCTTATGAGGATCCTCCATACTGTTTTCCAAAGTGGTTGTACTAATTTGCAATCCCATCTACAATGTATTAAGAGTTCTGACTACTCAACATTCTCACCAGCATTTATTGTTGTTTTTGTTTTGAATGATTGCTATTCTATTTGAAGTTAGGTGAAATCTCAGGGTAGTTTTGATTTGCATTTTTCTGATTGCTAATGATGTTGAGCATTTTTTCATGCATTTATTGGCCATTTGAATTTCTTCTTTTGTGAAGTGTCTATTTAGATCACGTGCTCATTTTTGATTGGGTTGTTTTCTTAGTGCTAAGTTTCTTGAGATCTCTGTATATTCTAGATATTAGTCTTCTATCAGAGTAGTAGTTGGCAAAAATCTTCTCTCATTCTATTGGCTCTCGGTTGAGGTTCTTGATAGTTTCCTTTGCTGTACAGAAGTTCTTCAGTTTCATGCAATCCCATTTTTTATTTGCCTTTTAGTTTCTTGTGCCTTTGGGATCTTGTTGAGAAAGTTTTTATCTGTGCCTATGTGTTGCATGAAACTGCACCTATGTCCTCTTCAAGGAGCCTCAAGGTGTCTGGTTTAATTTCCAAGTCTTTGATCCATCTTGAATTGACTCTTGTGCAGGATTACAAAGTGGGATTCATTTTCATTTTTCTGCATATGGTTAACCAGTTTTGCCAACACCATTTGTTGAACAGACAATTTTTTTTCCAGTGTATGTTTTTCCACAAAGAAGAGATATTTTAGTCAGAGAGAACAGTTAAAGGAAGCAAATGATAAAATCCTAAATTAAAAAAGGTAGTGATAATGATGAAGAAATAAATCAGAAATGGAACCAATATAATTTCGGAGTAAATTGGAAACTAAAGGTGAGAGAAATAACCTTTCTGGTTTTGGTGATTGAATATTATATTTCCTATGTACTAACACTTAAAAATAATGTGAAAATTACATTTGCATTTATTTACCTATTGGCTATTTTTTTCCATTAGACTGAATTTCATGAGGGCAAAAACTTTGTTTTTCTTGATTATATTTTTTTCCTGGCACCTGGCACAATATTTGGCTATACTAATACTGATTAATAGTTGTTAACCAACAGACTGTTATTTGTTCAATAAATTTCATTGACTACCAGACACTTTACTAAACATTGTACTAGATGAATGTTAATACTTTTAACTAAAACATGAACTACATGAGAATGGTGGGTTTAATGAAAATATAATTTTATTTTAGATATATTTGATTGAAGTGTGATGGGGCTTCTAGTTGGAGGTAGGATTATTTCAATTTCAAAAGCATTAACTTATCTGGAGATTCAGAGTTGGAATGTAAGTGGATGTGGTTTAGATTAGTAGGGGTAAAGTGAGGTATGATAATGGCTAAGGACAGAACTCTGGGGAATACAAATATTTAAGAAGTAGAAAAATGAGAGCTAATTAAAGAAACTGAGAAGGATATCTATGGTTTTAGAAGGGAAATCAGGGGCTAATATCATCAAAGGGAAAGGAGAAGCGCCTTAAAGAAGGAATATGTCTTGGGATGGATTATTTGAGAAATTTGAATCTCTAGAAGAGTTCTAGAAAGGCCAAAGATTCTTGGGAATATTTCACTATCCTGTGTTTTGCCTCAGAATTTATACTTGAACTCTTTAATTGATGGTCAAATTACTTTACCCTGTAGAGGTTTTCTGTTGCTTTAAACCTATGAAATCCAATTAAAATTCCTCCCTCACTAGGATGGTTCAATTTATAAAGCTTTAAGATTTTTGCCTGACATGAACTACCAGAGGAGAAGACCAAAGTTTGGAAAGAAGTTTCTACTTTCAGATGAAGTATATGTCCTAAACTCTTTTCTCTTCAAATTTTCATGGTCCATTGCCCCTTTTACTTGAATAATATTTGCTTTTCAATTTGATAATACTTTCAAAGCAATTAAAAGACAATGAATTTCTAGCCATTATAAATGATTGCAAATGCATAAGGGTATTACTATAGCATTTGTGCATATACTCCTATGTGTGATAGAATGATGGATCTGTATTTTTTTTATTTTTAAAGCTTTCCAAATTACCATGAAGTTTTAAAAACAACAAAGGTCATTGCCTTGCTTTTATACTTCTGATTTTCTTTGCAAAAGCAAATTATTTTAGCAGTAGACTAGGTTCCTTAATGTTCAACTATCCAGAGAGAACTAAAAGAAAGACATACACACATACAAAAACTTTCTTTAGAAGTAGAAATACTTGAAGAATTATTTGGCTACAGGAGATCATGGTTTATTATATATACATATGTGCTCTCATGATCTGTTTTATATCTCTGAATTGACAAATTCATTTATAAGTTTGACAGGTTTCTATGAAATGGACTCCTTCAATATGTCTTTTTCTCCCTAAGTGATCAGTAAATTTAGATTGAAAGACTAATTATTGACAAGATTTAGAAATTACCTAATGTTTCAAAAATGTCTGACTCATTGCAGTTATATACACAGTTACCAACCTTCTGATTACTTGACCTGAAGTAGGGTGGAAATCACATGATGGAGGGGAAATGGTCTACTAACTTGTTCTCTGATTTCCTGATAGAAATTGATTTTGATGCTGGATAAAAAAGGAGATAAAGAATTCTTACATTTGTATTTTCTGTTTGTTTTATTTTGTTTCTATTAGCCCCAGCCACTTATAACAAACACCACTGCTTTTGGTCATATTTTACACTCCTCTCTCCCCAGGCAACATTTCAGTCTCCCTTGACTGAGCAGAAGACTAAATACTTGGACACAGAGGAATGATTGTAGCTCAGCCAAGATTTAGGATAGGAGACTGGGGGTGGTTTAGAGGACAGTGGCTTGAGTGAGGCTGGGGAGAGTGTTTACCATTTAGGTTTGATGGTTCTAATATTTTTGACTAGGAGATTCACATTTATTACCCTTTTTGAACTATGCTTATATATAATAAATATTCAACATATTTGTTAAATAAGTGAAAATATAGAATGCATTTGGCAAAATGGGATTCAGTAATCCTCTACTGGACCCAAGAGAAAAACTATATCATCCAAGCATATTTTTTCTTTAAGAAATTGTTTTACTAGTTCTTTTCTAGTTAATGGATCAGCTTTCTGTAACAGGAAATGTAACTGAAGGGATCATGGGTACTCCTGAGGCAGTTACAGATATCTTCAGTCCTGTGTTCTTGCCTATAGGAGCCACTAAGATAACATAGAAAATGAATCTCCTCTTCACACATTTACTAATTTTTCTACTCACAGTTAAACATAAACTAGGTGAGGCCTTTACAAAGCTTTGAAGTAGACTAAGTTTCTTTTTGAAGCTAGATACTTAGCTTTATTTATGGAGACTGCTTTTCACAATTAGAAATTAGATAGAGACTGTGCAGCCTAATCCTACCCCAAATCACTACTAAAACAAAAGGTAATTGTTGAGTTAAAAATGAGTTATCTATGCATTATTTAATTCCAGTTATATCATATGTATTCTCTTTGATATATTCAAGAGTTTAAAATATTTTTTGGCGTGCATGTAAAAATAGTATCAATAACATTGTAATTTCCAATTATGGTGGAATACTACACCTATAATCCCAGTACCTGGGGGCCTGAGGCAGGAAGATAGCAGATTCAAAGCCAGGCTCAGCAATTTAGAAACACCCTTAGCAACTTAGTAAGAACGTGTTTCAAAATAGCAAATAAAAATAGGTCTAGGGGTGTAGCTCAGAGGCAGAATGCCTGAGTTCAATTTCTAATATCATAACAACAAAAAATATCACTCTTTAATTATGGAGATTTGATTTAAAGCCATCTAATCATTGAAAGTAGAATATAAGAATTAACAGTTATTTTAGTTTTTTGGTAATTGAAGCCTATCACATTTTAAAGTATTTCTTGAACTGATATACTTGATTTGCTCACAGTGATTAATAATTGAACTAATTAAGAGGATTGATTTTTTTTTTTAGAGTTCAACTTTCATGTGTGCTTTACTTAAAATATCCATGGATGTTTCAGAAAATGTGTTTTCTGCCTAATATTCTCTTTTAGTCTCAGTCATAATCCTAGTTTGTAGGGGGGAATACAAATAAAGAGGAAATGCTAAACTATCATTTAAAAGTATCAGTCACAATATACCCAGAAAAGACTGAACAGATAAAAAAAATTAAGCTAAACTGGGCAAAATGCCTAGAGATGCCAACAAATATAGCTTACTTAAGACAAAAAAAAAAAAGAAAAAATAGTAATGAGTCTATAAAATTTGTGTATAGGATTCAGGAATTTTCTTCCATAGCTGAGGGTAGACTCCCCTTTTGTCTTAAGGATAATCCTTATATATTTTTATAATATAAATCCTAAAATGATGTACTCATATATACACATACACCCTATAAAGTCATTTTTAAATGTCACAAAAGCTCTTAATTGCCCTGAGGATAGCTTTTATTAATTCTATAATCTATATATGGCACTGATTCTGCCTTTTTTTCCTGTCTCTTTAGCCTATTTTTACCACCTTAAGTTTTCTAAAATGTGAATTATATTAGTTGTAATACTTCTAATTTCAAAATAATTCTCCTACCCAGTGAATATAGTGTTACTGTGCATATTGTGGAAGACATAAAGCTTGGAAATGTGTGAAAAACTGGGTACCTGTAATCCCAGTTACTCAAGAGGAATAGGATGGTGACAAGCTCCAGGCCAGCCTGGGTAACTTAGGGAGACCTCATTTCAAAATAAAATTCAAAAAGCACTATGGAAGTCGGGCGTGGAGCACACGCTTGTAATCCCAGTACTTGGGAAGCTGAGACAGGAGGATCTCAGGTTCCTGGCCAGCCTCAGCTGCTTAGTGAAGCCCTCTGCAGCCTAGTGATATTTTGCTTCAAAATGAATGCATGCACACATTAACTCCATTAGCCCTTAACCACTTCCCACCCTATCCCCTCCCTACTTCTCATGTTTGGATTAATAATTGACTTTGATATGTTTGTCAATGTACATTCTGTACAGTAGGGAAATTTCCTCTTCCCCCTCCAATTCCCCACCCTTAGGTCACCTTGTTTTCTGATATATAGTTTGTGCTTTCTTTGTCTAGAGTTCCTCCTATGAGCCATTTTCTCCCTAGCTTCCGCATATTAGGGAAAGCATCTGATTTCTTATTTTTTGTGACTGATTAATCTCACTTAGCATAATGATCTCCAGTTCCATCTAGTTCCCTGTAAATGACATAATTTTGTTCTTTTTCATGGCTTAGTAAAATTCCACTGTGTACATATCCCACAGTTTTGTAATTCATTCATCTGTTGATGGACATCTTGGCTGATTCCATAGTTTGGCAATGGTGAATTGTACAGCTATGAACATCAGTACACATGCATTAGTTTGGTAGTTTGGTTTCCTTTCTTTTGGGTTGATACCTAGAAGTAGTATTGCTGGATCATATGGTAATTTTGTTCCCAATCTTCTGAGGATTCTCCATACTGTTTTCCAAAGTGGTTGCACTAATTTGCAATCCCACAAACAATGTTTTAGGGTTCCCACTTCTCCACATCCTCACCAGCATTTGTTGTTGTTTGTGTTTTGAATAATTACCATTCTAGTTGGAGTTAGGCGAATTCTCAGGGTAGTTTTAATTTCCATTTCTCTGATTGCTAATTATGTTGAGCATTTTTCATGCATTTATTGGTTATTTGAATTTCTTCCTTTGGGAAGTGTCTATTTAGTTCACTTGCCAATTTTTGATTGGGTTACTTGTTTTCTTAGTGATGAGTTTCTTGACTTGTCTGTATATTCTACATATTAGTTTTATATTGGAGGAGTAATTAGCAAAAATTTTCTCCCATTCTGTTAGCTCTCTGTTGAGGTTCTTGATAGTTTTCTTTGCTGTACAGAAGCTCCTCAGTTTAATGCAATCTCACATATTGATTCGCCTTTTAGTTTCTTGTGCCTTTGGGATCTTGTTGAAAAGTTTTTATCTGTGCCTATGCATTGCAATGTTGGACCTATGCCCTCTTCTAGGAGCCTCATGGTCTCTGGTCAAATTTCCAAGTCTTTGGTCCATCTTGAACTGACTCTGTTGACTCTTGTACAGGGTGAGAAAGTGGACTTTATTTCTATTTTTCTACATATTATTAACAAATTTTGTCAATACCATTTATTGAACAGGCTATTTTTTTCCAGTGTATTTTTTTGCCCCTTTGTCAAAAGTCAATTAGATGTAAGTGAGCAGATTTATTTCTAAGTCTTCTATTCTGCTACATTGGTCTATGTATCTGTTTTTGTGCCAGTAACATGCTGTTTTTATTATTGTAGCTTTGTAATATACTTTAAAGTCAGGTATTGTGATTCCTCCTGCATGACTTTTGTTGCTGAGAAATACTTTGGCTATTCTGGGTTTTTTTGTTGTTACAAATGAATTTAAGGACTGATTTTTCTATATCTGTGAAGAATGACCTTGATAATTTAATGGATATTGTGTTAAATCTGTAGATTGCTTTTGTTTTTTTTTTTTTTGTTTTGTTTTTTAATTTATTTTTTATTGGTGCAATGTATTCATACATCATAGTGGTATAAAGAAAATACTTTTGTAGACATACATGCACATCTCTCCCAGTTAGCCCCTACCACGATCACCACCCCATTCCCTCCCCATCCCCCCTTCCCACGCTTGGCTTACTGGTTGACATCTAGTATTATAGCAATTTATACAATATTAACATTGATAATCTCACATAACAGTTTCACTTGTCTGGTACCAAACTTTTGATGATGTAAAGATAACATTTCAATATTTCTTTTTGCTTTCTTTCTTACCAGAGAATATTTTTTTCTTTTTTTTTTTTAGGTGAAACTATCATACATTTATTTATTTATTTTTCAGAAAATATCTATCCTGATATGGAATATGGACTCTAGATACCCAAAACAGTCTCAAAGAAGAACAAAGCTAGAAGATGTATGTTTTCTGATTTCAAACCATATAAAGCTACAATAATTGAAACAGTGTAGTACTGTTCTAAAGGCAGATATATAAACCATTGGAGCTAAATAAAAGCCTAGAGATAAATTCTTCCATACATTGTCAAGTTATTTTTGACAAGGTTTCCATGAGCTTTTGGTGGAGGAAATACTAGTCTTTTAACTAAATATTGTTGAAAAATAATAATAAATGAAAAAGAATAAAATTGGACCCTTACCTAACACATATACAAATATTAACTCAAAATAGATAAAAGACCTAAATATAAATCTTAATACTATAAGCTTTTAGAAGAAAATCTGGGTCATAAAACCTCACAACATTGAAATTGGAAGTGATTTCTTGGATATGATTTCACTGGCACAGGCAACAAAAGAGTAAATAAACTCCCTAAAAAATAAAAAAAATATTGTATATCCAAAGACAATGTAAACAGAGTTAAAAGTTACTGATCCTCTTCCAAGAGTTCCTCCTATGACCCATTTCTCCCTAACTCTCACATATTAGGGAAAGCATCTGATTTCTTATTTTTTGTGCCTGACTAATCTCACTTAGCATAATGTCCTCCATTTCCATCCATTTCCCTGAAAATGATGTAATTGAGTTTTTTTTGATGGCTGAGTAAAATTCCATTGTGTACATATCCCACAGTTTTGTAATCCATTCATCTGTTGATGGACATCTTGGCTGGTTCCATAGTTTGGCTATGGTGAATTGTGCAGCTATGAACATAGATACACATGCATTAGTTTGGTAGTTTGGTTTCTTTTCTTTTGGGTAGATACCCAACAGTGGTATTGCTGGATCAAATGGAAGATTTGTTCCCATTCTTCTGAGGATTCTCCATACTGTTTTCCAAAGTGGTTGCACTAATTTGCAATCCCACCAACAATGTCTTAGAGTTCCCACTTCTCCACATCCTCGCCAGCATCTGTTGTTGTTTGTGTTTTGAATGATGGCCATTCTAGTTGGAGTTAGGTGAAATCTCAGGGTAGTTTTGATTTGCATCTCTCTGATTGCCAGTGATGTTGAGCATTTTTTCATGCATTTATTGGCCATTTGAATTTCTTCTTTTGTGAAGTGTCTATTTAGTTCATTTGCCCATTTTGTTATTGGATGCTTTGTTTTCTTAGTGTTGAGTTTCTTGAGTTCTCTGTATATTCTAGATATTAGTCCTCTATCGGAGGGGTAGGTGGCAAAAATCTTCTCCCATTCTGTTGGCTCTCGATTGAGGTTCTTGATAGTTTCCTTTGCTGAACAGAAGCTCTTCAGTTTCATGCAATCCCATGTATTGATTCTCCTTTTAATTTGTTGTGCCTTTGGGGTCTTGTTGAGGAAATGTTTGTCTGTGCCTATGTGTTGTAGTGTTGGACCTATGCCCTCTTCAAGGAGCTTCAAGGTCTCTGGTTTAATTTCCAAGTCTTTGATCCATCGTGAGTTGACTTTTGTACAGGGTGAAAAAGTGGGATTAACATCCAATTTTCTGCATATGGTTAACCAGTTTTGCCAACACCATTTGTTGAAGAGGCTATCTTTTTTCCAGTGTATGTTGTTGGCCCCTTTGTCAAAAATCAATTGGCTGAAAGTGTGTGGACTTGTTTCTGGGTCTTCTATTCTGCTCCATTGGTCTATATATCTGTTCTTTTGCCAGTACCATGCTGTTTTTATTACAATGGCTTTGTAGTATAGTTTAAAGTCAGGTATTGTGATTCCTCCTGCGTGGTTTTTGTTGCTGAGAACTACCTTGGCTATTCTGGGCTTTTTGTTATTCCAGATAAATTTAAGGACTGATTTTTCTATGTCTGTGAGGAATGATCTTGGTAGTTTAATGGGCATTGCATTAAATCTGTAGATCACTTTTGGGAGGATGGCCATTTTAATGATATTAATTCTGCCAATCCATGAACATGGAAGGTCTTTCCATCTTCTAAGATCTTCTTCGATTTCTTTTTTCAGTGTTTTATAATTTTGTTTGTAGAGATCTTTTACTTCCTTGGTTAAGTTTATTCCTAGGTATTTTATTTTTTTGTGGGAGATCCTGAGTGGAAGTGTTTTCTGAATTTCTTTTTCAGTGGATTTATGGTTGGTGTACAGGAAAGCTTCTGACTTTTTAAGATTGATTTTGTATCCAGATACCTTGCTGAATTTGTTGATCAGTTCTATAAGCCTTTTGGTTGAGTTTGTTGGGTTTTCTAAATATAGTATCATGTCATCTGCAAATAGTGAAAGCTTAAGTTCTTCTTTTCCTATTTGTACTCCTTTGATTTCCTTTTCTTGCCTTATTGCTCTGGCTAGAGTCTCTAGTACTATATTGAAGAGAAGTGGTGATAGTGGACATCCTTGTCTCGTTCCAGTTTTTAGGGGAAATTCTTGAAGTTTTTCCCCATTTAATATGATGTTGGCATTGGGCTTATTGTAGATTGCCTTAATAATGTTGAGATATGTTCCTTCTATTCCAATTCTCTGCAGTGTTTTTATCATAAATGGATGTTGAATTTTATCAAATGCTTTTTCAGCATCTATTGAGATGATCATGTGGTTTTTGTCTTTGATTCTGTTTATATGATGAATTACATGGATTGTTTTTCGTATATTGAACCAGCCTTGCATCCCTGGGATGAACCCTACCTGGTCATGGTGAATGATTTTCTTGATGTGGTTTTGAATGCGTGTTGCTAGTATTTTGTTTAATAGTTTTGCATCCAAGTTCATCAGAGATATAGGCCTGTAGTTTTCCTTCCTTGAACTGTCTTTATTCGGTTTGGGTATTAGTGTGATGTTGGCTTCATAGAATGTATTTGGGAGAGTCCCGGTTTTTTCTATTTCCCGAAATAGTTTGAGTAGTATTGGGATTAGTTCTCCTATAAAGGTTTTATAGAATTCACTTGGGAAACCATCTGGTCCTGGGCTTTTCTTTGATGGTAAGCTCTTTATTGCTATTTCAATCTCTTTGATTGTTATTGGTTGGTTTAAGTGTTCTATATCTTCTTGACTCAGTTTAGGAAGGTTGTATTTATCTAGGAAGTTGTCGATTTCCTCCAGATTTTCCATTTTGTTGGAGTATAGTTTTTCAAAGTAGTTTCTGATAATCCTCTGGATTTCTACGCTGTCAGTAGTAATGTCTCCTTTTTCATCCCTTATCTTCATAATTTGGGTTGATTCTCTCTTTTTTTTAGTTAGGTTGGCTAGTGGTTTATCAATCTTGTTAATTTTTTCAAGAAACCAGCTTTTGGTTTTGTTGATTTTCTGTATTGCTTTTTTATTCTCTATTTCGTTAATTTCTGCTCTAATTTTAATAATTTCCCGTCTTCTGCTGGCTTTGGGGTTCAATTGTTCCTGCTTTTCAAGGGCTTTGAGGTGTGTCATAAGGCTATTTATTTGAAGATTTTCTGTTTTTCTTATGTGAGCACTCAGTGCTGTAAATTTTCCTCTTAATACTGCCTTCAAAGTGTCCCAGAGATTTTCATATGTTGTTTCTTTATTTTCATTTGTTTCTAGAAATTTCTTGATTTCACCTCTTACATCTTCTATGACCCATTCTTCATTCAGAAGTGTGGTGTTCAGTCTCCACATGTTTATGTTGTTTCTCTGGGTCTTCTTATAGTTGATTTCTAGTTTCATTCCATTGTGGTCTGAAATGACACAGGGAAGTATGTAACATTTTTTAAATTTGCTAGTGCTCATTTTGTGTCCCAGGATGTGATCTATTTTGGAGAAGGTTCCATGAGCAGCTGAGAAAAATGTAAACTCTGCTGTAGTTGGGTGAAATATTCTATATGTGTCCAACAGGTCCATTTGGTTAATGGTGTTCTTTAGTTCTGAGACATCTTTACTGACCCTGTGTCTGGAAGATCGGTCTAGTATTGTGAGTGGTGTGTTGAAGTCTCCCAGTATTATTGTGTTGGGATTTATGTGTGGCTTCATGTCACAAAGAGTTTATGAAAGTAGCTGCCCCTATGTTTGGGGCATAGATGTTGATTATTGTTATTTCCTCTTGCTGGACTATTCCTTTTACCAGTAAAATGTGACCTTCTTTGTCTCTTCTAATAAGTTTGGGTTTGAAGTCTAACTTGTCTGATATCATAGTTGCTACTCCTGCTTGTCTTCGAGTACCATTAGCATGGATTACCTTGCTCCAGCCCTTTACCTTGAGTTTGTTCCTATCTTTACTTGTGAGGTGTGTTTCTTGTAAGCAGCAGATGGATGGATTCTGGCTTTTAATCCATTTTGCCACTTTATGTCTTTTTATTGGGGAGTTGAGGCCGTTTACATTCAGTGTGATTATAGAGAGATAATTTTTAATTCCCAACATGTTAAGATCTTATTTCTGTTTGAGATACTGTTTATTCTTCTTTGCTTAGTTGTCTGCTGGATGGGAATTCTTGTTTCTTTGGTTCTGGCGTGAATTACCCATTTCCTCTTTGCAGTTAATCTCCTTGAGTATTTTCTCTAGCGCTGGTTTTGAAGACATAAATTCCTTCAGTTGCTGTTTGTCATGGAAGCTTCTTATTTCCCCATCTAATTTGATGGATAGTTTTGCTGGGTAGGAAATTTTTGGCTGGAAGTTGTTTTCTTTCAGAGTTTGGAATATGTTACTCCAAGCCCTTCTGGCTTTCATAACTTGGTTTGGGAAGTCTGGAGTGATTCTAATTGGTTTGCCTCTGTATGTCACATGGCCTTTTGTTTTTGTTGCCTTTAAGATTCTCTCCTTGGCTTCCACATTAGTCATTTTGACAATTATGTGGCGTGGGGATCCTCTTCTCTGATCCTGTCTAAAGGGAGTTCTATAAGTTTCCTGGACCTGTGTATCGACCTCTTGCTCTATGTTTGGAACATTTTCTGCTATTACTTCCTTGAAGAGATTGTTGATCCCTTTGCTTTCACCTTCTTTTCCCTCCTCTATTCCAATTATTCTTAGGTTAGCTCTCTTGAAATGGGCCCATATTTCTTCAATGTCAGATTCCTGCTGTCGGGTTTTTTTTTCTAAATTAGAAACTATGCGTTCATTTTTAGAATGATCATCTTCAAGAAGCGAGATTCTATTCTCCATGTGGTCTAATCTGTTGTTTATACTTTGAATTGAGGCCTTTACTTCATTAATTGCATCCTTTATCTCTTTTTGACTCTCTCTAAATTCTTTTCGAAAGTCCTCTATTATTTCTAAAGTTATTTTACTAATTTGATCTTCTAGAGATCTTTGGGTTTCTGTGTTATCAGATTCTGATGTTGTGGTGTTGTTGGCATTCACTGCTCCATTGTTATTTCTCTTTCCCATGATTTTGGAAGTTTGTGCCTTCTCTGGGTTCTTCCCTGAGTCACTACGAGTTCACTTAAGATGCTCTGGATCTCTAGTCTATGGTATCTCAGTCACCACTACTCCTTTACTGTGTTGTATCACAAAGTCTCAGACCCAGGGAGTCAATCAAGGCTGCTTAGACCGTGGGGGGTGCCAAGTTGGGCGTTCTCCAGTGGGGAGTTTTGACTATGGTATGATATCTCTGCCACTGCCACTCCCCCACTGGGCTGCACTGCTAAAATCTCCGACCCAGGGAGACTATCTGCGCAAGTCCCTGGGAGTGCAGTACTGGGATTTCTCCCCTAGGGGCCGCAATTTGACTCACAGTTGTTGAGTGCGCTGATGGAGCTGTAGTGAACTCGGTGGATTCGCTGCTGCCGCCACTGGCAATATGGCACCACTGCCACACCCTCGGCCGTGATGCGGCGTATTTCTTCTCTGGTTTTGATCTCTGCTCTGAGTCCTTGCCAGTTGTGCTGCGCCCAGCCCTTGGGAGCTTTAGATGTTCCCTGCACCAACAAAACTGCTGACTGCCGCCCGGCTGTTCAGCACCTGCTCACCTCGGCTCGCTGTCCACCCCTCCTCTCAGGCGCCTGGTGGCTGGTTGAGTGGGTTGGTCTAGGGCCGTCCGGTGAACTCGCCGCTGCCGCCAGCAGTAAGACGCTGCTTCTGCATCCTAGGCCGCGAGGCCAGAGTACCTCCTCTCTGGATTTG
This sequence comes from Muscardinus avellanarius, assembly GCF_963383645.1. Taxonomy (NCBI): domain Eukaryota; kingdom Metazoa; phylum Chordata; class Mammalia; order Rodentia; family Gliridae; genus Muscardinus; species Muscardinus avellanarius. Next base: position 68,776,276 of record NC_137786.1, read on the forward strand.
AGCTCTGTTTTGAGCCTCCCTCCTCTCTGGAGTCTGGTGTTGCTAGGGGAGATGTAGGCCGCGCCACTCCGGCCGCTCTGCGCCACGGCTCTGGCTGCTCCGCACCACGGTTCTGGCCGCTTCGGCTGCTCCGGCCGCTCTGCACCCCGGCTCTGGCTGCTCTGCACAGTGGGTCTGGCCACTCCAGCCGCTCTGGCCGTTCCGCGACGCGGCTCTGGCTGCTCCGGCTGTTCTGGCCGCTCAGCTCCGGCTGCTCTGGCTGCTCCGCTCAGCTGTTCTGGCCACTCTGCTCCGGCTGCTCCGGCTGCTCCACTCCGCGGCTCCGGCCACTCCGCGCCACCGCTCCAGCCAATCCGCGCTGCAGCTCTGACTGCTCCAGCTGTTCTGGCCGCTCCGCTCGGCTGTTCTGGCCGCTCTGCTCAGCTGCTCGGAACCGCGACTCCAGCTGCTCTGTACCGCGGGTCTGGCCACTCTGGCCGCTCCGGCCGTTCCGCGCCGCGGCTCTGGCTGCTCCGGCTGCTCAGGCCGCTCCGCTCCGCGGCTCCCCCCAATCCGCACTGCGGCTCTGGCCGCTCCGGCTGCTCCAGCCACTCCGCACCGCGCGGGCGCGGCACTTCGGGCTGGTTTTTTTCCGGTGACTTGTTTTTCCAGCCCTTTTTCTCTGTCCCTTGTATTTACCGTTTTTATTTCTTTGCTGTGGTGTTTTCTGGCTCTGAAAGGCGCTGGTTTTGAGGTAGTAGAGTTGGATTGTTAGCGGGACTTGTAAGTGCCGCTTTCCTCCGTCGCCATCTTCCCGGAAGTCTCTGTAGATTGCTTTTGGAAGTATGACCATTTTGATGATCTTTATTCTTCCTATCCATGAACATGGAAGATCTTTCCATATTCTATGGTCTTCTTTGATGTCCTTTTTCAATATTTTACAATTTTATTTGTAGAGGTCTTTTACCTCCTTAGTTAAGTTTATTCCTAAGTATTTTATTTTTTGTGGGAAATCCTGAGTGGAAGTGTTTTTTCTGATTTTCTTTGCTAAATTTGTTAATCAGTTCTATAAGCCTTCTGGTTGAGTTTGTTGGATCTTCTAAGTATATTATCATGTCATCTGCAAATAGTGAAAATTTAAGTTCTTTTTTTCCCCTATTTATCTTTCTTTGATTTTTCTTGCCTTATTGCTCTGGCTAGAGTCTCAAGTACTGTATTGAAAAGAAGAGGTGATCATGGACATCTTTGTCTTGTTTCTGTCTTTAGGGAGAATTCTTGTAGGTTTTCCTCATTTAATATGATGTTGACTGTGGACCTATTGTAGATTGTCTTTATGATGTTGATGTATGCTTCTATTATGATTCTCTGCAGTGCTTTTAGCATAAATGGATGTTCTATTTTTAAATGTGTTATCTACATCTCTTGGCAAGCCCTATGTTTTTTCCTAGTTTTTTTCTTAATATTCTTATATTTTCTTATAATTTAATATTCTTATATTTTGCTATATTCATTTAGCTGTAAATTTTTTCTTTCTAGTACTAGGAATTGAATCCAGGGGCATTCTACCACCAAGCTACACCACCAGCCCTATTTTTTATTCTTTATTTTGTACCAAGATCTCACTAAGTTTCAGAGGGCCTCACTAAGTAGTTGAGGCTGGCTGTGTACCTGATTCTCCTGTCTCAGCCTCCCAAGTATTGGGATTACAAGTGTGTGCCACCACACCTGTCCTTCTGGGTATGTACCCAAAAGAAAGGAAACAAAACTACCAAAAAGATTTTTTAAGACTTTTTGTGTCTATGTTCATGAAGAATATTGACTTATAGTTTTCTTTTCTTGTACTTTCTTAGTCTAGATTTGTTATCAAGGTAACAAAACATAACTACTTTGTGTCCCACTTCAGTTGTTTATACGACATTATTTTCCAGATAAATAGGACTCCTTGCTAAGTTGGCCATGAGCTTTGGTGTCTTTTAACTACTTAGATCTTTCCATCACTTCTTCCAGCCTTAACCTATACTTCATTTCTACCACTTGAAATTATTAATTATTTAAGCTAAATGATTTCTTTTTTGGTTTTGGGGATGGAACCCAGGGGAATTCTACCTCTGACCTACACCCCCAGCCCTACTTTTTTATTCTTTATTTTGAAACAGGTCTCCCTGAGTTGCAAAGGGCCTCAAAGTAGCTGAGGCTGTCCATGAACCACAATCCTCCTTTCTCTGCCTCACAAATGCTGGGATTATAAGCATGCACCACCACACCCAGCTAAATTATATCTTTAATTTTTTTTTCCTTTTTAAACTGTTTTTTATTTTTTTATTATTTTTTTTATTGGTGCATTGTAGTCATACATCTTAATTGGATAAACGTTGGTGGAGATATACATGTATACATCACCCAATTATCCCTTACTGAATCCCCATGTCATCCCCTCTCCATCCCTCCTTCCCATGCTTGGCTTAGTGATTCACTTTGATATGTTTAAGTACATCATGTGTTTTAGAGAGTTCCCCTCTTCCCTCCTCCCATCCCCTCAATTAGGTCACCTTATTTGCTCCTCTATAGAATCTCCTTCTTCATCTAAAGTTCCTCCTGTTACCCATTTCTCCCTAGCTTCTGCATATTAGGGAAAGCATCCGATTTATTATTTTTGTGACTGACTAATATCACTTAGCATAATGTCTTCCAGTTCCATCCATTTCCTTGTAAATGACATAATTGTGTTTTTCTTTATGGCTGAGTAAATTTCCGTTGTGTACATATCCCACAGTTTTGTAATCCATTCATCTGTTGATGGACATCTTGGCTGGTTCTATAGTGTGGCATTGGTGAATTGTGGAGTTATGAACATAGATACACATGCATTAGTTTGGTAGTTTGGTTTCCTTTCTTTTGGGTAGATACTCAGAAGTGGTATTGCTGGATCAAATGGTGAATTTGTTCTCAATCTTCTGAGGATCCTCCATACTGTTTTCCAAAGTGGTTACACTAAATTTCAACCCCACCAACAATATATTAGAGTTCCTACTTCTCTACATCCTTGCCAGCATTTGTTGTTGTTTGTGTTTTGAATGATTGCCCTTCTATTTGGAGTTAAGTGAAATCTCAGGGTAGTTTTAATTTTCATCTCTCTGATTGCCAATGATGTGAGCATTTTTCATGCATTTATTGGTTATTTGAATTTCTTCCTTTGGAAATTGTCTATTTAGTTCACTTGCCCATTTTTTATTGGTTTATTTATTTTCTTAGTGCTGAGTTTCTTGAGTTCTCTGTATATTCTAGATATTAGTCCTCTGTCGGAAGAGTAGCTGGCAAAAATCTTCTATTCTTTTAACTCATTGTTGAGGTTCTTGACAGTTTCTTTTCCTGTACAGAAGCTCTTCAGTTTCATGCAATATCTTTTAAACAGAAGCTTATTGCATTCTTTCCAGTTAGGTTGTAAGTTCTTACTCTATACTTTTACAAAATTTCTAGAACTCATACAGCCTTCACCACATTTTGTCAGGGGTTATGATTCATCTAGAGTTTCTCTTGTTAACCCATTTCTCCCACAGTTGCCTGTGGCTATGATTCCTGTGACTTAGCCCCCTTACCTAATTATACAGTTATTGTACAAACAATTATACGGGTTCATTTTTTCTTTTTTTAAATATTTATGCCGTGTTAGGCATACAGTGTACCTAATACATGTTTACTGAACAGATAAGCATTTATGATTGTATATCTCAATAATTTAGGTTATTGGTTTGAATTTCTGAAGTATATGAGCTTGAGTGGTTGCTATGGAAATTATACATGTGTTAATTTAATGAGGTGACTTAAAAAAATGAGACCTTTATTAATATGCATACTTTCTTTACCTTTGGGTTGAGTTTTGATTTTCCTGAGGGTTTTTAAAGGTGTTGAGTTCTAACACTCTAAATAGAAATTTTTAGATGGTTCATCATTATGGATTGAAAAGATTCCCAAAATCTCAGTAAGAAAAACTACCCAGCTAGATAAAAATCTTTACTCTTGCTCCCCTGCCTTCATTTCTCCTTTTCTCTTCTCCCCATATTTCTTAATGTAGTAACTACTTAGGAGTCTATTCAGTACCTTTTGTTCAAGAAAGTGAATGTGCTTCTTTCTGTCTCTTATTTTATTTTTCAACTTTCAGAGCCCTTTTGCTTTCACAGTTGTGGACAGGGAATTGGGGTTGTGGTTAGGAGGCTGTTACATCAGTGGCCATGGTCTCCAGACCCTGGTATGTTCATCATGTCATTAGTGTATGCCTGGGGCTCTACCAGAGGGTTTTCAGTGGTAGCAAGTGCATGTCCTGATCCACAGTGAGAGTCTTGGGATCCCAGGAGTCAACACTCCGGAGCATTCCTCAGTGGTAACAGGTGGGGCTCATGAGGAATACACATTCTCAACTTCTTAACTTCTCAGGAGGGAAGCTGAGGCATGTCCTGTAATCTCTTAGAAGTTCCCAGTGAGAATGAGTGCCAGCTGTGCAACAATTACCTGTATGCCTTGTATTACTTCATTCCCTTCCTATTTCCCTTCCTTACTTATGTACTGGTGTTTTTGAAATTACTTTCCAAAAAGATTACTGGCTCAAATCCTTGCCTCAGAGTCAGTTTCTGGGTGTAACCCTGCTAAAACATTGACCCCCCCCCCGCCCCGAACCACGATCTTAGATTACAAAGTGAACATTTTCCAGACTTTCTTATGGTTGTTAACTACTTCAAAATTTCATATGTTAGCCAGGTGTGGTGGCGCACTCTTGTAATCCCTGCACTTGGGAGGCTGAGACAGGAGGATCGCACAGGTTTGAAGCCAGCCTCAGCTACTTAGTGAGGTTCTTGGCAACTTAGTGAGACCCTGTTTCCAAATAAAATATAAAATAGGGCCAAGTGTGGTGGCGCACACTTGTAATCCCCGCGCTTGGAAGGCGGAGATAGGATGATCGCGCTAGTTCAAAGCCAGCCTTGCTGGCTTAAGAGACCCTGTTTCAAAAAATATGTTAAAAAAAATAAGTCTGAGAGTGTAGCCCAGAGGTAGAAGGGCTTCCAGGAACCCCAGTACCACCAAATAAAATATAAAATATGTGGGAGTATAGCTCAGAAGTAGAAAGCCTCTGGGTTTCACCCCCAGTACACATTCTAACAAAGTATGCACTTTGTTAGAATAGCAGAAACATGTTATAGTTTGTAACCTCCACTGTGTGTGTTTATACATACTTTTTACTTTTCTGCTGCTGCCCAAGTCCTTCATACCTCCCAGTCTGTCAACCTACTGTGGGCTCAGAAAACTTGGCTAAGGTTTAAAAGTGTTTAGCTGATAAAGATTTTAAATATTTATCCCATTCTCAGGGGAAAATAAATGCATGAATGTGGTGTGAAGGCCTTTAAGGTACAAAATAGTTGATCTTGGCTAAGGTTTAATTATTTATTTATTTTTTTTTTTTTTTTGTGTGTGTGTGTGTGTGTGTGTGTGTATTTTTAAAAAAAGATGTTTTATTACCACCAGCAAGCACGGGCTGTATGGTGTGCTGGGCTCAGGGGAGCACTGGACTGGGTGGACGGGAGAGGCAGGGAGGCCGGCGCTGGGGCCTCAGTTGCATTTCTGGCAAGGGGTGCTCTTCAGGAAGGACTCATGGCAGGCGATGGCTAAGCCTCCAGTGAGATTAAGAAATTCTTGGAAGTCGAGCTGCCCCTCACTGTTGAGATCCAACTTCTTCATGATGCGGTCAAGGACGCCAGGGTCCTTCTGGTTCTTGGTGAAGGCGCCCAGTTCTGTGTTCATGAAGGCTATGAACTCTGTCTTGGAGAGTTTGCAGCTGGTTCCGTCCCTTCCAGCATACTTCTGGAAAACGGCGATCAAGGACTCGATGCATTGCTCCATCTCTGTGGGCATTTTTGCGGGCAGGAGAAGGGCGAGGCTTGATGGAGAGGACGGGCTTGATGTCTTTTTTATTTTTATTTATTTGTTTTTTTGCGGGTCTGGGGATGGAACCCGGGGCATTTGACCTCAGAGCTACACCCCCTACCCTATTTTTTATTCTTTATTTTGAAAACGGGTCTCACTGAGTTGCAGAGGGCCTCACTCACTAAGTAGCTGAGGCTGTCTGCGAACCGCAGTCCTCCAAGTCTCAGCCTCCCGAATGCTGGGATTACAAGCGTATACCACGCCCAGCTTGGCTAAGGTTTAAAAGTGTTTAAATGCTGGGTATGGTGGTGCACACTTGTAATCTCAGGAGCATTTGGGAGACTGAGACTAGAAGGTCATGGTTCGCAGACAGCTTGAGCTACTTAGTGAGACCCTCCGCAACTTAGTGAGACCCTGTTTCAAAATAAAGAATAAAAATAGGGCAGGGAATGTAGCTCAGAGGTTGAATGCCCCTGGTTCCATCCCCAGACCCTCCAAATAAAAAGAAAGTGTTTAACTGATAAAGATTTTAAATATTTCCCCCATTCTAAAAAAAAAAAAATGCATGAATCTGGTATGAAAATCATTAGGGCACAAAGAAGTTGATCTTCAATGGCAAATTTGTTGGTTCCTGTATGGGAACGTTGTAGAATGATAGCCTGGAGAGGCCTTTCTTACACTCTCAGATTTGTCACGTTGGGTGTAATGCTTAGTCTGACCTCTTATTTCTATATATGATTTTGCATTCACTTTCTTGTAAGTGAATTGCTTGAGTTAGAAGTTTCAGTTCTTGACACAACTTGTAATCTATTAAAAACGTAAAATTCATTTATAGAAGAACCAAAATCATTAATTACGTTGTAGCTCCTTATCATTTTTATGATACACGTATTGCTATGGGTATAGTGCTCTAAAACATCTGCTCAGTAGTCCGTTATAGAGGCACAAGAATGCTTTTACATGAATGCAATGAAGTAGCAGATGCTTCTTAATGACAACTTCCCAATTCATTTAGGAAACAAGTCAGTTCTGGATTTGTTTTTTTTCCTTCAAGTGTGGCAACTGTGTAGGCAAATGATTTCAAAGAGGTTAGAACTGACAAATCAAGTCACTCATATAATTTTTTGGGGTACTGGAAGTTAGTCTAAAAGCCTCATCTAATAGCACTTTAATAAAATTAGCATTTTTCTTACTGTGCAAATAATTCTTTGTCATTATAAGTAATAGGAAAATACATTAATTCAATATCACCAATTTAAGCTTCTTTTATTTTCTTCTTTGGAAACTTCTTTTGAATATTGATTTATCATTAGCATCACAAATAGTGATAGAAAGCCCAGGCTTGGTAAGGAGGAGACATGAGGTTTAGCATTTGAAAGTCAAACATAGTTTCTTCCAAGAGTAAACTGTCACTTTAGAGTGTTCAGCAGGTGCTGGTCAGGTCCACAACTTCCTTTGCATAGTCGTCCGCAGGGTTGGCCTCTTCCCAGTATGGCAGACAGTCACCCACAGGGGATGTTCTCAAAGTGCTGGAGAAACCACTGTCAATGTCCCACAATCACAGTCTCATGTCTCTGCAAATGTGTAGCTCATGATTCATTAAGGTTTCTCTCTCCAATGAACTTTTTCTGTAAAGACATGCTGTTGGTAGAATTAATCTATTCATCCTGTGCCATTTAATAATGGTAAACATATCAGGCCCCTTTCCTGTACAGAGAAAATCAGAGAGCTGAATTTAAGAGCTTCGTGCTGAAAGAGGAGAACAATGCCATAAAGAGTAAGATGTAGAGAAGGCTAAAGATCAATTTTGTCTTCTTCATAACTTTGATTAACAGTGGTTTGGGTCACTAGTACAGAGGATGTGTGCCCGTAGAGGGCTTGCAAAACAACCCATTAGGATGTGGGAAATAGCATAAGAACTGCTGTTTATATTTACTTTGATTAAAAATAATAATCTTTACTAATATCTAAATGTGGGTTCATGTTGATGTCTTTACTTCATTTACTTGTCAGAAGATCAGGGGCCATGCAAGTTACTCAAGGCGTACAAAGAGAAAGTAGAACTCAGAAGATGGTAGGAGGTTAAGGAAGTAACCTCTGAATTTACCTTGCCCTGAATTTACCAGCATGATCTGATCCATTTTAGTTCACACCGTTTCTACTTGTCAAGCTAGTAGATTTAAAAGATTCCTATAGGACTTTTGGGAAGATGGTGACCGAGGGAAGCAGTACATACCAGTCCTGCTGACACCCGATCTCCGTTGCCTTAAAAACAGTGTTCTTACAAAAGCCAGAAAACACTAAAACTTTAAAAAGTATAAAGAAGGCAGGGGGGAAAAAGCTAGAAGACCAATCAGAGAGCAGAAAAGAAACCCGCATGCCTTGCGCTCCCATGCAGCACAACAGCTGCATCTTTCCTCATTGCACTCGACTCTAGAGAATCACAGGAAAACAACCAAGGATTTCTTTTCAAAGAAGTTGTATCAGAAAATTTTCCAAACAAAAAAAACAAGAGGTCGATACACAAGTACAGGAAAATTATAGAACCCCTTTAAACAAGATCAAAGAAGAGGTTCACCACATAATAGTCAAACTGACCAACGTAGAAGTCAAGGAAATAATCTTAAAGGCACAAAAACAAAAGACCAAGTTACATTCATAGGCAAATCAATTAGAATCACTCCAAACTTCCCAAACCAAGTCATGAAATCAAGAGGGTCTGGAGTAACATATTCGAAACTCTGAAAGAAAACAACTTGTAGCCAACAATTTTCTACCCAGCAAAATGATCTCTAAAATTAGATAGGGAAGTAAAAATCTTCCACAACAAACAGAAGCTGAAGAATTTATGTTTCCAAACCAGCACTAGAGAAAATACTCAAAGAGATTAACTGCAAAGAAGAAATAAGTAATACATGCCAGAACCAGAGAAACAAAAATTTCCATGAAGCAAACAACTAAGCAATGAAGAATAAATACTACCTCAAACAGAAGTTAAAAGTCAATTATGTTAAGAATATCATCTCTCAATAATCACACTGAACATAAATGGACTCAACTCCCCCAATAAAAAGACAGAAGGTGGCAAAATGGATTAAAAACCAGAATCCATCTATCTGCTGCCTGCAAGAAACACACCTTACAAGTAAAGATAGTCACAAACTAAAGGTAAAGGGCTGGAGCAAGGTAATCTATGCCAGTGGAACTCAAAAACAAACAGGATTAACAACTATGATATTAGACAAGTTAGATTTCAAGCCCAACCTTATTAGAAGAGAAAAAGAAGGTCATTTTTACTGGTAAGTGGAACAATCCAGCAAGAGAAAATAACAATAATCAACATTTATGCCCCCAAAACAGGTGTAGCTACTTTCTTAAATCAAACTTTTTGTGACATTAAGTCACACATAACTCCCAATACAATAATACTGGGAGACTTCAACACCCCTCTCATACCATTAGATCGATCTTATAGACAAAAGGTCAGTAAAGATGCCTCAGAACTAAAGAATACAATCAACCAAATGGACTTATTAGACACATATAGAATATTCCACCCAACTACAGCAGAATTCACATTTTTTCAGCTGCTCATGGGACCTTCTCCAAATAGATTCCATCCTGGGCCACAAAGTGAGCACTAGCAAATTCAAAAAAATATTAAATTCTTCCCTGTGTCTTTTCAGACCATAATGGAATGAAAATAGCAATAAACTATAAGAAGACCCAGAGAAACCACATAAACATGTGGAGACTGAACACCATACTGCTGAATGAAGAATGAGTCACAGATGAAGTAAGGGGTAAAATCAATAAATTTCTAGAAACACAAAAATAGAGACGCAACATATTGAAACCTCTGGGACATCTTGAAGGCAGTGTTGAGAAAAATTCATACACTGAGTACCCACATAAGAAGAACAGAAACTCACCAAGTAAATAACCCAATGATACACCTCAAAGCCCTTGAAAAATAGGAAAAGTCTAACCCCAAAGTCAGCACTAAGAAAATAAATAACCCAGTCAAAAACTGAGCAAGTGAAATAGACACTTCATTAAAGAAGAAATTCAAATGGCTAGCATCATTAGCAATCAGAGAGATGCAAATTAAAACCACCCCAAGATTTCACCTATGTCCAACTAGAATGGCAATAATTCAAAATAAAAACAACAAAAAATTCTAGTGAGGATGCGGAGAAGTGGGAACTCTAATACATTCTTGGTGGGATAGCACATATCCAAAGATGAAATTAAGGAATTTTTTTTGTGCGTGTAAGATCCTGGAAATTGAACCGAAAAGCATTCTGTCACCAAGCTGCATCCATAGCTCTTTTTATTCTGAGACAGGGTCTCACTAAGTTATCATGTGATGCCCTCAAATTCTCAAGTACTGAGATAATGGTATGTGTCACTGCACCTGGTTGGGAAATTATTTTTAACGTGTAATGACATTTACTATTACTAAGGATGACTATCAACCATATGTATATTCTGCCTGCTGAAAGTACAAAGTTGACTAGCAACTCCTTGTAAAGCACCCAGAATGTGAAGCCCAACTTCTTACAACTGTAAAAGGGGACTGAAATATGAGAGTCATGATTTTCTAAACACAGCCAGTGATATCCTTATTCCATGTCAATTTGTGGATCTTTCTTATTCATTGTTATCTTTAAAATCATTTTTCAAAAAGTATAAAAAGGACTGAAGCCAGACCTTTGAAATGCCATATCACAACCAGAATTTCAAGCAAAACTAAAACAAAAAATGCTTATTTAATCAAATTGGTCTCATTTAAATATCATTGACAAAAAGTTACCTGTATGATTAATAAAATAACTGTTTTTCTGTAATCCTGTATTTGTTGTTGGATTTATATGAGTAGAACACAGGTGTCTGTGTGCAGTTTAGAATGGGGATCTTTAAACAGTAAAAGTAAATTACCTCTGGTTCTTCAGATACTACTCTGAATTAAAGATGCTGCTCCTAGAGCTGGAGTGAGAGGCAGGATCCTAGGCATGTGGGATCTGGACATTGGGGTTCCAGGACTGTGGTCAGGCATGCCTGACTGCTCAGCATTGTTGACTCTGGTGTAATGTACCTGGGAAAACCCAGGTATTTGTGTGCTCATTTATAGGCTACAAGCATGTGTGAGTGTTTTGAGGTGCTTTTTAACAGGTTCCTAAAAATCAACACTTCTGCAGCTTTATTCGAAATCAACCACTGTCTCAGAAAATCTGAGAACAAAATGTTAAAATGCCCAATAAAGGGGCAAGGGCAAGGATCCAGTCAAGACCATTTGGTGCTCACAGCAAAGAGCTGGGTGTGAGGGCTACTTCCATGATTGATTACATGGAAAATATCTTCTCATTATCTTTTTCTTATCCTTTAAACTTTTTTGCAAATTTTAGAACACACATAGTGTATAATACATACATATGAGTTTGTAATTAATCAGGAGGTAAATATAAACATATTAGGGATGAAACATTTGGACTCCTAGAATCACTATTAAAACAGCTTAGAGGCCTCTAATTCATAGGATAGAAATAGCAACAGAGAGTTTACACTCATTTCATGTATTTATTTCTCTCAATAAATTCTGATGCCCACTGTTTGCCAGGGACTGTTCAGGACACTCAGGATTCATGAGTGAATAAGACTAGTGGATTTCCAGCCCTCACTCACATCCCAAGGAATATATGTATGCAATAGAAGGAAAAGCCCTTCCATGACCCCAACCAGATAAGGCCTTCCCCATGCATTCACACATTCTTATAGCACTTGCAACACTCTAATTAAATAATTGTTCATGCAGTGGTTTTAGTTTTCTCTCACCCTCTCTCTAGCCTCTTTGAGAACAGACCGTACCAATTTTGTTTACCAACATATCTCCAGTGCCAGAAGCACTATGCCTCATACATAGTGGATGGTCAGTGACCATTAGTTGGATGAATGTGCCTATGTGCAAGCAATTATGTGAGTACACATGAATGTGTGTAAAGCTCAGAGAGGGACACTTGCTGGTGGCAGACTGTAGTGAACAGAGCATAGTACAAGAAGAGACTATTTAGAGGGCTGCAGCAAGAGTTTGTTAGAAACAAGTTTGGGTTGCTAGAGGTAATGGGTAATGAATTGTAGGTGACTAGAATTGGTGAAGTGTAGTAATCTGGTGAAGCCAGAAAAAAATAGTTCTTAAAAATCTGAGTAGGTGAAGCCGGGCGTGGTGGCGCACGCTTGTAATCCCTGCGCTTGGGAGGCTGAGACAGGAGGATCGCGCGTGTTCGAAGCCAGCCTCAGCTACTTAGTGAGTCTCTCAGCAACTTAGTGAGACCCTGTTTCCAAACAAAATATAAAATGGATCTGGGAGTATAGCCTGGAGGTAGGAAGTCTCTGGGTTCCACCCCCAGTACCACAGTACCACCAAAAAAAAAAAAAAAAAAAAAAAAAAAATCCGAGTAGGTGACACAATTGTTGAACTAAACGTAATCCTTGAGATGGGGATTAGAATATTCAAGTGGTGAATGCTATATTAATAAACCAGCTTTTGGCTGGGTGTGGTGGCACATGCTTGTAATCCCAGCAATTGGAAGGCTAAGACAGGAGGATCGCACAGGTTTGAAACCAGCATCATCGACTTAGTGAGGCTCTCAGCAACTTAGTGAGATCATGTTTCCAAATAGATAAAGTACAAAAAATATGTCTGGGAGTATAGCCTGGAGGTAGAAAAGCCCCTGGGTTCCACCCCCAGTGCCACCAAAAAAAAAAAAAAAAAAAAAAGTAGCTTTGGCTTGAAAGAGCTGGGAAAAATTATTAAAATCTCATTATACCCTATGGGGACTATGTGCATTTTTTCTAGTAGAGATTGTTAGAACTATAGTTTCATAGTTACCTGTATGATTGTGTGGTACACACTCTCACATTAGGGTGAAATGTTGTTACTGTCTTCCTGTGTTTCCTGATTCCAAGAGAGAGTCTAGAATAGTAATTGAACAATGTTAGCCTGCTGCCTAATTTTGAACCACTCACAAGCCAAGAATGGCTTTTATACTTCTATATGGTTACAAAAGAAAACGAAGCTGGCTGAGGTGGTGCACATTTGTAATTCCAGTACTTGGGAGGCTGAGACAAGAGGATAGCAAGTTCTCAGCCAGCCGCAGCTACTTAGTGAGGCCCTCTGCAACTTAGCGAGACCCTGTTTCAAAATAAAGAATAAGAGCCGGGCGTGGTGGCACACGCTTGTAATCCCCACACTTGGGAGGTGGAGATAGGAGGATCGCCCAAGTTTGAAGCCAGCCGCGCTGGCTTAAGAGACCCTGTTTCCAAATAAAAAGTATAAAAAAGTTCTGGGAGTGTAGCCCGGAGGTAGAAGGGTTTTCAGGAATCCCAGTACCACCAAAAAAATAAATAAATAAAAATAAAGAATAAAACATAGGGCTGGGGGTATAGCTCGGAGGTGGAATGCCCCGGGGTTCCATCCCCAGTTCCTCAGGGGAAAAAAGTAGAAAATCAAAAATAGAACATTTCATAACACATTATGATTATATAAAACTTAAATTTCAGTGTCCATAAATAGTATCTTATTGGAACAAAGGCACATTCAGTAAGTTATACATTATCCAGGTGATCTCATGCTCCAGTGGCAATATTGAATTGCTTTTATAGAAACATAGAGTTTGTAAAACCTAAAATATTTACTATTGACCCTTTAAGAAAATGTTTGGGGACTCTTGATCTAGAACACAGAAGATCCCTTTAACATTTGTTGGATAAGTGAATAAGTATCAGAGTGTCTACTCTGACTAGGAAGTTTTATATACATTAAATAAGTGAAATATGAAGGGAAAATACAGAAACAAGTGGAACTGCAGCATGAACCTTTAAATGATCTGCTCATCCCATGAGTGGGAAAGCCAGGAATTTAACCCATACCCAACTTCAAATTCCACACCCTTTTCCACTTCTGCCTGCACTCGAGGTATTCATATCTGAGATTTTGAGTATCCTTTGTACCACATTAGAAAGATCAGGACTTCATCTTCCTCTTATTTCTTTGAAATAATATTATTTAAACACAACAACCCAATCTTTGTCCCGGCATGAACACATGGTAGGTACTTGTAAAAATCTTTAAGGCATTCTTTAGGTAAAAAGTGAGTGAGCAAACAAACATACCCCCATTCACACCCAGTGATCTAGAGACAGTTTTGAGTTGGGGAAGGAACTAATTGCTTCCTTAAAGATTCTTTTGAAGATTTTCTACCTGAGATACTTCTTGTGAATGCGCTTTAAGATCCATAGCCCTCTAAAATTACTACAGTATTTGTCTTTTGGTTTATTTATTCAAGACCTTATCATTTTCACTTTTTAGAAGTGAAATTTACTCTTTTCTGGATTTGAGTATATAGAACTTTACTCATATGCTGAAGGAATTTTCAGTTTATTCATCAAGATATTTAAAAATCTCACTTGCTTAAGTTATAGTAGAACTACCTTACTTTATAAAATGGCTTCAGTCAAATTTCTGCCCATTGGATTTAATTACCTTCATACTTTTCTAGGACTCAGAATTTTTTTTTACATTTAATTTTTTTAATTTTTATTTTTGTGTGGATCATATTGACATTCAGACAACACTTGGTGCCCTCCCTCCCCTCTCTTCCTCCCCCACAACAATGAGTGTTTAGGTTGACCATGCTATATTCACACTTATACACATATTTGAATGTAGCTCCTCCAGTTAATCAACCTCAGCCTTCTTCTTCTCCTACCCTTCTTTTCTAGTTTTGCTGAGGTTTCCCCTCCATTATCTGGAGTCTCTCTGGTATTCCCAATACTTTCTAGTTTGGGCATATTAGAGAAAACATATGTCCCTTCTCTTTCTGTGTTTGGCTAATCTCACTTAACATAATGTTCTCCAGGTCTTTCCATCTTCTTATGAATGACACAATTTTGTTCTTCTTTATTACTGAGTAGAGTTCCATTGTATGTATTTCCCATAATTTTGCAATCCATTCATTTGTTAATGGAGACCTAGGTTGGTTCCATATTTTGGCTAGTATAAATTGTGCTGCGCAATTTGTAATAACCAAAATATGGAACCAACCCAGATCTCCATCAACAGATGAATGGATAGCAAAACTTTGGAAAATACACACAATGGAATTCTATTCAGCCATAAAGAAGAACAAAATTATATCATTTGCAAGAAGATGGAAAGCCCTGGAGAATATTATGTTAAGTGAGATCAGCCAAGCACAGAAGGAGAAGGTACATATGTTTCCTCTAATATGCCCAAACTAGGAAACACAGAGGATACCAGTGGGACTCCAGATAATGGAGGAGAAATACCAGAAAAGTTTAAATGGAAAGATAGGAGAGGAGGAAGGCTGATCTTGATTAATGAGGGTCTATATCTGAATATGTGTAAAATTATGAATATGACATGGTTAACCTGGACAACCATTGGTGGGAGGGGGGAAGGGAAAACAGGGGTGGGGGGAGAGGGCACCAAATATAGTTTAAATGTATACTATTTATGTTCAATAAAAAATTGTTGAAAGAAAAAAATAAATAAAATTTTAAAAAATTAACATTTTATATCACAGGGCATAGAAATGCATAGTAATGAAGGCTTTTTGACTGATTAATAGGAATTAGATGTTTGTGAACACATTATAATAAAAATAAAAATTATAAATTGTGCTGCTATGAACATAGGTATGCATATGTTACGGTAATTCTCTGATTTCAACCCCTTTGGAAAAATACCCAGGAAAGGTGTAGCCGGGTCATATGGTAGATCCATTCCCAGTTTTCTAAGGGATCTCCACACTGATCTCCATAGTGGCTAAACTAGTTTGCACTCCCACCAATAGTGAAAAAGTTCCTCTTTCCTCATATCCTCACCAGCATTTATTGTTATTTGACTTCTTCATATTTACCACTCTGATGGGGATTTGATGGAATCTCAGCGTAGTTTTGATTTGCATTTCCCTGATGGCTAATGATGTTGAACATTTTTTTTCATGTATCTATTGGCCATTTGTATCTCTTCTTTTGTGAAGTGTCTATTCAATTCAGTTGCCTATTTTTTTGTTGGGTTATTTGTTTTTCTAATGTAGAGTCTATTTGAGCTCTTTGTATATTCTGAATGTTAGCCCTCTATCAGAGTGGTGGCTGGTAAAGATCTTCTCCCATTCTGTAAGCTTTCTCTTAAGGTTCTTGATGGTTTCCTTTGATGAGCAGAAACTTTTTAATTTGATGTCATCCCACTTGTTAATTCTTGCTTTTATTTCCTGTGCATTGGAGGTTTGTTGAGAAAGTTCCTGCCTGTGTCTATATGTTGGAGTGTTGTAGGGCTCAGAATTTTTAATTCCCTCAGGAAATTTAATGTCACATCCTAAGATGAGAAAAAACGGAAAGTTCACCAAATGGAGACACAGGTCCTTTAATAAGGTTCTGTTTACTGCTTATAAAAATGCAATAAAATGAAATTAAATATGGCCTTAAGATGGAGTTGCAGAGGTAAGTAAACTAAGGTCTATGGGCTGCAACTTATTTTTGTACATAAAATGTCATTGGCATTTAGCTGAGTCTGTTTACATGTTGCCAGTGGCTGCTGCCATGCTACAACTGGAGGGACATTATTGCCCACAAAGCCTAAAATATTTACTCTGGCCCTTTTAGAAAAAGTTTACAGGTTCTGTGGAACTAGGGATATAAGACAAATTAGAAGAACTAGAATTGTTTAATATGAGGAAGAAAAATCTGAAGATAAAAAATTTCTTCATATTTTGAGAGAATATTATGTGAAAAAATGATGACTCTTGGTTCTTAATTTTCTGCAAGGATAAATCTAGTGGAAACTGATTTACCCTGTAGCAAGGTAATGAGGAAGATTTTCTAGCTCTTAAGTTAAACCATAGACTGCTTTATAAGGCAAGTCTCACATATTGGTGGTTATATGCCTGATACAAAATTTATTTTTCTTTGGCACCCCCAAATTCCACTATTAAAGATTCTCGTTGAATAGGATTATCAGCCACAGATCTGCTTTTGAATGTGGTAATTGATAAAGGACTATATACCAAGCCATTAATAACTATTAATACTTTAGGAAGAATAAATTAATCAATTAGAAGAAAAATGAAAATATAAATAAGCTCTTTTTTAATAGGACTGGATAAAGGAAAGGGGTGGTGAACTGGGAGAGATGTTGAGCTGAAGTATTGAATTGGTGGAGATACATCATGTTCCTTCTGAAAGGAAACCAAATGAAGCAATAGAGTTCCTGAATAGCTAAAGAAGATCATCTGGTGTAGGCCATCTGTAGGGTCTTGGTGACTGGGCTTTCCTGAGTTTATAGTCCCATACAAAGCTAAAGAGTCCCAGAATAGATCCTTCTCATGCTTGGGAGGCAAAGCTTCTTGGTGTAGTCCACTGACCACTTACATTAGTATCATCAGGGGCACTATTATTAAAAAGTGAGTTCATAAGTCCCACTCCAGAACTACAGAATCAGAATTTTAAGAGTGGAGCCCAAGGACACGTCTATTTAAAATTCCCCATCCCCCCAAGTCTGATGGCCTTTGCAGAGTGGAAGACCCCTGGGCTTAGAGACTAAACACTTAGGTTTGTGTCCTGGCTGAATTTCTTAGCTGTGAGTGATTTGGGGCTTTTCTCTTAGAGCAGAGTATTAAGGTGCCGGAACTGTTCCTGGGGCCCTGTTGGGTTTCCAAAATCGTTACAGTGAGATGTATCTGCGGGTTCTTGTTCTAGCTATGTATAAAAAAAACACTATCCTGAACTCTTGCTGGAAGCTTAAATGAGTTTATTATTACAAAGATGGAAAGATAGGACAGAGTTTAATAAAGCCCTATACCAGAGGTAGTATAGTGGGGTGACTTGAACAGAAGTCAACGAATTTTTCTGAATATGGAGCTTTTTATTTATTTATTTTTTTTGGTGGCACTGGGGTTCCTGGAAACCCTTCTACCTCCAGGCTCCACTCCCAGACCTATTTTTATTCTTTTTTTTATTTTGAAACAGGGTCTCTTAAGCCAGCGTGGCTGGCTTTGAACCTGCGTGATCCTCCTGTATCCGCCTCCCAAGCACGGGGATTACAAGCGTGGGGATTACAAGTGTGCAACACCACGCCCGGTGCTGGATATGGAATATTTTATAGATACATCCTTCATCTTGTTCTACTGAGTAATCTTCTGAACTAGGTGTAAATCTGGCCACTAACTCCCTGTAGGCTCCTTTTTTGTTAAAATTATGGGAATTATGATTATAGGGATTTCTAGCTTGGCCACAAAAACCTTCCTGCCTTACTGCAGGTGTAAGCCTAGGTATCTTTGTTAGGACCAGAATGATTAACAAAGTCAGGGGCCAAGTGGTGTTTGCTCCCCTTTCACAGAGGCCAGTACCTGCCTTCCATACTCTGCACCCTGCTCCTGCACTCTTGGGGAATTCTTAGCTCTTTTGCTAGATATCATTTATTATGTAAACCTGTTGTTAGAATATGAAGGCTCTTAGTCCCTGCTCTTCTATCTACTTGCTAATTACTTTTATTGAGGGGACTCTGCATTATAATAACAGCTGTGGAGTACCTGGCAGTACCCAGACCCTGCTTTTTACTTTTTGAAGCCTAGTTTATATACTATCAAATTCATTTTCCAAATTCATTTTCCAATACATTAATACCAAAGTTACTTCTCAAATACATTTTGAAGCCATTGCCCAATACTGGTACACAGAGGAACAAATGATATAAGGCACATTAATAGGTTGAGAAAAACCCCAATCCCTTGTAACTGATGTTTTTTTATGTAACATGTAAAGGGTAACTGAAGAGGAACACATTTGATGGATTTCTGAAGTTCAGAATACCTGAAAATCTTTCCCTTTTCTTTAGTCTCTTATGATTATATAAGGAATTTCTGATTTTTAGATCCCTTATTCTGCAAAATCTTTTGTGTTTAGATGCATAGAACTCTTTAAAAGTAGATGAGAAGAACTTCATTTTAAAATTCCTTCTGAGCCCTTCTGGGCCCACCCCCCTCCAAGAGAAACATGCATTTTATATATTATTATTCTTTGGGGACTAATTTCCCTTAATGTATGACAGGTGCTACTAAGCATTGTTACTATTTCCTCCTGCCAGAGAACCTGTGCTCCCCAGAATGGACTGTAAAGGACATCCTCCTTCATGGTCGCATCATTGCCTCTGCCTGTTTGTTGGCTGCCCAGCTCTAGGCACTATCTCCCTTGCTGTCTCCTGTGTGATCTTAAAGGAAACAAGACCTAAGGAGCACAATGGAGCCAGCTGTAAACATCCAGAAAACTGCCAGATGTGCTCTGGCAGGTTTTTGTGTCCCCTCCCTCCTGCCTTGCCCTTGAGCATGCCAGTTTGCAGAGAAGGATTTAATCCTACACAGGAGACAGATTCTTCCTCTCAGTGGGAATGCACATTGGCCATGCAGATGCTAATTTTCTGCCCTGGGATGTATCAGGGAGAGCAAAGAATGTCAAAGGTCCCTCTTTTTTTCTTTTTTAAAAATCAGTAGCATTGGTGATAATATTACTGCTAAGGGGGGAGCCTCACTAAAATGCTATCCTGGGGATCAGCTTGTGACCACTGTTAAATGCAGTTAGACATATGCCTGCCTCCTATGGAAACCTTTCTTATGTACCAACTACATTTACAGTTAAGAGAATGGCATGGCTTGCAAAGGTCCCTGAGATAGTCACATAATCAAAAGCCACAAATCATGAAAAAAGTCACTCTTAAGAATTAAAATAGTGTAAATCAGTGATGTGTACATGTATGTACACACAAGTTTTTTACCCCAATATGATGTATGAATATAATGCACCAATAAAAAATTTAAAAAAAGAATTAAAATAATGAAAAGACTACCCCACGGTAAAATGAGCCATGGAACAAAAAAAGGACCTGGCTACTTAAAGACCTATGGATTCTTTTTATAATTCACTTAAATATTATAATAAGATTCTTTTTCTTAAAGAATTAAATTTTCGATAAGTCTTTCAAAAGGCTTCATCAGTCTTTATCACTTCAGAAAATCAAATGTCTGTTAGCTCAGGAAGATCAGCAAAGAGTTTGTCATGGCACATCTTTCCATTCTGATTAGGCGGTTTTTACGTCCACTCAAATACAAATAATGACTGTCCCAGAGCCAGCACTACCCCTCTGTCATTCATTGGCTTCTTGGCTATGATTCTAGCCCACAAATACTAGGTTTAACACCAAAACCTGACTGGTAGAAGATAAACAAATTAACTCTATTTTCCTCAAGGGATATCATGAATAAAGCTCATTAGTTATGTTTGCTCAGTAATAGTAATAGAGATTATTAGTGGTAGAAAAAAGTTTTTTTCTTCCTTTAATTATTTTTCCCTGTAGGATAAATAGAGATATGGATTTCAATTCAAAAGCCCAATACAGTATTTGGGTTTGTTTTCAATAAAATATCTATGAAGTCTCTTCAGCATGATCCCGATTTAATGGGATTTAGTATAAAGCTTAATTCATATCAGATCTTCTAAATGAGAGATCACTGTCAACTTATTGTTAATTGAATTCAATAAAATCAAGGTTTCTATAATTAATGTGAACCACTTAATCTTTTAGCTCCTTGAATGAATGTAATTTTCTAAACACAGGTATCCTCTCATTAATGGAATAGCAACATTTTGAGGAAAATGAATGTATTGTGACTTCTCTTTCCAATAATTTTAATATTGAATTAAATATACCAATTTTTAAATCACATAATAAAAGAAAAAAATGTTAAATTAAAAAATGTTAATACTGATATAATGTTCAAAATATCAGACAAATTAAGCATAGTAATAATGAAGAAGAAACACACTGCTGTGCACAGAGCAGTGGGGTCAGTGTTAATAGACATATATTAGAGGCCTGCTTGTGCCTCTGACTATCTAGGTGGTAAGTCAACAACATTTCTAGCTCCAGGATGAGAGTGTTGGGCTAAGTAGAAGGACTCAAGTTACTTTTATGTTAGAATTCTGACTCTGTATTCTGTGACATGCAATCAGAACTTTTAAGAAATTATTATTATTATTATTGTTATTATTTGGTGGCACTGGGGTTCCTGGAAGCCCTTCTACCTCCAGGCTACACTCCCAGACCTATTTTATACTTTTTATGTGGAAACAGGGTCTCTTAAGCCAGCGCGGCTGACTTCCAACCTGCGTGATCCTCCTGTCTCCGCCTCCCAAGTGCGGGGATTACAAGCGTGCGCCACCACGCCTGGCGGGAATCCGAACTTTTTACCTAATTTTTTAATTTTGGAGAATTTAAATATCCACAAAAGTAGATAGGATATTCTGATGAATACCCAGGGAGCTATCAAGCAACCCATCAATCATCCCTAATGGTCAGTCAAGCCCAGTCTATACTTCCAACCACATACTACTCTTCTGTATCATTTTAAAACAAATTCGAGATTTTGGACTCTTTACTGGCATAATCTATCTGCTATCTGTATTGTTAGCACCTCAAGATCTTAGAATTTTTTTTTTTTTAGTTTTTAATAAGCTACAGATTGCCTCACTATTTGTTTTTAATTTTTAATTGAACTTTAAAAAATAACTTTAGAGTCACATGCAATAAGAAGTAATTACAGATAATATAAAGAAATATTTTAAAAAAGAAAAAGCAGTAGTCAGATAGATGCCATATATCTTTTACCCCATTTCTCCCAGTGGTAACTTCTTTCAAGACTATAGTGTAATGTGATACCCAGGATATTGACATTGATATAATAAAGTTTATCTTATTTGGAGTTCTACAGTTTTATTTGTACTTTGTGTGTTTGTGTACTTGTGTCTATATAGTTTTACCATACATGAAGGTTTACAAAGCCACTACCACAGTCAAGGTACAGAACAGTTCCATAGTTCTCATTTTGCCCTTTTACAACCAGATCCTCACTCTGCCCTGACCACACTATTCAACACTCTGTTCTTTATTTCAAAAATTTCACCATTTCAAAAATGTTAATTAAGTGGAATTATAGTATTTAACCTTTTGGGATTGACTTTTATTACTTATCACAGTCCCTGGAAATTCATACAGGATTTTGTGTGTGCCAATAGTTTGCTCTTTTTTTGCTGTGAATTAGAATGATATAGATGTACTATAGTTTGTTTAACCATTGGCCATTGATGCATTCCTAAACTGTCAAGTCTTTGGCTATTATTAATAAAAATGCTATGACCTTCATGTAAAGTTTTTTCCATTTTCTGGGAAAGATATCCAAGAGCACAATTGGTGGGTTTTATGGTAATTATGTTTAGTTTTACAAGAAACTGCACATGGTTTTTCAACCAGCAATATCTGAATGATCTAGTTTCTCTGAATCTTCACTAATATTTGTTACCACCACTTTTATTTTAACTTTAGGAATTCTGATAGAGAAGGGAATGAGAATATACATACCTCCAAATCATGGTTAACATTTAAAATTAAGAAAAAGCTGGCTGTGGTGGTGTACACCTGTAATCCCAGTACTTGAGAGGCTGAGATGGGAGGATTGCAGGTTCAAGGACAGCCTTAGTAACTACTGAGATTCTTATCAACCTACTGAGACCCTGTTTTTTTAAAAAATAAATAAATAAATAATGATAAGGGTGTGGCTCAGATGTAAAATGCCCCTGGGTTCAAGGCCCAGCACAATAAATAAGTAAGTAAGTAAATAAGTAAATATTTTTAGTTTATTTTTAAAATCAAGAAGGATGGACTATTGGAAAACATCTGAAAAATATGTCTTCACACAGTAAAAAATTCAGATTTACTCATGATTTAAATGTTAATTTATCAACATATATGTCTGCCAAATAATTTAACATTTTTATAATTACTTAGAGCTGGGAAGGACATAGGAGTAGGCCTTTTACTGAAGATACATAACTCAGTAGCTACAAATAGAAAATGTACAGATTTGCCTATATTAAAGTAAAAGAAGACTATAATAAAAAGTATATTAAACAAGATGGAAAAACAATTGAGTGAACATTTCATATACATTTGTATATATTACACAATACTTACACATCTTAATTTTTCTGTAGTACAGACATGTATTTACCTCCAATAATAAGTTGTATCTAATATACAAGTAGTGTTTATAATTCATCAAAAATGCAGGCAAATTAAATACCAGAAAAGTAGTAAAGAATGAGAACAAACAATTGTGGAAGAATTCAAATTACAAATAAACATGTAAGTAGATGTTCACCTTCACTAATAATCAGGAAACTGGAAATTAGAACAAAAGATTGACATTTAAAAATTCATCAAATAGAAAAAAAATGAAAAATATAATATTCAGTATTAATTGAATATGGTGAAAAAGCCTTCTCAGACATATTTGCTGGGAATATAAATTACATCCATTTTCTGAGGATAAATTGATAGTATCTCTTGAAATATAAAATGCAAATACTCTTTGATACAATGGTTTAACCTTAAGAAATCTGCACCATAGAAAAATAGAAGTGTGTAAAGATATATGAGTTGAATATTCATTGTAGCAGTATTTGTAATAGAAGGAAATTATGCTATTAGTCTAAAATATCTAGCAGTATAGAAATGTTAAAAAGACAACCCTGACATAGTCATACAGTAAAAAATAATAAAAGTATGAAATCTGCAGCACTGTTGTGGCAACAGGTGGCAGGATGTCTGTGAGTAAAAAATACAACTTTGTGAGCATATGTATTTATAGCATGGTATAACTGAGGAGTGGAGGTTTGGAGGAGGTGTGTATGTGTGTATAGGTAGTTGTGTGCCAAAAATAAAGATATCTGGAAAAGAAAGCACCATCCTGTTAAAAATGGTTACAGATTTGGGATAGAGAAGTTCTGGAATGAAGGAAATTTCGCTTTTTATTTTATGTATTTGCACATGCGATTATTATTATTTTTATCACCAACTATATTATTCAACTTTCTGTCACTATGATAAAATGCCTGAGAAAATTCATCTTATAAGGATCAAAGTTTCAGAGGCTTCAGTCCATGTTTGCTTGGTGTTTGGGCCTGTGGTGAGGTAGAACATCAAGGCAGGAAGTCAATAGTGGAGGAAGCTGCTCACCTCCAAGTGGCCAGAGGAGGGGCGAGAGTAAAAGAGCAAAGGCAACAGCCAGAGCTGGGGGGTGAGGGGGAGATGCCAAGGCCCTCAAATTCCCACTAAGGCATGCCCTGGTGGCCTGATTTTCACTAGATTCCACCTCCTAGAAGTTCTGCTGTCTCCCTCTAGTGCCACAGGCCTTCAAAATAGGGCCTTCAGGGGACATTTAAGATATAAACCATTATGCCAAGATATAATCCTTATTTTATTTTTATGGTACTGGGGTTAAAACCTAGAACATTCTATCTCTGAGCTAAACTCCCAGCCCTATTTTATTTTTTATTTTCAAACAGGGTCTCAGTAAGTTGCTGATGGCTTAAGTTGAGAACCTCCCATCTCAGTCTCTCAAGTATTGGGATTACAGACATGTGCCACCATGTCCATCTGATATAATTCTTTTATAATGTTTGGAAAAGAAGTTATAAATATTAAACAACCCAGACTAAGAAAAAATTGGGTTAAAAGAATTGTTGTGAAAGAATATTTACAAACTCATGACTAATGAAAATTGAAAACAAACAAATAGAAATGAATCTTTCTTGCTACTGTATTCATTTTCTGTATCTGGGATATTTATTTTAGTGATTTCTCTCTGATTATTTAGTTCATTGTATTTTATTATTAGTGTTTACTGGAGTTCAGTGAAAATATTTTGTAAATATCTTCTGTACTGATTTTAGCCTTTGTGATACCTCCACAATGAACTGACTGTAAGTGGGATTAGTAAAGGAAACTCAGACCTGGAATGCAGTCTTGGCTTTAGTGATCGCCACAGGCAACCTTATTTCATATTTATAAAGTTTGAAATCTTTTTAATAGTTCTTTCTAACTGCTTATTGTTGCTATTTCTGTTTTAATGGAAGTAAAAATGAGCCAAACTCACTTGCTTTGTCTTTGTTATCAATTTAATTTCAAAAGAAATTCTTCAGCCCAAATAAATAAATGTATCATATGGATAGAATCAGATTCTGATTCAGTGTATTCAGTTACTTGCTTGTAAACATTAAGGTGTGTGTGTGTGTGTGTGTGTGTGTGTGTGTGTGTGTGAGAGAGAGAGAGAGAGAGAGAGAGAGAGAGAGAGAGAGAGAGAGAGAGAGAGAGAGAGAGAGAGGCGCGACTGACTAGGAATTGAACGTGGGGACAATCTACCTCTGAGCTATATATTCTCAGCCCCCTTTTAATTTTGCAATAGGGTCTTGCTAGGTTGCTGAGAGTCTTACTATGTTGCTGAGCCTGATCTCAAATATGCGATCCTCCCATCTCTGCCTCCCAAGTACTGGGATTACAGGTGTGTATTACCACACCTAGTTTTGGGTTTTGTTTTGAGACAAGTCTCATCATGTTGCCCAGGCTGGTCTCAAATCCTGGATTCAGGTGATCTTCCTGCCCCAGTAGCTGGGACTACAGGTATATAGCTGTCTAAGCTTCATTTTTAAGAAACCTCTGTGCGTTGGGGAAAAAAAATCTACCGGTAAGAATGATTAGATGAGAAGTACAACAACTATCATCATATTGCTTATAAAATCCTGTTTAAGTTGACATTCATGTTTGCCATCTATTCTATTATAAATCAAGATTTATTGTGAAACTTTACCAAAGATAGCACAATAATGAGGAAAACAGAATCATCTCAGGCTTTGAAATATACCTAAGAAACTCAACCTCTTGTAAAATAACATTCTTATTCAAAATGGAACTGGGAATTGTTCAGTACACAATGAATCATCTTTTGGCAAGTACAATAGAATCTTTAGGGACATTTCACAGCCTCTCATTCAATTGTGAGGATGTTTTTAGCTTTCACAGGTAAGAAAGAAGGTAGCTTGTATAGCCATCATCTTGTTACTAAAATTGTACAATAAAGATTTTTCAGAGTTACTGTTGAAGTAGATATTTTTGCTTTTTACTCTTATTCTCCTCCTTCTTCTGTTTCTTTACCCAGAACTGCTTTGTCCCCAAAACAATCTGGAATTACTTAATGCTAATGTTTCTGGTTTTGCTATTTACACAGGACTCAAATATTAAACATTAATACAGGAAACCCCCTTTTCCTTACCTCATAGCCCTATATTTATTTAACTGTTATTTTGCAAGAAGAAACCTCATCTTACTCTCTCCATATTACTTCTTTTTCTTACTGACAGATACATTTTGTTTTTATTTTTGCTTTTTTCCAGGAGGCTTTAGAGCTACCCTCAGATGAGTGTGAAGTGACTGATACTGCAGCAACATCTGAAGTGATTAAATATGAGTATCATGTTTTATATTCCTGTAGCTACCAAGTGCCCATCCTTTACTTCAGGGCAAGCTTTTTAGGTAAGACTGTGTCTGAAGCTAAAACTATATTCATAACATTTACATATAAAGCAGAAAGCATATTTGGAAAATCATTCTTGAGAGGAAAAAAAAGTAAGAGTTAAAAATAAGAAATTGTGGGTGAGGTAAGGTTTTACCAGTAAATTTTCTCATGCTTCAGAAAGAGAAGCAAGACTTCAGAGTGAATGATATCATCCCAGCCTTAAGTCTGATCTTCAGATTCTTGGCCTCCTGCCTGATGTTGACTAAGCCCCCTGGCCCTTTTTCTTTTCTTTACTTTAAACAAGTAGGAACAACTTAAAGCTACAAGATTTATTTACTTCTAACTTTACAATAAAAATTTCTTTCAATCTCAAGTGATCCCATTAACTCAAAAGCCCCCTTGCTTCCTTCCCCTAAAGCTAATGATTATTTCAAGAAGTATTTATCAATTAGCCTAAGCTGTATTTAAAAATAGCACTAACATTTCCTTTGACCATCTATACATCTTCAAGGCCTTCCTGTGATGTTGTTACTCAACTCATTCCCCTGCCAAGAAGGTGAAACACCCTGTTTCCTTGGAGGCCTTTGCTAATAAAGCTTATTTAATCAGCAGCCACAAGGCATCCTCATCCTGCAGTACAGTGAAGGCTCCCCCCTTATGTCCACTGCCTGAACTGGACCAGCATTGGGATACCCTGCCACCCTGTTTCCAGGAACCAAGCAGGGCCCGCTGTACATCCTGCCCTCTTCCTTGTGTCTCCTTTGATCTGTCCTTATCTGCAGCATTTTTTCATTTTGAACAACCATCTAACTTTTTTTCTGGATAGCTAAGACATCTGAATCTAGCCAATGATATTTTATTTTTAATTAAAAAGTAGCTTAAGCTGCTCTGAATGTGTATTTGGTAGATTTAATCACTTGCTGCCTTATATTGTTTAATGGTCTCTAATTTTGCAGTGCTGGCGGTTTAACAAGCACTTAGGATTTAAAACACAAGAACAAATTCTCATAGACTCCCTGGTGAGAAGATTTTAATCTGAGGTGCAGTTCCTAAGAACTGACAATTTGGGGTAAATTTTCAACATGGGACATGGGGAATTGAGGACACTGATAGTTCACTAATTCACAAACTCTTGCTGCAGATTTATCCATAAGATTATTGTAAGTTCTTTAGAACACTCACTTTCTTATAATTACATTTGGTTTGCAGCCCAGAGGTTAAAAGAGATTTCTTGTCAGTGAGCTGTGCTATACCCAAAAGTAGAAGATATATTTATTACTCAGGGTGGGGGGAGAAGAATGACATTCTTGAATCTGATTTGCAATGGTTCTACCTAATACCTTCTAGATTCAAAGACAAGTCAAGGCTGCAGGTAGAGGAAATAGGGCACCACTTTGATACTGTACCTCCAAATAATTAGTATTCACTAGAAGCAGTTAATCACCAGAGAAGAGCTCCCAGAGACAAAACAAGTTGTTTAGCTTGTCAGCATCAGGGAATCGGAGGTGTTGAAACATGACTGCTTCTAGCTGGAAGTGGGTCTTGCCGAGGCTGGAGGATGAGCTCATACATGTACTTTGCTCTTATGTGCCAACAGCTCCCCTTAGAGTACAGCACAGTAATTGTTCTTGGAAGTCCAATTATATTTTAATGTTATTAGTATCCTTCCTAAAATCCTTTACTCATTATAACACACACACACACACACACACACACACACACACACCTAGCATTCTTGGATTCTATTAATATACTTTTAAGATGTCCTTCATTTATGCTTAAAAAAGAAAAGCAAAACAAATCATTTAGTTTTTGTGAAAGCATTACTCCACACCTCTAATTCTGTGTTTATGGAATGGGTATTAGGAATTTTTAAATTCATTTCAGTCCAGAATCTATGTAGTATTTGCTTAGGAATATTTAAATACCAAAATTTAATTTTTACGAAGCATGCTAAATGTTTTCTTGTGAAGAAACATGCAAAATGATTCTTTCCTTTATGACATTCTAATAATTTTTTTTTCTTTATCCGCCTCACTTCACCAATGGATATTCTAAAACCAAATTGCCTTTAGTCTGGGGGTCACAATTTATCATTTGTTCTCCTCAGTCCATTCCCTTTTCTTCTGATATCTGATTACCCTGGCTCTACATATTTGTTAAACAAATCTCTGACAGTGCAGCGAATGGATTCCTAATATCTTCCTCTTATTCCAGGTCCGGATTTTTCTTTGTCTCATTCGAAGAGAGTTCCGACCTAGAAAGAGAATGATTGTAAAATTTCTTGCCCAGGGGTCTTTTTTGTGTTGTTCTTGTTTCTTCAAAAATAGTTCACTTAGCCTTGTTTTTGACAGATATTCGGAGTTTTGTTTGCATTTGATTGCTAGTAAAAATTAATTTATCTGCTTTGCTCTGAATTTTCTTCCTGTACCCTTTCTTTTAATAGGAGAAGCAAATCAAGCAGTAAGTAATTCTCATGTACATTGACATTACCTTTCCTTTTATCAACTGGTTTAGAGTTCAGAAAAAATTCTTCATTCCTCTTCTTGGAATGCAAATACATTGGACTATGAGTGCTTCTTATTTCTCTTTGTGACTAGTATCCACTAGGCTAGCTACTGCATGAGACTCAGCTAACGTCTCCTACCCTGGTCACTCACATGTTTTATCATATCACATCACATCACAATGCATATTCTATCATATCACAAGTTGACTATAACCAGATGATTTCGTTGTCCCCTATGCAATAGTGAACTAGAAGGCAGGGCTTAAAGTCAAAAAGAGTACTGAAGGAAATTAACATTGAGTACCTACAAAATGAGAAGCTTTATTTATGGCTCTGTGTATATGCAGTCCTTAGATAATGTGTTTTAAATATATTTATTTGCTTTAATTATTGCTGGGCGTGGTGGTGCATATTTGTAATCCCAGCGCTTGGGAGGCTGAGACAGGAGGATAGCACAGGTTCAAAGCCAGCCTCAGCTACTTAGTGAGGCTCTCAGCAACTTAGTGAGACCCTGTTTCCAAATAAAATATTAAATAGGTCTAGGAGTATAGCCTGGAGGTAGAAAAGCCCCTGGGTTCCACCTCCAGTACCACACACACACACACACACACACACACACACACACACACATATATATATATATATATATATGCTTTAATTATTTTGATAACCATAGTATCAACTGTACCATTTCATCAATAACTATTTGCTGAATAAACTAATAATGAAGAATTTCTAACCATTTTTACTATAGACAACAGACTAAATGAAATGTTGTGATAGTGCCAGCTCCACTGTCATGATGGGTAGAAGAATAATGCTGTTGTCTACAGGAGATCCAAGTCCCAGGCTCTACGCATCTTTACTCTGATACTTCTCGGAGACTATAAGAATAGAGGAATAAGAAAGATAGACCATCTTGAGAACTAAAAGTGAGCGTCCTAACCAGGAAAGAAGCTGTTTTGAATCTAAAAACACATGTTTTTAATTTGATCTTTGAATGCCACAGCCAAGTTCAGATAGCACTCTCCTGGTTGCTTCTCATTTCCATGCTTGATCCTAGAGGAGCTTGGTTCTACCAAGAGAGAACATGGATTTGAAAGAGGAAATAATAAGTTCTTCTCAGTGCTCTGCTCTTCTCTAACAGCTTTTATCATTGTATGTTGGGGAGAGGTGCTGGGATATTGTTAATATCATTTTACACTCAGCAGTGGGTAAGAGTTAGTTACTGCCCTTCTGTTGAGAAATGATAAGTAGCCTATGTTTGAATAGTGCTTTATAGTTTATGATGTCTATTTGACATTGTCAGGTATACACAATTTTTTATTGTTCTTGCTTTTTTTCCCACCATTTTTGAAACACCGTGTATTAAAGAATTATTTGTATTATATCAAAGCTTCCTATTTACTCCCCAGCATTCCATGGCCTTTAAATATTCCATTTTCCTTTTGGTTATTCAGGTTTGATCAAAACCTAATAGCAAATATTAGAAGCATGGGAAAAATCTTGGGCATATATGTAAAGGCTTATGGCCTCACCAAAGTCCTGATCTAAACAGTTTCCCATTGTATTATAACTAGAGATTTCTGTTTATTTCAGTTTGAATTCTGATGTATTTCTTTCCTCTCCCTTTTCTTTTCCTTTGTTCCCAGTCTCTATTGAGAAATGGACTAAGTGGTTCTTCTCATTTTCAAAATATTTAATTCTTTGGCTAACATTGGTTCTTCTTGGGAGCTGTTTTGACATATTTCTTTAATTAATCAAAAGGACTGCTTTTGAATAGGAAAGAAACATTTCTTTCATTTAGCAATTGAATGTCTATTTATTATACGCCAAGGAAGTAGGTATAGAATTAAAAACATCCACCTGATACTCCATGTGAAAGATTTGTTCATTTGTTACAGTGTTGAAGGATGCCCATGGAGAAACTAAGTGAAAGAAATAGCCAAAGAATAGTTCCTTCTCGCTTAGTGGCAATGGTGCATGCCCAGATTTCCAGCATTTGGGAGGCTGAGGCAGAAGGTAGAAGTCTGAGGCCAGCCATGGCAACTTAGCAAGACTCTGTTTAAAAAACAAAAGATAGAATCTGCTGGTGTTGTAGCTCAGAAGAAGAATTCACCTGTATTTAATTCCTAGTATAAAACACATGTGCACGCGTGCACTCATACACACACACACACACACACACACACACACACACACACACTTTTTCTCAAAGGCAATATGAACCAAACCAATTTAAATCCAGGAAAAGAAGAGAATAATGGAAAATTTTGGATTCAAGTGGTGTAGAAGTCATTAAGGAAAAACAAGAGAGTTGTTCATGATTTGGAGTGCATTGAGGAGAATGATAGGAAAAATAGAAAAATGGGGGTTGGAAGAAGTTAAAGGAGAAGAAAAGTGGAATGTCTATATCTCTATTGGACAACCTGAAAGGGATGGTAATAGGTTGGCTCTTCTAAAGAGGATGGGGAAAACACATAGAAGGTGAGGAGGGTGACTACCAAACTGCTAGGCCTGCAGAGAGCAAGGCATATTTGGAAGCAGTGAGAGAGTAGTTTGGAGTTGGGGATTTCTTAGATTTAATGTGGAAGAAATGGTTGAAAAGATATGTGCAGGCCAAATTATGGTTGAGCTGTAATTGATGGGATGGATTGTAGGAGGGAATTGTGAGAAATTAGGATTAAACTAGCCGAGCGTGGCGGTGCACGCTTGTAATCCCAATACTTGGGAGGCTGAGATGGGAGGATCACAGGTTCATACACAGCCTCAGCTACTTAGTGAGGCCCTTTGCAACTTAGTGAGAATTTATTTTAAAAATAAAGAATAAGCCGGGCATCGCGCAGGTTCGAAGCCAGCCGTGCTGGCTTAAGAGACCCTGTTTCCAAATAAAAAGGTATAAAAATAGGTCTGGGAGTGTAGCCCAGAGGTAGAAGGGCTTCCAGGAACCCCAGTGCCACCAAAATAAAGAAAGAAAGAAAGAAAGAAAGAAAGAAAGAAAGAAAGAAAGAAAGAAAGAATAAAATATAGGGTAGAGGATGTAACTCAGTGGTAGGATGCTCCTGGGTTCAATCCCCAGTACTGAAAAAAAAAAAAAAAAAAGTTAAGGGTTAAGATAGAGGAATACATGAAGGATTATAATGAAATTTGAGAAATAAGAATTTGGTACTTTTTGTTGTTATTAAAATTTTAAAAGAATAATCCTTTAGAGAAAAAGATTTGGGAAGAATGTATTTCATGTCTTTTTTTCTCTCTCTTTTTTTTTTTTTTTCTCTCTCATGGCACTAGGGCTTGAACCCAGGGCCATTCTTTCTCTGAGCTACTTCTTCCTGAGATCTATTTTATTTTTTATTTTGAAACAGGGTCTCACTGAGTTGTGGAGATTGACCTCAAACCTGCAATCCTCCTGCTTCAGCTTCCCAGATACTGGGATTATCCATGTATACCTCCATGTCTGGCTCCTGTATTTTTTTATTTCCAGGGGAAATTATCACACTGTGGTGGGCATTAAGATAGCTTTTTGAATAGAAAAAATACTAAAGAAGTAAAAACTGGGGCGAGAATGGTTTAAGCTATTAATTACAATGAGCAAAAAATAATTTGACACATAATTTAATGTAGCATTTCATTTGATTATAAAGGATCTTTAAGAAAACTCATCTAACTGGGCTGGAGGTATAGCTCAAGAGTAGAGCATTGGCGTTGTATGCATGAGGTTATACGTCTGATTCTCAGCACTGCAAGAAAAAAAAAGAGAGAAATATAAATGTATATTATATTTATATTTACATCACAGTTAATCTAGCTAAAGTCATTATAATGAACTAGAACATACATTTTGCTTTGCTAAAAGGAAGTTCTAGGGATTGAAATAGGATCTAAAGAGCAAACAATGACAGTTATTAAGAAAATTTATAAAAATTATTTAACTAATATAAATAAATTCCAATTGAGAAAGAAAATTTAATGAGAATAATTTGTTGAAACTTGTACATTCCGGGGGTAGAGTAGGATACTGGGTTAGAACATGATAGGAATAGAATCACATTGAAAAGGAAATCAAGCCTTTATTTAATAATGTACTAAAGGAATAGTACAAAAGAAATGTGAAAACTACGAAGACAGAATTAGCCAAAAGGTTTATTTTAACCTGTGTTTGTACAAAACACCACATATGCACAAAGAAACAGATTTTATTTTATTTTATTTTTGTGGTACTGGGGATAGAACCCAGGGACTTTCTACCCCTGGGCTATACTCCCAGAGCTATTTTATATTTTATTTGGAAATAGGATCTCACTAAGTTGCTGAGAGCCTCACTAAGTAGCTGAGGCTGGCTTCAAACCTGTGTGATCTTCCTGTCTCAGCCTCCCAAGTGCTGGGATTACAAGCGTGTGCCACCACGCCTGGCTAGAAACAGATTTTAAATGGCCCCAGATGTCTGGAAAAGGACACAAAAGGTAATTAAACTATTTTTCTTACCCTTAAGAGACTATATTTTAACTTTCCTTGACACGTTTGTGCTTCCATATGGAAGAAACACCTCTTTGCTTTTACTTTTGGCAAAATGCAGCCTGTTTGATACATCCAGTAAAACATACATGAGTACCTACTGTGTGCATGGTACAAATTTACTAGCATATTTTTTAAAATATGCTGAAACCCCTCTGGCCTAACGTATAACTAATGTATTACTTTTATCCTTATTTATTTATTTATTTATTTTTAAATTCTTATTTATTTTAATTTTTTTAATTGAAAGTAAATGTTATACATTTAATCTGTATTTGGTGCCCCCCCCCATTTTTCCTTCCCCCCTCCTGACAATTAATACCCAGGGTAACCTTGCTATATTCGTACTTTTACACCTTTTTGAAAGTAGCCCCTCATTAATCAAGTTCAGCCTCCTTCCTCTCTTAGCTTTCCATTCAAACTTTGCTGAGATTTCCCTTCCATTATCTGGAGTCCCTCTGGTATCCCCAATGTTCACTAGTTTGGGCATATTAGAGGAAACATATGTCCCTTCTCTTTCTATGTTTGGCTGATCGCACTTAACATAATGCTTTCCAGCACTTTCCATCTTCTTACAAATGACATGATTTTGTTCTTCTTTATAGCTGAATATACTTTTCTCCTTGTTTAATGCCATTAGGGCAGAGCTATTCTAGTCCCTGCATTGGTGCTGTGTTGAGGGGATGGAGGCTGCATTCTCCATGGGAAGGGGTCAAGTTGTTTAATAAGGATAGTCAGGGTGGGGGACAGGGACTATGTTCTGGAGTATTGAGGTTTGAGGAAGGCCAAGAGTCCAAATTACTGAGAATTGGGGTAGAAGACTGAGAGATTGGGATCAAAACCTCAGAATACTCTGGACAGGATTGAAAGCAGTAAATACCTTTTATTTTAGAACCAACAGACCTAAGGCAGAGCCCTTGATCAGTAGTTGCATCTCAGGGTTGATGTCTCATGTATCTTGTAAAATGAATGCTGTTTCCCTCGGGATGTTTTCTGATTCAGCAATTCTCAAGTTGGAAGTATGTTCTGATACTGAGGAATCAAATATTCTACTATGTGTATATTTTCTTAATGTTATGGCTTTATATAAGTATGAAATTTCTAATATAAATGCAAAACATTTAATAAGTAAAGCTTAAAATCATTATTATTCACTTTTTATTTTGGTAAGAATTGTGCTAGTTGTTCTAGAAATAATGTTGAACATTTATTGATCCATCCATTTGTAAATATTTATGCATGAGGCATAAAGACATTTTGGAACACAGAGGTAAATAAATGAAGTTGGAGATGGATTATGCCCTTGAGGAGCTTACAGTCTACTGAGGGAAATAAGAGAGGTCTGAAACTGACTGTAATGAGTAGAACATGTTAAAGATTATAAAGGAGGTAAAAATTGACACCAGGGCTCAGAGGGCTGAGATGACTTTGAACTGGGGTGATCAGGAATGGCCTTGGTTGGGTTGGGAATTCATCCAGGTTAACAGTGAGAGAAAATAGTCCAGGCCCAAGGAGAAAACTAGGAAGGCAAAATTATAGATACTCCTAGGTCAGCCAGTAATGATGGAGACCACTATTACCAGCAACAACAAAGCATAGCTAATGTGGGAATCACTCTACAGTATAGAAAGAGAGTCTGTGTACAGATATATACAGTGTAATGGTGAAAAAATGCAGAGTCTGGATTAAAAAGCCTTGGTTCTGATTCTAAGCTCTGGTACTTACTAAACTGAATAACCTCAGACTAGGTATTGAAATTTCCTGTTTACTGTGTTTCATCTTCTGAAAATAAAATTGAGACAGAAATAATACCCACTTCATAGGATCTTATGGATTGTCTACTAATACATGAGCCTGGGCTTGACATTCAGTATTTTCAGTCCTGCCAGCTATATTATGCATCTCGATCCTCACAAGGACTTCGGAACATAGGAACTTTCATTATCTTCACACATAAACACAAAAACCAAGTGCTCAAAGATGTCAAATGATTTATTAAGGGCATATAGAAAACTGTGGAGTTCAGACTAAAACTCCATAACCTGTTTTCTACTGCATGATACTTTTATTCTAATAATTAAATGAAATTTAAGAAATATGTGAGTTAAAATTAATTGATATTATATGTAAATAAAAACAAGTTGTCATAATCTATACTTTTGGATTTTTATTCAGATTTTCTGAGATTAATAAAGATATAAAGTATGAATGTGGTTGTAGGAATAAATGAAAATTACAGAATT
Source organism: Muscardinus avellanarius (assembly GCF_963383645.1). Classification (NCBI taxonomy): domain Eukaryota; kingdom Metazoa; phylum Chordata; class Mammalia; order Rodentia; family Gliridae; genus Muscardinus; species Muscardinus avellanarius. The sequence goes on from NC_137786.1 coordinate 68,811,912, forward strand.
AGCCAGCATAGTAGCTGATATGAATGTACATGAACAATTACACTCATTTCATATCACAATATAATTTTCTCACTGAAGCAAAAATGAATTTTCTCCTTTGGTGGAGCATCATCTCTGCCTTACTGTGGAGTATGACATGAATTTTTATATTCTTTAAAGCTCTGTTGAAGACAGTCTATTGAATAATAGCATGTTTGATTGTGAAAAATTTACTCTTTCCTTTTTATTTCTAGTGATCACATCCAGGACATATATTCTTAAATATACTATGCATGATTTATGTCCTCTCTAATCTTTATTTAGGAGTTAAGAAATTTTAGTGAAATTATGGACAAGAAGGAAAAAGGTGACTGTAGTGTGCTTGCACTAGAGTTAGATAGTGTAGTGAAATATCTCATGCTATTATTGGATTCATGAAAACTAATAGCCCTGAGAAATTTAATTTAGGAAGCTGCACATTTTGAGTAATATATAGATTACTTGACTTGTAGGTTATTATTCAATTGAGAGATTTTATATGAAAATGCTAAATTAAATGCTACTGGCAGTCACTAAAGATTGTACTTTTTAATTATTCCATTTTTTGTCCAATGTCTCTTCTTTTGTCACTGGCATTTTAGATTGCTGACAGAACATTGCTTAGCTTAAATATATATTATCATTCCAGGTAATACAGGCACATAGTAGGCAGGCAACAAACACTTGTTACCTCAATTAACTATGACTACATTGTGGGTTTCTGCTAAGATTATTTTGGTTCTACTCCAATTTTTCAAGATTTTTTTTTAGCTTCTCAGCCTTGATGTGATGATTAATGAGATGTCTAAGCATGTTCAAATTGGTATTACTGAGTCTCTTGCTTCTAAAATTAAGGGGTTGTTAATTGAGTTTGTTTTTATCTCCTCTGACTGAAGCCAGACAGAAAATATAGACCTTGTTAATATGGATTAAAGTTCCTGTTTGGAGACACTTTATTTTTTTTAAATTTTTTTCTTTGTTGAACATAAGTGGTATACATTTAAATTATACTTGGTGCCCTCTCCCACCCCCCGCCCCTGTTTTCCCTTCCCCACTCCCACCAATGATTGTCCAGGGTAACCATGCCATATTCATAATTTTACACATATTCAGATGTAAACCCTCATTAATCAAGTTCAGTCTTTCTCCTCCCCTGTCTTTCCATTCAAGCTTTGCTGGTATTTCCCCTCCATTACCTGGAGTACCACTGGTATCCTCTACATTCCCTAGTTTGGGCATATTAGAGGAAACATATATACCTTCTCCTTCTGTGTTTGGCTGATCTCACTTAACATAATGCTCTCCAGGACTTTCCATCTTCTTGCAAATGATATGATTTTGTTCTTTTTTATGGCTGAGTAGAATTCCATTGTGTATATTTCCCAGAGTTTTGCAATCCATTCATCTGTTGATGGAGACCTGGGTTGGTTCCATATTTTGGCTACTACGAATTGTGCTGCTATGAACATAGGTATGCATATGTTGCTGTAGTTCTCTGAATTCAGCCCCTTTGGAAAAATACCCAGGAGTGGTAGGGCTGGATCGTATGGTGGATCTATTCCTAGCTTTCTTAGGAATCTCCACACAGATCTTGGAGACACTTTAAACTGAACTTGTAGGTACATAATAATGTGTTTTATGCACTTAACCAAGTATTTATTTGATGGCCATATTTTAATTTTAAGTTAAAGTTTTGGTTCTTCAGTTTTCATAATATGATAGGTATGTACCAAGTAATTCAAGTTTCTGCCCCATTTAGTTTCCATTTCTGTGATGTTGTTCTTTATGTGTTTGGCTATCTCAGTTCAGTGGTTTCAATGGAATTTCTGAAGTGTCCGTATTGTTTTGAAAATAGAACCACAAACACAGTTGAACACATTTGAGGTGTCAATAATATATGACAGGGTTTTGAAGATATTAAGTTTAAAAAAGGAGGGGGTGTTTTGAAATAAAAGAGCACAACTATTGTCTGTCACTATATATATATATATATATATATATATATATATATATATATATGCATGTGTGTGTGTGTGTGTGTGTGTGTGTGTGTGTGTGTGTGTATGTATAGTACTGGGGATTGAACCCAGGAGCATTCTACCTTCAAGCTACATCCCCAGCCCAGTTTTTTTTTTTTTTTTTATTCTTTATTTTGAAACAGGGTCTCACTTAAGTTTTGAGAGGCTCACTTAGTAGCCGAGGCTGGCCATAAATTGTGATCCTCCTCTCTCAGCCTCCCAAGTTCTGGGATTACAAGGGTGTGCCACCATGCCCAGACTATTGTCTGTCTTTGATAATGAAGGTGTGAGTTTTGGCTAGGCAAATCAACAATAAAGGCTTAGGAAAGAGAACCCACATACTTCATAAAGTCATTATTATCAAAGAAACAAAGATACACTTACCCAGATCTTTTACAGTGTAAATGATTATTGGCAACTGGAGAGATTCATAAAGACAGAGGGAAAGCCAGTTACAGACTTGCCAGTCACACTGACCAACTCAACACATTTTGGGAACTACTGGTTTTTGAAGCTTCTTCAAGTGCTGTGGCTAAAAGTTAGTAGATGGTTACCCATTAAAGGGGAATTTGTTTTGAGACAACAAAATCATTTAGAGCCACATATAAGGAATAAAGTGGGTATACTTCTTAAAGTAATTATTATTATTGTTTTTGGTGGTACTGGGGTTCCTGGAAACCCTTTTACCTCCAGACTACACTCCCAGTACCTATTTTTATACATTTTTATTTGGAAACAGGGTCTCTTAAGCCAGCACCGCTGACTTCAAACCTGCCAGATCCTCCTGTCTCCACCTCCCAAGCGCGGGGATTACAAGCGTGTGCCACCACGCCCGGCTAAAAGTTATTATTGAAGTCTGTTTGTGACTACAAATAGGCTCTGAAGGCAGTTGCAAAGGAGTAGTTTCTTTGACAGCATTATAGCACTGATGGAATAAATATTTGTGGAATAATCAGTCTCCATAGGTGACTATTTTGAAAAATGGAGGTCTTTTAAATATTTAAAACAAGCCAGGCGTGGTGGCACACACTTTTAATTCCAGCAGTCAAGAGGCTAAGACAGGAGGATTGTGGTTTGAGGACAGCCTGAGCTACTTAGTAAGGCCCTTTGCAATTCAGTGAGACCTGTTTAAAATAAAGAATAAGGCTGGGCGTGGTGGCATATGCTTGTAATCCCCACGCTTGGGAGGCAGAGGCAGGAGGATCGCGCAGGTTCGAAGCCAGCCGTGCTGGCTTAAGAGACCCTGTTTCCAAAATAAAAAGTATAAAAACAGGTCTGGGAGTGTAGCCCGGAGGTAGAAATGCTTCCAGAAACCCCAGCACCACCAAATACATAAGAAAGAAAGAAAGAAAGAAAGAAAGAAAGAAAGAAAGAAAGAAAGAAAGAAAGATTTAAAAATAAGGCTGAGGATATAGCTCAGAGGTAGAATGCCCCTAGGTTCCATCCCCAGTACTGATAAATAAATAAAATAAATAAATAAATAAATAAATAAATATTTAAAATATGATATTTTGTTATAAACACTTAAATTCTAATCCTTATAGTCTTACCAGGCCTACCATGTTCTAGCAGGGGGTATCAAAGAGATTTTACAGTGGTACTTGAGAATTAGTTAAGTTATAAGTCTATATGGAGCATATATATTTTTTTTCAGTACTAGGAATGGAACTCAGGAGTATTCTACCTCTGAGCTACACTCCCAGCCCTACTTTTTATTCTTTATTTTGAAACTGGGTCTCACTGAGTTGTGAAGGACATTACTAAGTAGATGAGGCTATCCGCGAACTGCAATCCTCCTGTCTCAGCCTCCCAAATGCTGGGATTGCAAACATGCACCATCATGCCCATCTTCGGAACATATATTTTGACAAGGATATTGTAATTGCTTACTGACTTTTCTCACTTTTCCTAAGGAGTGTAGATTTTGGAAGTCTGGAGAAGCTAATCAAAAAAGCAAACCTATTGAAATTATCCTGGACAGGATGGCTTTATATACATCATCATGGGGGCTTATACTGTGCTCTATTACAGATTTTTCTCTAGTGGTTCTAAAAATTGGGTTGAGGAAAGAATAGGGCTCATTGGCAGAAACACACCTCACAGAAATAAACTCAACCAGGCTTCACTGGCATTGGTACTAGGAACTCCCCTGAGGTAGATACCTTCCTGGGCTCCTGTCTCTGACTTTCTCTATACAGTTACGCTCCTCTCTGTAAGCCAGCTTATGCTATTTACTCCTGATTTTTGTGTCCCCATAACTTTGGCTTGCATGGCTGTGGCTTTCTGGGACACCAGCCCTGGTTCATATTTTATACTATCTTACAGGTCCAGCATTGCCCACACTGATCTCCATGCTGGGAATATAGCCAGGAGCTCAAGGTTCCTGCCCCCATGAAGTATACATTGTAGATGGAGGAAACCCTTAACTAACACATAAAGAACAGCAAAAATAATACTACAAAGTGATGTATCCAAAAAAGATAAATAAAGAAGCACTTATGTTTCACTCAGTTCAGATGCTTGAAGGAGATGTAGAATATGACACTTGGCAAGCCCAAGTTGGTTGGTGTCACTCCTCCACTGAAAACCCTGCAGTAACTCCTCATTCCAAAATCCAGCATCCTTCCCTAGAAAAAAGTCAATAATTATGATCCTGTATTAGGCAAAAGTTGAGCTACAACACCAAATGCACAAGTAATTGAAGATTTTTTTTTAAATAGATAAGTTGGAGCTGGGTGTGGCGGCATAAACTTGTAATCACAGCATTTGGGAGGAAGATCGTGGTTCTCGAACAGCCTCAGCTACTTAGGCCCTTTGTTTTTTTTTTTTTTTAATTTTATTTTATTGGTGCACTGTATTCATACATCATAGTGGGATACAAACTTTTGTAGACATACATGCACACATCGCCCAGTCAGCCCCCACCCGATCCCCACCCCATTCTCTCCCCATCCCTCCCTCCCATGCTTGGCTTAGTGGTTAACATCTAGTATTATAGCAATTTATCCAAAATTAAAAATGATAATCTCACATAACAGTTTCATTTGTCTGATACCAAGCTTTTGATGTCTTAAAGATAACATTTCAATATTTCTTTTTGCTTTCTTTCTTACCAGAGAATATTTTTTTCTTTTTTTTAGGTGAAACTATCATATATTTATTTTTCAGAAAAAAATCTATCCTGATATGGAATATGGACTCTAGATACCCAAAACAATCTCGAAGCAAAAACAAAGCTAGAAGATGTATATTTTCTGATTTCAAACCATATAAAGCTACAATAATTGAAACAGTGTAGTACTGTTCTAAAGGCAGATATATAGACCATTGGAGTTAAATACAAGCCTAGAGCTAACTTCTTCCCTATATTGTCAAGTTATTTTTGACAAGGTTTCCACGAAGATTTGGTGGTGGAAATAATAATCTTTTAACTAAATATTGTTGAAAAATAATAATTACATGGAAAAGAATAAAATTGGACCCTTACCTAATCCCACATACAAGTATTAACTCAAACTAGATAAAAGACCTAAATATAAATCTTAAGACTATAAACTTTTAGGAGAAAATCTGGGTCATAAAACCTCACAACATTGAAATTGGCAGTGATTTCTTGGATATGATTTCAATGGCACAGGCAACAGAAGAATATACAAACTCCCTAAAAAATAAAAGAAAATATTGTATATCCAAAGACAATGTAAACAGAGTTAAAAGTTACTAATAGAATTGGATAAAATATTTCCAAATGCTATATCTGAAGGTATATTAATATTCCAACTAGAAATCCTAAAAATTAACAACAATAAAGGCAAACAATACAATTTAGAGATAGGTAAAAGACTAACATAAATAATGAATCTCCACAGATAACCAATCTTAGTTGTCTGTTGGATGGAAAGTCTTGTTTCTCTGGTTCTGGTGAGTGTTACCTATTTCTTCTTTGTAGTTAATCTCTTTGAGTATTTTCTCTAGCGCTGGTTTTGAAGACATAAATTCCTTCAGTTTCTGTTTGTCATGGAAGCTTCTTATTTCTCCATCTAATTTGATAGAAAGTTTTGCTGGATAGGAAATTTTTGGCTGGAAGTTGTTTTCTTTCAGAGTTTGGAATATGTTACTCCAAGCCCTTCTGGCTCTCATGACTTGGTTTGGGAAGTCTGGAGTGATTCTAATTGGTTTGCCTCTGAATGTCACTTGGCCCTTTGTTTTTGTTGCCTTTAAGATTCTCTGCTTGGCTTCCACATTGGTCATTTTGACAATTATATGGCGTGGGGATCCTCTTCTCCGATCCTGTCTAAAGGGAGTTCTATAAGTTTCCTGGACCTGTGTATCAACCTCTTGCTCTATATTTGGAAAATTTTCTGCTATTACTTCCTTGAAGAGATTGTTGATCCCTTTGGTATCACTTTCTTTTCCCTCCTCTATTCCAATTATTCTTAGGTTAGTTCTCTTAAGATGGGCCCATATTTCTTCAATGTCAGATTCCTGCTGTTGAATATCTTTTTCTAGATTAGAAACTATGCATTCATTTTTGGATTGCTCATCTTCTAAGAGCGAGATTCTGTTCTCCATGTGGTCTAATCGGTTGTTTGTGCTTTGAATTGAGGCCTTTACTTCATTAATTGCATCCTTTATCTCTTTTTGGCTCTCTCTGAGTTCTTTTCGAAGCACCTCTATTATTTCTACAGTTATTTTCCTGATTTGATCTTCTAGAAATCTCTGATTTTCTGTTTTATCAGGTTCTGATGTTGTGGGGTTGTGCACATTCATTACTTCAGTGTTATTCCTCTTTCCCATGATTTCGGAGGTTTGTGCCTTCTCTGGGTTCTTCCCTTGGGTCACTATGGCTTCACTTAAGGTGCTCTGGATCTCGAGTCTGTATTTTCTCAGACCCTACTACTCCTTTACTGGGTTGTATCACAGAGTCTCCGACCCAGGGAGTTGATAGAGGCTGCTTTAAACTATAGGGGGGGGCCAGGTTGCACGTTCTCCTATGGTGTGATATCTCTGCCACCACCACTCCCTCACTGGGTCAAGTCCCAGGAGGCACAATACTGGGATTTCTCCTCTGTGGCCCGCAATTTGACTCACTGTTCTTGAGTACGTAGATGTAGCTGTACTGGACTTGGTGAATTCATTGCTGCTGCCGCCGCCGCCGGTGGCAATATGGCGCCTCTGCCACGCCCTCGGCCATGAGGCTGGCGTATTTTTTCTTCTCTGATTTTGATTTCCACTCTGAATCCCTGCAGCGTGTGCTGAGCTCAGCCACTGGGAGCTTTAAATGCTGTCTGCGCCGAAAGATCCCGCCTGGCTCTTCCGCATCGGCTCACCTCGGCTTGCTGTAGCCGTCCGCTGAGTTCGCCGCTGCCGCCGGCAGTATGGCGCTGCTGCCGCGTCCTAGGGCGTGTGTGTCTCCTCTGTGGCCCTGAGCTCTGTTCTCAGTCCGCTTTCTCTCTGGAGCCTGGTGGTTTTTTTGTTTTTCTGGTGATGGTGTTTTCTGGCTATGAAAGGCGCTCTTTTTGTGGTAATGGAGATTGGTTGTTAGCGGGACCCTTAAGCCCCGCTTTTCTCGGTCGCCATCTTCCTACTTAGGCCCTTTGCAACATAGTGAGACGCTGTTTCAAAATAAAGAATAAAAAATAGGCATGAGGGTATAGCTTGGAGGTAGAATGCCCCTGGGTTCCATCCCAGTACTACAAAAAAAGAGAGAAAAAAAAAAAAAAAGAAAGAAAGAAAAAATAGCTAAGTTGGACTTAATCAAAAATTTAAAATGTTATACCTCAAAGGACACCATCATGAAAGTGAAAGGATACCTCATAGAAATTGAGAAAATAGTGCAAATAAATATATCTGATAAGAGACTTGTATGTAGAATATATAAGAACCTTTATACCTCAATAGTAAGACAACCCAACTAAAAAAATAGGACAAAGGATCTGAATGTACATTTATCCAAAGGTGATGTGAAAATGTGTTCAACGTCATGCATTATAAGGGAAGCACACATCAAAATCACGACAAGTTGTCCCTTTACACCACTAGGATGGTAGTGTATAATGAAAAATACAAAAACAGTATCAAGTATTGGGAAGGATGCGGAGAAATTAGGACTCCCATGTACTGTTGATGAGATGTCAAATAGTGAAACCATTTTAGAGAACAGTCTGGAGTTTCTCAAAAGACTAATCCTGGAGTTACCATAGGACCCATCAATTCCATTCCTAGGTGTACAGTCTAGAGAAAAGGAAGCATATGTTCATGCAGAAACTTGTACATGAATGATCATAACATCATTATTTATGATAACTAAAAAGCAAGTGCCCATCAATTTATAAATGGATAAACAAAATGTGATAGCCAAATGAATCTAATTTGGTTACAGAAAGTAATGGAGTACAGATACACTACAACAGGGAAACCTTGGAAACAGTAGGACGAGTGAAAGGAACAAGCTACAAAAGACCCATATTGTTATGATTCCAGTTATATAAAATGTATAAAATAGACATGCTTAGAGAAACCGGAGGTAAGTTAGCAAATTAATGGTTTCCTGTGACTGGACAGGAGGAGGGATTATGAGGAATGACTGCTAATAAGTTTCAGGTGATAAAATGTTCTAAAGTTAATTAATGTGATAGCTATAGATTCGGAGACTACCATTGTATATTTTAAATTGGTGAGTTGTATATGTGTGAATTATATACTGCTTTATTTAAAAAATAGAATTCCTTTAAAAGCCCTGGGAATGATTCCCTGACCCTGCTTCAGGGTGGCCTTTTCTTTGGCTCATTCTCCCTGGAACTCTCTGCCCTCTCAGTCAGGAATTTACATAAAGCCTCCCAGTGTTAGCTCAAAAGACACTTCTTAGCGAGGTCTGAAATTTCAGACCCTCACCCCCATCCCCGTCAGCACTCCTTAGTCTACTCTCCTTTTTTTTTTAACCATAATATGTATCACATATTAACAAACTATATAATTTACACATTATGTTCATTGTTTATTGTTACAGACACAACCACATCTAGAGTATAACCTCTAAAAACCATTCCTTTGCTCACTGATGTATAACAAAGGTTGAGAACAAATGCTTGGCATATAGTAGGTGCCAAATTATATAAATATCTATTTCTAATTTTAGCTCCATATCTCATTATCCCAGGGAGAATCTTGATGTGGTGAGATACTAGTTCTATCTTGAATTAAGAGTTATTTTTCACTTTGACTTAGAAATTTAGTTCTAGGGAATTTATCAAAAGAAAATAATTGAAAAGAAGAAAAATTGTTATGGCTTACTTTGTGACTACTTTGTGCCAGGTACTATTTCAAAGCTATAATAATTTAAATGACCAACAACAGAGGGATACTTAAATACGGTGCATTATCTTACTCTAATATCTCATAACCCAGTAATATCATGATTATTTTTAACCAGTAAGGGAACTGTTTATGTCATAATACTGAATAGGAAGTTTATATATAAGCTTGGATCTATATCATTGATTTAGCAAAACTTTCTTGCCCACTTAAGATATCCTAAACTCTGATCCAGGTACTGGGCACATTCAGGGATAAGAATAGTCAAGATCTCCATGGAGTTGAGAGACGCTAGAAATGATAAATGTATAAACAAGAGAGAGAATTTCAGAGATTGGTACTTGTTAGGAAGAGAGTTCACCCGGGCAAAGAATAGACTGGTTTGTATGTGTGCTAGTATTGGGAAGAGGCATCAATATATTAATGTGTTGGTATTGGAAAATTGCTTTGATAATTTCCAAAGTGTAAAATATAGTCAGAGCTTAGGTGCTGTGCTAGCACTCAGACAGGGAGGGGGCTGCAGCGATTACAATGCAGAGTTCCTCTCTGTCTTTGCCCTTCATTCTAATCATTAGCCTATAGTAAAAGCCTTAGAGTCAACTGAAGCCATTAGCCCTAAAACTACAATAGAGGCAACCGGTGCCTCTGTTTACCACCTCTCCTCTGGGATCTGGCCTGGGTATAGGAAAGGTAAACTTTGTGTGGGGCTTCAAAGCACCCTAGTTGATGAACAACCAATACTGCCCAATACAATAGACCTGAGGGCAAGGTAGATTCTTGACCCTTGCACTTAGTACGTGCACTGTCCAGAGACAGAGAGGCACCACCTGGCTAAGGAATAAGTAACTAGCCCATTGCCTTGGTAATGGTGATGAGAAAGATACCAATACAAAATCTATTTAAGGGTTGAGGTCCCCAAAAGGGACGGGAGTTCCGTTTTCGGGCTCCCCAGCATGCAGGTCAGCATGCTGCTTTTTCTCTTCTCTATTTCCTACTGATGTATTTCCTACTAATTTTGTAATAAAGATATGTTAAAGCTGCACTGAGCTGCCTGTTAATTTTTCTATTCAACCAACCTCAGTTGAATAAGAAAAAGAACCCCACCATTTCAAACCATAATAGTATGGGTCCGTGGTGGGATGGAACTTCCACCTTGACCAAGGACTGGTTCATTGGGAAGAATGGCAAAGACAGCCGGTCAGCAGGGGCTGGATTACCTAAGTGTTTGGATATTATACTGTGGGAGGAAGAAAGCTAAAGCACAGCTCTCAACAGAGAAGTTACATTAGATCTGTGTTAGAAACCAGCAGAGGCAGGGATCAAGCTCTGGAGAGTGGAGGACTGACAAAGGCTATGTTGGAGGCTTGAATTTGAACTTGAGTGCAGCAGGAACAGAACGGAGAGACCAGAGTTCAAAGAAACTTAGAATATAATCATAGACCATATTTTTCATTACAAGATATAGACTGAGGAAGAGAAAGATATAGAATGACTCCTGAGTTTCTGGTTTTGCAGCACTGTATGGGGAATGGAGAAAAAGCATGGCAACATATCAGTTTGGGGAGTTTATGATAAAAATTTCATGAAAAAATTCTCCTTACTGTAATTTTTGGTAGGTGCTGAGGATTAAGCCCAGGGCCTTGTGCGTGCTAAACACATGCTCTACTAGTGAAATATACACCCAACCTTCATACTATAATTTCTGGAATTAATTTAAAATCAAGGAGCTGGGTATGGTAACACAGGCCTGTAATCCCAGTACTAGAAGGCTGAGACAGAAGAATCTCAAGTTCAAGACTGGCCTCAGCAATTTAGCGAGACTCAGCAACCTAGTGAGACCCTACTTCAAGACAAAAAATAAAAAGGGCTGGGGGTATAGTTCAGAGGCAGATGATCCTGGGTTCAATCACCTGTTTCTGTCTCTGTCTGTTGACTGTCTCTGGTCTCTGTCTGTCTGTCTCTGTCTGTCTGTCTGTCTCTCTCTCTCTCTCTCTCTCTCTTACACACACACACACACACACACACACACACACACACAGTTAAAAAGTTAAAATCAAGGAACATAAAGAAATACACTTATATTAGTCACTTTGTTTTTATTAAATGACATAGAAAGAGACTAATGGTACTAATGTGGTAAGTAGTCTCTTTTTTTAAGAATCAGGAAAATCAACCTAAAGAAATCAGTGGCCTTTCTTTATGCCAACAACGAATCCACAATGAAAGAAACAAAAACAACAATTCCATTCACTATAACCTCAAAACCAATAAAATACCTAGGAATAAACCTAACCCAAGATGTAAAAGACCTCTACAACAAAAACTATAAAACATTAAAGAAAGAAATTGAAGAAGACCTTGGAAGATGGAAAGATCTCCCGTGCTCATGGATAGGCAGAATAAATATCATCAAAATGGCCATTCTGCCAAAACTGATCTATAGGTTCAATGCAATTCCCATTAAAATACCAGTGACATTCTTCAGAGACCTAGAAAAATCAATCATGAATTTCATATGGAGAAAGAAAAGACCTAGAATAGCCAAAGCAATTCTCAATAACAAGAAACACGCAGGAGGCATTACAATCCCAGACTTCAAACTATACTATAGAGCAATAGTAGTAAAAACAGCATGGTACTGGCACAAAAACAGATATACTGACCAGTGGATTAGAATAGAAGATACAGAAACAAACCCACACATCTTTAGTCAATTAATCTTTGACAAAGGGGCCAAACACATACGCTGGAGAAAAGACAGCCTTTTCAACAAGTGGTGCTGGGAGAACTGGCTAACCATTTGTAAAAAGATGAATCTAAACCCCTATATCTCACCAAACACAGGAATCAACTCAAGATGGATCAAAGACTTAGAAATTAGACCTGAGACTGTGAAGCTAGTAGAGGAAAGCATAGGTTCAACACTACAACATATTGGCACAGGCAGTAACTTTCTCAACAAAACCTCCAAAGTTCAGGAAATTAAAGCAAGAATAAACAAGTGGGATAACATCAAACTAAAAAGTTTCTTCTCATCAAAGGAAACTATCAATAACCTAAAGAGGAAGCCTACAGAATGGGAAAGGATCTTTACCAGCCACCATTCTGATAGGGGGCTAATATCCAGAATATACAAAGAGCTCAAAAGACTCTACACTAGCAAAACAAACAACCCAATCAAGAAATGGGCAAATGAACTAAATAGACACTTCACAAAAGAAGAGATACAAAGGGCTAATAGATACATGAAAAGATGTTCTTCATCACTGGCCATCAGGGAGATGCAAATCAAAACTACACTGAGATTCCATCTAACCCCAGTCAGAGTAGCAAGCATAAAGAAATCAAATAACAACAAATGCTGGCGAGGATGCGGGGAAAGAGGAACTCTTTTACACTGTTGGTGGGAATGCAAACTAGTTCAACCACTATGGAGATCTGTGTGGAGATTCCTAAGAAAGGTGGGAATAGATCCACCATATGATCCAGCTATACCACTCCTGGGTATCTTTCCAAAGGAGTTGAATTCAGAGAACTACAGCAACATATGCATACCTATGTTCATAGCAGCACAATTTGTAATAGCCAAAATATGGAACCAACCCAGATCACCATCAACAGATGAATGGATAGCAAAACTATGGGAAATACACACAATGGAATTCTATTCAGCCATAAAGAAGAACAAAATTATATCATTTGAAAGAAGATGGAAAGCCCTGGAGAACATTATGTTAAGTGAGATCAGCCAAGCACAGAAGAAGAAGATACATATGTTTCCTCTAATATGCCCAAACTAGGAAACACAAAGAATACCAGAGGGACTCCAGATATTGAAGGGGAAATACTAGCTAAGTTTGGATGGTAAGATAGGAGAGGAGGAAGGCCGGTCTTGATTAATAAGGGTCTACACTTGAACATGTGTAAAATTATGAATAAGACATGGTTAACCTGGACAACCATTGGTGGGGGGGGAGGGGAAATGGGGGCGGGGGGGAAGGGCACCAAATATAGTGTAAATGTATACTATTTATGTTCAATAAAAAATTGTTATAAAAAAAATGGGTGGAAAAAAAAAGAATCAGGAAAGGTTAAAAGCACATAATTTCTTATTCATTTTAATGATAAGTATTTTTGTGATATAAGTAAAAGTACATTCAGTTTTTATGTTTAGAACTTATTTGCAACTACAGTGAGTATTGTTTTTGGTTGACCATATCACCATATCATTTTTTAATTCCAGTAAGCTAAAGAACTCTTTTTTTTTTTTTTCCCTTGTGGATTTGGCCCATACACTCAATTCTAGTATCAAATCTGATGAAAATTCTATACTATTTGTTTTGGGTCTTTCCATAGTGTTGTTGGACTGCTTGTTACTGCAGTTTGTATGAATGTTTCTAGCAGAGTATGCAGTTTTTTTTTGTTTTTTTTTTTTTACAGTGGTAACATCCAAGTCATATATGCCATATTTAGATTTTTTACTGAAAAAATATTTTTTGTGGTATTGAGGATTGAACCCAGGAGGATTATACCTCAAGCTACACCCCTAGCCCTGTTTTGCATTCTTTATTTTGAATCAGGGTCTCACTAAGTTGCAGAGAACCTCATTAAGTAGCAAGACTGGCCATGAACCTGCAATCCTCCTGTCTCAGCCTCCCAAGTACTGGGATTACAAGGGTGCACCACCACACCCAGCTTGACTGAAATAGTTTAAGGAATAAAATTAAAACCATTACAAATTATCAGATAATAAGCCAAGAATTCTTCTCTAGGTCTATAAAGCTTTCTTTTTCTTAGAGGAAATAATGTTAAGGAAGATATTCTGTCATTTATTATATTTAATAAGTATTTAAAAAACATTTACAGCATTTTTGTCCTCAAAGGCAGCCTGGGAGAGCCTGGATTTATCAGTCATGAAACTTGGATACTGACTTTGACCTAGTTGTGAATTGACTACATAATTTTGTGGATGTGTATTTCCTAAAACCTTGATTGCCTAATTTATAAAATTAGTAGTTATATCAACTTTAACCTTTTATTATCCCACTACTTGATTTCTTCTATCTTTGACATGTAAAAATTATTTTAAAAGCATGTCATCTTTTTGTAATTTGATTATTTAGTTTTCTATTTGACACTGAAATATGTAAGATCTTATTTTACCCTTCCAGCATCAACGTTAACACACATACACGTGCTCATGCATATTTTGAAGATGTGTAGTGCTTATCTTGAGAGCAGAGTTTGGCCTTACTCTGTAAATGTGTTCAGAAAACAATATAACACAGATACTGAAGGCAGCTTGTTTTCAACTTGTAGCTAAACATGACATTCAAATGTTAATTGGATGAATAAATCTTGTTCATTTTACAGACATGGAAATGTCAATGGAATAAAACTATTTATCACAAGATAATGGTTTTCTGCTGCCAGATAAATGCCAAGATGAAGATACTTATTGAAAATGTATCAAATATTCCTTTGCTATTTATTGAAAAGAAAGGTTGAGGAAAAGTTCAACTTTTCAGGTCAAACATGAGAAATGCCCTGTTTATGCTATTAGTATATTACTATATCAAAAATAATATACACAATGTAGAACCATGGGTTTATTCTAAGAAATAGCTGTCTAGAAGTGAATCTTTTAGCTTTGAGAATTACTAGAATAATGAAGTTAGGGCTAGGAAGAGATGCCTAATATTTATTGAGATCTTATATGCCTACCACAGTACTGGGTGACTTCACAAATGAAAACTTCATAAGAATAAACTTTTAAAAGATTATTATCTTTGTTTTTATAGGTAAAATTAAATCAAAATAACTTGCAATTACATAGAGAGCAGTTGCCAATATAAGTGTCTAAAATTAGCCCAAACTCCAAATCTAGCAATTTCAGTCAGCACCCTGTATTTCTACTTGTACTGCATAAATCTGAGTACTACCATGCTTTTTTCTTTTGCTTGTTTTGGGGGCGTTTAGTTTGGGGGTAGATTATTTCCCCAATTCTTATTGCACTTGATGACCAAGTTTTTCTTTGAATCTAATGATTCAGTATATTTTGTATTATCTTTAAGTGATCATCATGCATTTGCCTAAGGAGAAGCGCATAACCTCTAAGTGCGAAGGGTGCCATAGCTCTGAATGGGCCAAGTAGCACAAATTCTAGTATTTATACATGTTCTTTCCACCAGGGTGTGTTTTAAAAAACGTTAGGTAATTCCCTCGTTCTGCTTTCTGTTTTAAACTTAGATACCTGTTTTCTTTTTTAGGTATTTTCAATATAAGTGCCATAGTTCAAGGCCAGTGTGCAGTAACTTAGCAAAATCCTGTTTCAAAATAAAAAATAAAAAAGAACCGGGGGTGCAGTTCAGTGGCAGGGGGCACCTCAGTTCAAACTCCAGCATCCCCTCAACAACAAATCCCAAAGGCAATGTAGGGCAGATACTTTAACTGCTACATGGATACCAAGGATAAAAGCTTGAATGTTTAAATTTTTCTTGAAAAAAATAGTAATTAATACAGCATTTTTTGGTATATAAGTAATGTGTAAATTAGTAAAGATTTTGTGTGTGTGTGTGTGTGTGTGTGTGTGTGTGTGTTACTAGGGATGGAATCCAGGGGCTTTCTACTGCTGGGCTACACTCCCAGATTTATTTTATATTTTATTTGGAAATAGGATCTCACTAAGTTGCTGAGAGCCTAAGTAGCTGAGGCTGACTTCAAACCTGCATGATCCTCCTGTCTCAACCTCCCAAGCACAGGGATTTATTATAAGCGTGCGCCACCACGCCCGGCACTAGTAAAAAATTTTGAAAAAGTCTTAATACTCTTTCAGTATTTTGGATCAACACCAAGCACAATTGTATCACACAGATTCCTAACTCAGTCTTGCCATGCACTTTTGCAGATGGGAGACCTTTATCCCTGCAGGACATATGGGAAGGAGTCCATGAGTGCTATAGGACGAGGCTGCTGCAAGGACCATGGGACACCATTACTCAACAGGTTAGTGTGTCTTCATTTGATTGTATGCAGTTCTTTCCTCTGCTCATCTTTTCATCTGGTCTCTCACCCACTCCTTTCCCTATTTCACTCTTTTATATCCTTACAGATTGCAGTTAAAAGGCAGTTTCCTTAAAAACACTTTTCCAGATCCAACTTGGTTTAAACTTGTAAAACACCCTATAATTTTCCTTCATGGTCCTTATCACAGCTTTGAATTACATATTTGAATGATTTTTTTCCCCCTTCTTGGTACTAGGGATTGAACTCAGAAGGATTCTATTTCCAAACTACACCACCGTCCCTTTTTATTTTGAAACAAAGTCTTGCTAATTTGGTGGGGTCTTGCTAAGTTATTTAGGCTATCCTTGATCCTCCTGTCTCACCTTCCAAAGTACTGGGATTATATGTCCTCCTGATTTTTTAAAATAATCAATGTCTATCTGTTCTACTATTTTGTGAGCTCACTTGCAGGTGAACCATGTTTGCACCAGTACAGGACTTATCACATAGTACAAAATGTACCCCATAAATGAAAATAGAAGCATAGAAAGTAACTACTAAGAAATAGATACATTAGCTTGTTTTCGATGTTTCACTCATAGGTACATTTGCAAAAAACAAATAAATAAAGAGAACTTTTGATTAATAATAGGTTTGTAGCCAAACGTGGTGGCGCACACTTCTAATCCCAGCATTTGGTAGGCTGGACAGGAGGATCATGGATCAGAGACAGTCTGAGCTATTAATTATTTTAGAAATTTAAAAATACTCATCACCTTGCAACCAATCCTACTCTTCTTAAAAATAATTTTTACTGAAATAAAAAATTTTTTAGTTTTTTCAAGTCTCTGTTAAACTTAATGAGAGTTTCCGCAAATAATGACTTTATCAGCCATTAGAATTTTCATGCCTTCTTATATATTTGATCATAAT
This sequence comes from Muscardinus avellanarius, assembly GCF_963383645.1. Taxonomy (NCBI): domain Eukaryota; kingdom Metazoa; phylum Chordata; class Mammalia; order Rodentia; family Gliridae; genus Muscardinus; species Muscardinus avellanarius. The sequence continues at coordinate 68,829,200 of NC_137786.1, forward strand.
AATAGCAGTTTACCTCCCAATCAACATAAGAATCTAGCATCTCATAAGTAATTCTTCAACATTGACTGCAAGAGACCATTCTCGAGGTTTTAGCTGAGGGCAAAACTAGCTTTAAGTATCTTTTACACTGCTCCTCAAATTAATCTTTTCTTTTCCTTTCCCACTATCACTCTTCTAGGTGAAGCCCCCTGACCTCACCTGGAACAGTTAGTAAAGCCTCTCATCTTCCTGCTTCTCTCCTCCCTGGCCCTTTGGGTTAGTTTAACCATGCTTCTGCTGCAGCAGGTCTCCCAGGGCCTCGGGGATACTGTCTGGATGCCTCTTGTGGGCTTCCATGGCTTGCACTCCCTGTTTTCATCTGTGCCTTTAAGTTTATCTTCTGCTCTTCTGTGCTACACAGACATAGCCATTCATTCCTCTGTACTCAACCAGTGCAGTTTGTTCCTGGAATTCTTTCAGGTTTAATGCTTTCCCTTTATGTGCTATTTCCTACCTATTTTTTCATGTACTTCTCTCTCCAAAACTACTGGAGCTCACAAAAATGGCTCTCTCTGAAATCTAAGTTCTGCAGACCAGGCATATGAGGTTGCTATGAAGAATGGTAATGTGATATATAAGCAGAGCAGCCCTAAAGATTTTTGGCAAGAACATCTTACTTTATGCAAACTATTTTACATTAACCTTTAAGTATGTCAAGGTGAGTGCTGAGACTTTCAACTTACAATGTTTTTTTAATGACCACACACTGTCCAAAAAGGTATAGAGTCAGAGTCCACAAGACCCAGAAAATATTTGGTTGTAAGAGTCAAGGAATATGGCAGAGGACAGAGAAAGAAAGTATCCAAAATGTATATGCATTTAACTTAGCACCTTTTTCTTAGTTCCTTCTCAATTACTTTTTAATTGTGTTTCTAAGCCCAATTCTTTTTCTTTTTCTCTCACTAGCAGCCCTATTATTAATCTCCTCAATGTCAGCCTATAGAACAATTTCTGGTAGTCTATGTAATTTTGCATTTTAATTCTACCTACCTCTGTACTGACTCATGGAAAAGGAACAAAATTTCTAATTGAACTGTATTTCTTAGTTCCCTGATCTGTTGTGGCCAATAGATTTCTTTTGTTTGATAGAACCCCTAAGTTGTTAAACTAACTAAATAAACCAATTTATACATTGATTACTTTTAATAGAATTGACTAATATATTTCAATTTGTGTGTATTTGAATGGACCATCTTTTACCTACTTGCCATAGTACTGGTAATATAGATAAAATTCTATCAAAATAAGCATTGCTATTTCTAACAAGGCTGGGGCTCACTTAATAGGAGGGATATTTGATATAACCATATGACAACTCAACTATAAAATTTAGATGGTTATTTGGGATTTTTCTTAGTGGGCTTGATCTGTGAACAGGTGTCCTACTTCTAATAAAAAAATTAGAATTGAACTTTAGAATTGAGCTTTAGAATCGCTCAACTCAGTTCATGTCCAGCCATTAAAGAATAAACAAGGGAAACTCATTTGTAGCCATTGCACTATTTACTATTTGAAAGTCATCATATGTATATATTTTGATGGTCTTGATTTTTAATCCCAGATAGGCTAATGGGTAGTATTTTTGTCTTTTACTTTGCTCAGAATCTTTGGGAGAGTGGGTCTTCATTTTGGTAAGACCTTGTGGAGAGAAATCAGCATGTCCTTAATCAAGAGAGGGAGGGGGCATGATACAGCCAGGGAGAATAAGCTGGTAGCATATTGGTGGTGCTGAATTGTTGACACCATCTTTCAGATTCATACTAAAGAACCATTAGCTTGCAGACTGAACATGATAATGATATCCTGTTCTCCAGAGTGGCTTAAAAACAAAAGCAGCCTTTGCATAATATAAAATGCATTTCACTTCATTTTCAGGCCTGATTGTACTCATATAGTTTGTTGCTCTTCATCTTTAGTAATCACACTTCTCTTCTCTCAGCATTTGTCTTGATGATAAGGGCCTGTTCATGTCAGACATGAACCCTCTCTTAAAGACAAGCCACTCGTGAATCTCATACATTTGATTATGGTAATTACTCACCTGCCTTTGTCCAACCTTACAGACTACCTATTATCTCAACCCTGCAGACTAATAAAGAACTTCTGAAAGAAAGTTAACAGAGGCTTAGGTTGGATCTGCCTTGGTACAGTGAATGTTCCAGTAATGATTACTGAAAGGTATGGGCTCTCTGTTTTAGGCAAAGAGTTCCTTTGATCTTGGCATGGGCTAAAGTCACAAGGTTAAACAAGTATATATTCAATTTTGTTTGGCAATGTGTGTGTATATATATTTATGAGTGTGTAGTGGTTAGATAAGCAATTTCTTCTTTTTTAAAACATTGTATTTTGTCCGGGCGTGGTGGCACACACTTGTAATCCCCGCGCTTGGGAGGCGGAGACAGGAGGATCGCGCAGGTTTGAAGCCAGCCGCTCTGGCTTAAGAGACCCTGTTTCCAAAAATAAAAAAGTAAAAAATAGGTCTGGGAGTATAGCCCAGAGGTAGAAGGGCTTCCAAGAACCCTAGTACCACCAAAAATAAAAAATAAAACATTGTATTTGGGAAATTTTTTAAAAATACAAAAGTAGAGATAATAGTTTAATTCACTTTGAAGATCATGATGATTTTACTTTGCTGCTGGGGATTCAACCCAAGGCCTTACTAATGGTGAGCAAAAGCTCTACCACTGAGCTATAGTCTCAGCCCCAGATGATCTTATTTTGGGGGGGTATTTCACCAGTCTAGAATTTTTTGAAGCAAGTCTTAAAAATCACCATAAATATTTAAATAAGTATCTTTAAAAGGCAATGACTTTACATTAATGCATATAGCATTTTCCCATGGAATATTACTCAGCAATAAAAAAGACCAATTAGGAATACATTCAACAACCTGGATGAATCTCTAGAAAATTACACTGAGTACAAAAAGGCCATCCTCAAAGGTTACATAGTAGGTGATTCCATTTCTACAATATATTGAACTAACAAAATCATGATCTGGAGATTTTTGTGTTTGCAAGATGCTAGAAAAGGATTGTAGGTTTGGCTATAAAAAGTAATGTAGGGGAACCTTGCAACTATGACAATGTTCTATATGTTCACTGACTTTGTCAATATGTTGGTTGTGATATGGTAGTTTCACATGGTTTTGCAAGATGATACCACTGGGGGAAATGAGGTAAAATTATAAGGGAGCTTTTTGTGTCACTTCTTTCAACTGAATATGATTCTACAATTATCTCAAAATGTTTGGTTTAAGAAAAGGTAAGGACTTTTTAAAATGTAAGTGCAATTCTATATTACAACTAAAATTACTAATATTTTATATCATTAGATAAACACTGTTTCAATTTTCCTAACTTATATATTAATTTTTTGTTTGTTTGAATGAGGATCCAGATAAAGATTACACATTAAAATGGTTAACATCTCTTATGATTTCATATTTATATAAGTTTTCGTTCTTTCCCTTTTTTTCTCCTGATAATATTTTTGTTGTTATTAAAAGAAACAGGTTGTTTATTCTGCAGTATTTTTGAAGTCTGGGATTTTTTTCCTAATTATGTTATTGTGTCATTTAGTACATTCCTTCCCTTGTTTTATAAACTGATAGTTCAGTCTCGAGGCTAGATCAAATTCAGGTTTGATTTTTTTTATTATTAAACAATTTTTATTGAACATAAATGGTATACATTTAAACTATATTTGGTGCCCTCTCCCCCCTGCACCCGTTTTCCCTTCCCCCTCCCACCAATGGTTGTCCAGGTTAACCATGTCATATTCATAATTTTACACATGTTCAGATGTAGACTCTCATTAATCAAGATCAGCCTTCCTCCTCTCCTATCTTTCCATTCAAACTTTGCTGATATTTCCCCTCCATTATCTGGTATCCTCTGTGTTTCCTAGTTTGGGCATATTAGAGGAAACATTGCCTTCTCCTTCTGTGCTTGGCTGATCTCACTTAACATAATGTTCTCCAGGGCTTTCCATCTTCTTGCAAATGATATAATTTTGTTCTTCTTTATGGCTGAATAGAATTCCATTGTGTGTATTTCCCAAAGTTTTGCTATCCATTCATCTGTTGATGGAGATCTGGGTTGGTTCCATATTTTGCCATTACGAATTGTGCTGCTATGAACATAGGTGTGCATATGTTGCTGTAGTTCTCTGAATTCATGCCCTTTGGAAAGATACCCAGGAGTGGTATAGCTGGATCATATGGTGGATCTATTCCCACCTTTCTTAGGAATCTCCACACAGGTTTGATTTATTTTCCCTAAGAATATTTCATAGGTGTTTCTGGCTGCTCAAATAAAGAAGCACACAATGTCTGGTTATCATTCTTTTTTTGTGATGTTAGCAGCCATTCATTATTGTCCATACCCATTAGCTAATTCACTAAAGTATGCAATGAATCCTGTTATTCATTATATATTAGTTAGACTATACTTCTATAATGACAAAGTTTCTCTCATGCACTTAGGTACTTGAGACATTCTTTATATAGAAAAGGCAGCATGGATGCTTGGTTCTCTCCCTGCATGCTGTAGCTTTCCAGATAGTGAACTGGTTCTCTAGCAACCTCCAAAGGTGACCAAGAAGTTTTTTTCAGTATTGGCATGCAGGAGCTGAGACCAGAGGATTGTGGTTCGTGCCCAGCCTCAGCTACTTAGTGAGGCCCTCCCCAACTTAGTGAGACCCTGTTTCAAAATGAAGAATAAAAAATAGGGCTGGAGGTGCAGCTCAGAGGTCGAATGCCCCTGAGTTCCATCCCCAGGCCCACACACACTCAAAAAAATAAAAAATAAAGAATAAAATAGGGCTGGAGATGTATCCCAGAGGTAAAATGCCCTGGGTTCAATCCTTAGTATCACCAAAAAATGTTAAAAATAATATTTTTAATTGTATTACTACAAAGATGACTGCATTCATATTATGTATTAAAATATTTATTTGGCTTAAAGGGTTTTTTTAAATTTTTGAAAACAATACAAAAATTTTCATGTATTCCTATAGATATGGTGGACCCTAGGCACTGTACTTACTCTAATAAATAGGTGGACCCTGCTACACAACAGGACTGCAAAAACCTCAGGTCGCTGCCTCCAGTTCTCTCATGCCTAGGCAAGTCTTGCTGCCATTTCTCTACTGCACAGCTTCCTACACACAGTGGTGTGATTGGCGGGACTTTTCTTTATGAGACTGGCCAACTGTGAAACTCATGAAGCAGACTTATGTCCCCTCTACTCTCAAATTTCCAACCACAAGAGACTTTCTTATGATGCATCATTTTATTCATACATATGCGTCTGCATGTTCATGGATACATACACATTTGCAAACACAACAGATCTCTGGTGAATGGCCTCTTCAGAGCTTCTTCCTAAATCTTTACTTGCCAGCTCTAAGGAGAGTTGTGTGTGAAACTCAATTTATGTTTTATCTCATTTTAAATATGTTCTTACACCTGACCTGTGTGCTTTAAATTTGGAAACTGAGACACTGGAGGTGTTTGTTTTCTGATACCATATGTCTGGGGAAGAAGAGTACAAATAAATGAATGGGGATGGATGGATAAAACTGAAAATAAATTCACTATTGTTCCTTGTTTGACTCCAGCATATAAGTACTGTGCAAGAGGCAGGTTAAGTATCTGTAGGGAGGCAAAGAGGAGGAGCTTGTTCAGTATGCATTTTATATATCTCAATTACCAATAATTTCATTTTGAAGACTTTGGCATGCTTAAAACATGCAAAGTTATGATCATTAATTTCAGTGAGTTTCATTTTCATTTTCTTTCCATGATAAATTTCTCAGGGTTAAAAAAAATCAACAAACATACAACATAAACTCTTTAGGTGCCTTTTGGTGAATAGATTGCTTTTGACTTTCAGTGATGCAGGAAGTCACTAGTTAAGGATTCTTAAATGATGAAGCTTGATATGTTGCCTGGTGATTTATAATGATGGCTGATAAACTGATGATTTAATTGTGCTTCCTCTAGTAATAATCTTAAGTGCTCGAGAGAAGTTCCAGTGATTGGCTTTCTTCTGAACTCAGTCTCCCTAGAGTCTTCAGGCGTCTCTTTTACACAACATCCGATAACTGACTTTTAACTGTTCCTATTTTAAATAATACAAATCAATTAAAACACACAGCTGTTTAACAAAACTTCTCGGCGTTGGTGTAGGTCTCTGTGGGTATTTCCTGATGGCTCATAATGACATCAATTTAGTGCACCTGGTAGGATCTGTGTGCACTGGAAGTGGCTTAATTCTTAAATGACAAGAAATTAAGAAGCCTATACGGATTGCTGCTGCTTCTTCAGAAACACTGCCAGCTCCATTGCTGCCTTGTTTCATGGTGAAGTTTAATTGAAATGGGACTGCAGACATCTTCCGATTGTATTCTGTGTCATTTGCTGCTAATGTGTTGGCTCTGAGTTTCTAGGTATTAGTTCTGAGCATTAATAAGTCACTTTAGCTGCTGAGTTAATGGCAACACAGTAATGCATCTGCCTTGTGAGCTTTTTGTAGGAACCTTCCAAGGTTTTGGTAGTTCTCAGAGATATGGCCACATCTTTTTTTTTATCTTTATCTTAGTAGTGTGAAATATGTTCCCAATGTTGTTTCTTCACTTACTTTGGTATCTTAGAATAATAATGACAATGCTATTTCTCACTCTCTCTCCAAGTAATTATTTTTAGATTATCAGTCCTCATGTGCATTGTGACTTATATTTAATGAGTGCTGATGCTGTGGGTACTGTGCATCATCAGAGCACTTTCTTTTCTATATTCATTCTTTTATCAGTTCAAAAATGTCTACTGTCAGCAGGCGTGGTGGTGCACGCTTGTAATCCTAGCATTTGGGAGACTGAGACAGGAGGATCCAGGTTTCTGGCGAGCCTCAGCTACTACTTAGTGAAGCCCTTTACAACTCAGACCTATTTCAAAATTAAGAATAAAAAATAGGGCTCAAAAATCTGGGCGTGGTGGTACACACTTGTAATCCCTGCGATTGGGAGGCGGAGACAGGAGGATCGCGCAGGTTCGAAGCCAGCCTCTGCTGGCTTAAGAGACCCTGTTTTCAAATAAAAAATATAAAATAGGTCTGGGAGTATAGACTGGAGGTAGAGGGCCTCTGGGTTCCATCCCCAGTACCACCAAAAAAAAAAAAAAAAAAAAATGGGCTCAAAGGTAGAATGCCCCTGTGTCCTATCCCTGGTACAAAAAGCAAACAAACAAACAAAAAAAAAACAAAAGCCTTCGGTCATTTTCATACTTCATTCTGATTTTCTTGTTTAGGTGGGAAAAAACATATTTTTACAATATTTGTTTGTATCTTAGAGTTTCTTTATATTGAAAAGTAGGGGTATATGCCTGTAATTTCAGCTACACAGGAGGCTGAGGCAAGAGGATCATAATTTCCAGGTCAGCCTGAGAAACTTAGCAATACCCTGTTTAAAAAAAAAAAAAAATCAAAAAGAGCTAGAGATGTAAATCAGCAAAAGTATCACTGGATTTCATCCCCAGTACCAGAAAAAAGAGTATATGAAACTTCTTTCTCATTATCTTTGAGTAGTTTTTCTTAAATTTTTTTTTTGTGGGGACTCTACATCCAAATAAATTTAGAAAGTCTTTAACTATATACTAAATGCTGTTTAGGTATTAGTATAACTTTACTTTCTCATCTAATTTTAACTTTCTGAATTTCCTGACCTCTAACCTCTAATCAAGTATTCAAATTGAGCTAAATAAAAGGGAGATGATTATGTAATTAATCTTAAAATAATTTTAAGATGCTTTATTTAATTCCATTTAATGAGTTTGATTTAGAGTTAAACAGGATATGCTTCTTATAAATAACCAGAATATACTGCTGTATTTGAATTTTACTTCTTTAAATTCAAGTTTATTTCACTAGACAGGAAGAGAGACTGGTTCTTAGTTATGTATATCTGGTTGAGCAGAAACTGCTTAGTTTTTACTGTCAAAGTTACCCTTTTGACTCAACACATGCCTTGAATGCAAAGGCCTTATTTAAAGAACGTCAATGATCCTTAAAATTTCTATTTCTAAAAAAGGAACAGCTTATAAATATAAAAATAAAATACCATTTAAAATATTTAATAATTAATTTTAATATCACTCACCTTAGCACATTTCATTTTTATAATTACCTACCATCAATTTTTAATTTTTAATAAACATCTTAGTTTCCAAACTTCAAATGTGAGGAATATTTATATTCTCATTTCCAGTATTTGAGAAGGAGGTTAATGATGAGCAGGCAGTAGTAACTCAGCAACCAGGGCCAGGCGACAGGGCTGGAGGTGTGGGAAGGCAGGCATAGGACCCGGCTGGGAGAAAGAACAGGCTCTACTGGTACATGAATCTTGGTGTTTTTGAGTACCCAAGTAAAGGTATGTGCTGCCTAAGAAAAAAATCTTATTTATTGGTAGAAAGGCTGCTGTACACCACACATATTCTACCATGCATTTATTGAACTTTTTCTGGTACTAGGAATTGAACCAAGAATATTCTACCTCTGAGTTATATACAAAGCTCTTTTTATTTGTATTTTCAAAACAGGGTCTTCCTAATTTGCTGAGGGTCTCACTAAGCTGCTGAGGCTGACCTTGAACCAATGATCTTCCTGTCTTATGCTCCCAATTACTGGGATTACAGGTCATGCACCACCATGCCCAGCTATTGAATATTTTAAAATTCACATCCTACTCCCTTTAGATTTATTTTCACAGGTCATTTTCCCCGATTCTTTTCCTTTTCAGTTACCAAATTCTCCACATTATATTTGCTGTCTACCTATTATAGTTAAAACATTGGCCAGTAAATAAAGATAATTTCAAAGTATATCAATAATTTGTGAAAGTCATTACAATTATTTTATTGAATACAAATGTTATTTTAGTATATTGTACTTACTTCTGTCCACTTATGAGATATGTATATCACTCTACATATTTTTAAATACTTATAAATATATATATAAAGATTATTGACTATTAATAAATATTATATTTACAAATATATGTATGCATGCTCTAATAATGCAGAAAAACACACAAAATAACCATTAAAGCAAGTGAATAAGAATTAAGTGATGGAGGGAAAAAGACAATTGTAATAGAAAAACCTAGGTTGAGGGATGATTACTTTTTATTTTTATTTTTATTTTTTATTGGTGCATATAGTCATACATCTTAATGGGGTACAAGATGGTGGAGGCATACATGCACACATTACCCAATTACCCCTACCCAATTCTCACCCCACTCCCTCCCACTCCCTCCTCATGTTTGGCTTAGTGATTGACATTGATATGTCTCTTAAAGTACATAATGTGCATTTGAGAATTTCCCTCCTTCCCCTCCCATCTCCTCAGTTGCGCTGCCTTATTTGCTCATCTGTAGTATCTCCTTCGTCACCTAGGTTTCTCCTATGAGCCATTTTCTCCCTAGCTAATGTGTATTAGGAAGAGCATCTGATTTCTTAATTTTTGTGTGATTGACTAATCTCACTTAACATAATGTTCTCCAGTTCCATTCATTTCCCTGTAAATGATGTAATTGTGTTTTTCTTTATGGCTGAGTAAAATTCCATTGTGTTTATATCTTATATTTTTGTAATCTATTCATCTGTTGATGGACATCTTGGCTGGTTCTATAGTTTGGCAATGGTGAATTGTGCAGCTGTGAACATAGATACACATGCATTAGTTTGGTAGTTTGGTTTACTTTCTTTTGGGTAGATACCCAGAAGTGATATTGCTGGATCATATGGTAAGTTCATTCACATTCTTCTGAGGATCTTCCATACTGTTTTATAAAGTGGTTGCACTAATTTGCAATCCCACCAACAATGTTTTGGAGTTCCCACTTCTCCACATCCTTACCGGCATTTGTTGTTGTTTGTGTTTTGAATGATTGCCATTCTAGTTGGAGTTAGGTGAAATCTCAGGGTAGTTTTGATTTGCATCTCTGATTGCTAATGATGTTAAACATTTTTTCATGCACTTATTGGCCATTTGAATTTCTTCTTTTATGAAATGTCTATAGTTCACTTGCCCATTTTTTGACTGGGTTGTTTTCTTTCTTTCTTTCTTTCTTTCTTTCTTTCTTTCTTTCTTTCTTTCTTTCTTTCTTTCTTTCTTTTTGTAGTACTGGGGGTGAAATACAAGGGCTTTCTTCCTCTGGGCTATACTCCCAGACCTATTTTATACTTTCTTTGGAAACAGGGTCTCACTAAGTTGCTGAGAGCCTCACTCAGTAGCTGAGGCTGTCTTCCAACCTACATGATCCTCCTGTCTCGGCCTCCCAAGTACTGGGATAACAAGCATGAGCCACCACGCCCAGCTGAAAGTATATAATCAATATATAATTAGTTGTAGACATCTTTTTAAATGCAAGTAATGGAAAAATTACTCCAGGTTCATTTGGCTTTCATGACTTGGTTTCCAAAGTTTGAAGTGATTTTAATTGGTTTGCCTCTGAATATCACTTGATCTTTTGTTTTTGTTGCCTTAAGAGTCTCTCCTTGGCTTCTACATTGATCAGTTTGACTATTATGTGGTGTGGAGAACCTTTTCTTTGATCTTGTCTTAAGGGGATTCTATAATTTTCCTGTAACTGTGTGTCCACCTCTTGTTCTGTGTTTGGAAAATTTTCTGACATTACTTCTTTGAAAAGATTGTTGATCTCTTTGGTTTTACCTTCTAATACCTCTTCTTTGCCAATTATTTGTAGGTTAGCTCTTTTAAAATGGGCCCATATTTCTTAAATGTTCAATTCATGCTGTCAAATTGTTTTTCCTAAGTTATATAATATGTATTCATTTTTGGAGTGATCATCCTCTAGGAGCAAGATTCTATCCTCCATGAGGTCAATCAAGATTCTATTCTCCATGTGGTCAATTGATTGTTTATAGTTTGAATTGATGCCTTCATTTCAATGATTGCATCCTTTATTTTTTTCATACTCTCCCTAAATTCTTTTTGGAAGTCCTGTATTATTTTTACAGTTACACTTCTGATTTGACCTTCTGGAGATCTCTGCAATTCTGTGTATCAGGTTCTGTTATTATGGTGTTGTGGGGGCTCATTGCTTCCTTGTTAGTCCTCCTTCTCATTATTTCAGAAGTTTGTATCTGTTGCTTTTGATAGATTCCACTCAGTCTCTAGGTATCAGCTGGTATATCCAAAGGCAATTTGTTTTGTATTCAATAGTGAAGGTTGAGTGAAGAGGGAAGTAAAGTTGTAAATGTAAGAATTTACATAGGATTAAATACAATGAGAGTATGAGTTTTATAAGATAGTATATAATAGAGATTACAGATAGTGACTATACAGTAGTATTCTAGTAACCGATATGGAGGGTTTTTTTGTTTTTTGTTTTGTTTTGTTTTTGTGTGTGTGGTACTGGGGTTCCTGGAAACACTTCTACTTCTGGACTACACTCCCAGACCTATTTTTATACTTTTTTATTTGGAAACAGGGTCTCTTAAGCCAGTGCAGCTGGCTTCAAACCTGCACGATCCTCCTGTCTTCGCCTCCCAAGTGTGGGGATTACAAGCGTGCTCCACCACGCCCGGCCAATATAGAGTTTTTAGTGTAGTGATATGAAGAGGATTTAATACAAGACAAGTAAGAGAAGAGAGAAAAAAAGAAAAGGGATGGAGATAAGAGAGAAGATATTTACAAAGGAAGAAGCTTGGGAGAGGGGTTGGGAAGAGAGCAAACGAGTGTACACACTCACACACACACAAAAAGGACAAAAAGCCCAAACAACATCAATAACAAATTAATTCAACCCTACCAATATATGAATATTCAGTAGACTGGGCCTCTGCAGGCTCTCTTTGTGCATACATTGAGTGCCACCGGCACCTTTCTCTGCTACAAGCCTGGTTCTCTCTGAGTCTTTCTCAGTCTATGGAGATGGCCTCTATCAATGGGGCTGGATCTAGTGTTAAGCATAGGTCACCCTCCGTGCTCTTCATAGATGTGGAGTCTCAGTCTCTCCCTGCCTCCATAGGTGGTGGGTGCCTTTGAGACCAAATTCAGTGTAAGAGTCTCTGTTCTCCACAGCTAGAGCTGGGCTGGTCTGACTTCTCCCCATTCACAAGAATTGGGTGGTCTGTGGTGATTCCAGAGAGCCTACTATTTGGATCTAGTGTTAAGTGTAGATCTCTCCCCACACTTTCCATGATGCAGAGCCTGAGTCTGTCTAAGCCTCTGCTATGTCCAACAGCAGACTCCAACCCCACCTTTGCTGGGTTGAACTGCAAAGTCTCAGACCCAAGGAGTTTATCGTGGCTGTGCAAGTTGCTGAGGACACCGCTCTGGGCATTCTCTGGTGAAAACAGTGGCTTCACTTATGGTGTTGTTGATTGCCAGTCTGGATCTGGAGAGCATGGTGAGTTTGGCCATCACTGATGAAATTTGTAGCTTATGTTTGCACAGGGGGAACAGATGGCTTACAGTTCTGATGATCTGCAGCCACTTACTTCAAGTCCTTGGTTGTTTTCTTGTTTGTCTCTGGAGTCAGGTGCAGTGAGACAAGATGGCACCACAGTTTTGTCCATGGCTGCAAGATGGGCGTGTTTCTTTTCTGCTCTCTGATTGGTCCTCTGGCCTTTTTTTTCCTCTGTCTTGTACTTATAGTATTCTGTTTTTAGTTATGGTGTTTTCTGGCTTTTGTAGAAAGCTGTTTGTAAGGCAGTGGAAATTAGATGTCAGCAGGACTGGTATGTGCTGAGGACATACCTGTCTCAGCTTCCCACGTACTGGAATTACAAGCATGCACCACCATACTCGGCTGATCATTATAGTTCCTAATGTGTTAACAATCTGATGCCAATTTGATTTGGATTAAATTTACAAATCAAACAACTGAATGCTGAAATTAATCATTAATATCTAAAATGTAGAGTTTTTTCATGTAGTTGATTGGAACATAACATTTTATACTGGGAAAGTTGATGTATGGTCACAGTTAAAGGGCCTGGATTTCATTCTTGGCAAGACTGAGTATTGTTTTTGTTTTCTAGAGATGGCCTATAAGAGTATCTGCCAGCCAAGCTGAGGGTTTTCTTTGTATAATTAAATTTGAGCAAATGATGAACAGAACTGCCTTTAAGTTTTTCTAAAGCATGGAACATAGTCTTGGGTTGCACAATTTTTGTAAGCTGGAGTTAGTCATCTACCTCCCCCAGATAACTAGACTTGTGTGGAATATTTGATGAAGTAAATAGATATCTGAGTGCACTTGCCAGGATGAGGCAACTCTGAGTATACTCTCTTCCAAACAATTACAGAGTTAGTATTTTGAATATTTTCAAAATACCCATTTGGATCCTTAAGAACATCTTCAAACATGACAGATTTGGTTTTGGTATAGTTATATTTGAGCTGTTCTTCCTGATAGAAACTGACCACTAAAGAGAATCAAGTCATTGACTTAAAGATGGGTGCTTTGCTGTCACAGGGAATCAAGGCCTTGCTTCTTCTAAAAGCTCTAAGGAATTATAAATAAGTATAAAAATGTAGGGCTAGAATGTAGCTCTATTTTGTAACCTCTTACAAGTAGACTTTATCTTTTCTAATGGCTCTTTCAGTAATAGTAGCTAACATTTAGAGGAGCATTTCCCAAGTCCCAGGCATTCTTCTAAGTACTTTTTTTTTTTCAGTGCTGGGGATCAAACCTCTAAACTATACCCCAGCCCTATTTTGCATTCTTTATTTTGAAACAGGGTCTCACTAAGTTGCAGAGGGCCTTACTAAGTAGTTGAGGCTGACCACAAACCTGTGATCCTCCTGTCTCAGCCTCTCAAATACTGGGATTACCACACACAGCTTCTTCTAAGTACTTTATGTATACTATTGTACTGAATCTTTAAATACTTTTATGAGGCTAATACTATTCTTCACATTTTAGAGAAGGAGAAACTGAGATACAAAGAGATTAAGTAACATGCCAAGGTCAAACATGTAACAGAACCAGAATTGGAACTTAGATAGCTATACTTGGGAACTCCTTAACCACTATGTTTTACCTTCTCCCACAATTCTTATATTGCTCTCAAAAGGGCATCATATTATATTACATCAAAGTGAGCCTGATCCAATTTTGTGTCATGAACTCCTGTGAGTATCTAATGAAAACACTGGAATCTTTTCCCAGACATATAAAATTTTGCAACCCTAATCAGAATCCTCTAAACCTCAGCAGGATATACAAACCTTTGGACCTTGAAATGGCCATAGTGATTAGAACTCACTCTCCATTTCTCCCCCTTATGCCCTTTTGTACTGCAGTACTGCAATGCTAACGCTCAGTTTTTATACCTTCTCTTAGACAGAGGTCTGGATCAGATAAGGTCTATCATATTAGGTGCATTCAGACAGAATTTGAAAGGCAGAAGTGTGCAAGGGCTGCCCTTTGTCACAGTATTACCAGGACAGAGGGACACAGCAAGGCTTTGGCAGAAGCTCTAGTGTCCATTCACTAGCTTTTCAAAAGAATGGAACATCCATCTTGGTATAGATGATCTTGGTATATAGCAGATTCTTGATCATGGAAGTGGGGTGTGATATAGTATGGCAGATTGCTGACCTGAAAAGAGACAGTAGGTACCATGGTTGTTTCATTCTGCAGTGCTGCTTTGGGAATTGTTCCTGGAAGGGTTTCAACTAGACAGAGTAGATCCCGGTTTTTTGCAACTCAATGAAGGTGTGTGTGTGTGTGTGTGTGTGTGTGTGTGTGTGTGTTCTTGGGAATTGAGCCCAGGGTCATTCTACCTCTGAGATACACCTTCAGCCTTACTTCATTTTACCATGCACTGGCCTTAAACCTGCAATCTTGATTACATGTATATGGCACCATACCTTGCTGTAAATGATTTTTTTTCCCCTTGCAGTACTAGGGATTAAACCCAGAGGCATTCTACCTCAGAGCTACATCGCCAGCCCTATTATTTTATTCTTTATTTTGAAACAGGGTCTCACTAAGTTTCAGAGGGCCTCACTAAGTAGTTGAGGCTGGCCTTGCACTTCAGATTCTTCTGTCTCAACCTCCCTAATACTGGGATTACAAGTGTGCACCACCATACTTGGCTCCAAATGAATTTTGAATAATAATATAGCATATAGCTTGACCTAAGGAGAAGTTCTCCACAAGATGGGAGTTTGGATCTGAAATCAGAAACACAGGTTATTATGCAAATTCTTCTACTTATTACTAGTTTAACCAAGCACAAGTTATTTGATCTTTCACCTTCCTCATGTGAAAATAGGAAATTATTTCTTTATTGGAATTAGTACAAGGACTACCCCATAAGTTATTGTGAGGTATATGTGAGGCAATGCCCGATATCTGCTCAGCATTGTGATTGACACATAGTTTATATGTGGTATGGTTATCAATAACCCATAAATACTGTAAAAGAGAAAAGCAGTAGGCGTAACTTCTGTTCTATTTAAAATATAGCACTACAGTGGTCAATAGAATGGTTGAGCTTCAAGTTTCCTATAGCAGTACATTCACAGGTCCAGAATGACAACTTATTGAGAAGGAGACTAACATTTAAGTACTTAGTACATTTATTGATTCAACTATTGTTTTATAGTTCTCATTTAAAAGAAGGCTAAAAATTGAATTTTTTCTTGCAAAATTCCTTCCTCAGATAAGACCTTCAGCTTTAAATGCTTAGCTGGAGATGCTGCTAATTATGGGATGGGGCCAGCAAATCACAGGAGGAATATCCTAATGATACAGTGGACAGGAGAAGTAGCCCCTCTGAGCCTCAGTAAGAATCTATTTCCACAGATTATCTCCCCCAGCCATGCCATTAGCAGCTGCTTTCTACAATTGAGAGGAAATGCAGATTTTTATAGTTTGTATTTAATATATCCCCCAGACAGCCATGTTGGCAGCCAGGGCAGGAATAGAGAGGCTGGGTCCCTAGGAGCATGGCTGAGGACAGTATTTTCCCAGGCCAGCTGCAGCTTTCTGCTTCTCTGTCCCCTGTCACCATGAGCTGACACAAGCCTCACCCTGCTATTCCTGCTCCCCTCCATGATGCCCTGAGGATCTCCAGCCCCAGCTCCTGCATGACAGCCTAAATAACATAAATATAAAGAGAGACTGAAATCTCCAGAACTGTGAGTAAATAAACTTTAATTTTTGGTGTCAAGTGTTTGGGTCACAGTGATGAGAATCCTGACAAAAACAGATTGACCTTAACATAGCTTACAATACACCTACGATTAAGTGGTATAAATATTCTTGTTCATTATGACCACTTTCTGATCAAAGGAGTGAAATTGAACACATGTCTAAGTAGCTTCTCCCAATCAATATGCTTTTCTTTTGCTAGGGTTTTCTCCTATCTCTACCGCCAGCCTATTCAAATGGTCTTCATTAACCAAGATTGACATGGCCTATTCCTCACACCCTCACATAGCAGTTCAGGTTTTTCAGATTTAACTAGTTTATGTTTTTTTTCAAATCTGTAGCCAGGAGAGGATGGTAAAAACAATCAGCGCCTTTGGCCTTAGAAGGCTGCAGGTTCCATTTACAGATTCCTTAAGCTTTCTTACCTCCCCTATACCTTTCCATCTTCTTACAGTCAAATTAATTGCAAGCAACTGTTAAGAGAGAAAATAATCTTGACTTCTATAAAATGATCACTTTTGAGTCTCCAAAGGCTATCTCATAGGTGGAAATAATCAATGAACTGAGATTATTTTTCAAGTTTTAAACATCTTATTCAATTTCTTAACACATGTTTGACATCAATGCCTTGATCAGGAAAGGCTAAGTGATCAACAATTCTGGTCTCTTAAGTATGTGATGATATTTTCCATGGAACTTTGACCTAGAAGACCTGAGTTGTAACTTTACACGTTTGCCCAAATGTTTTCTTCATTGATCAGAATGGCTACCCTACAGGTATGAACCAAAGGGAAATAATTCTCTCAGATTCTTTTTTTACTGATAAAGTTTTAATTGGATTATCATTTCATGTACTTCTATATCATGAAATTATTATGTAATTAGCTGTAATTTGAGTTTCATTCTGGGTTCAATAAATATCCACATATGAATGAAGGCATCTCAGAGCTATTCTTTATATTTGTTAGAGGGTACGTTGGGGTATGTGGGGCAAGGGGAAACATTTGGAAGAGGCTAGGGAGATGGATCAATGGAGCCTTCTACGTACATTCATTAGAATACCACCATCTTTTGTTTTGTCATTCTGAAGCTAAGCACTGAAACCAGATCTTGTGTTTGACTCCTTATTTAACCCTATCTGGCCCTTGTTTTCTACAATAATTAGATTAAGCATGTTTTTTTTTTTCATTGCCCTGAGTTTGGTGATCAGTAAGAGGGCCTCAGAACAGCTACTCCCTCTAGCCTGTTCATTGTATAATATGTCAGGAACTGCACGTGAATGTATTAATCAGTGACAAGAATAGCCTGAGAAAATAAAAATATTTGTTCTTGAGTTTTTCAGCATTTCAATAACTATGCATTTAGGATCAAATGTGTGTCATTTGGTCACAACCCCACCTGTGAGAAAGTGCCAACCAGTAGCTGATCACTCATCTCCTTTATAAAAAGCCTCTAAATCCACTTCCTGGCAAGGTGGGGTTTTTTTAGGGTGAGAATCCTTGCCATCTTCCAATCACCTTCATCATGATAAAGTTCTTTCTCTACTACTGCTTTGCTTCTTGACTAGCTGGCTTCTGTTACATGGTGAGCAGGGAGAGATTTTTGCCTGGTAAAAGTTCCATATAAGGTTTTATTGGCAGAATTTGTTTTGCTGCTTTAAAATAATGACAATTGGCTAAGCCAATTGTAGAGGACACATTTGTAGAGGACACACCCTACAAATAACTAAAAATCTGCCAAGTGAAAGCCAGGTAGCTAACACTGACTTGCACTTGGACAAGAGGAATTTTAATATTGAAACCTTCCAGGTCTGTCTGCTAAGGGAACTAGATCAGGAATGTACAAGTCTATATTGTTTCTGACAGGTTGCTCAGGAAAATATACCAGCATGGTCAGGCCCAGATCTACTAAAGTTACTTTGTTGAGTGATTAAATAAAAATAGCTCTTAGATTGCACAGACTTGGATATTGGATGTTACAGAGATTATTCTTTCAAACAGAGGCTTCTAACAGCTAACAGTAGGGCCAGAAGGAACGTGGTTAGGGTATTTTAATTTATCTCATTGTCTTGGCACTTTGTAGAAGAAAGACTTTTGGCCCTCAAGGTATACTCTGTAGTTCCACTTATTTATTTATTTATTTTATTTATTTAGCAGTACTGGGGATTGAACCCAGGTTCATTCTACCTCCAAGCTATACCCTCAGCCTTATTTTTTTATTATTTATTTTGAAACAGGGTCTTACTAAGTTGCAGAGGTCCACACTAAGTTGCTGAGTCTGGCTGCAAACCTGCGATCCTCCTGTCTCAGGTTCCCAAGTACTGGGATTACAAGTATGTTGCCAACATGCATGGCTATAGCTCCTTTTAGAATCAGAAAATGTGGCCACTTAACTCTGGAAACAGGATGTGTCTCCAACTGCCAATAGTGACACCCTTGCTTCTGGATCCTTATGCTAACTCAGCTCTTTTGAACTTAAATAAAGATGGCCATTAAGGTATCACAGAAACCACCCAGGACATACCCTCTTCCATGCTTGCCCACTGTATACTTTCATTCTTGTCTCATTCCTACCTAGCTTCAAGCTCTTGGTTTATAAACCCTAGCATTGACCACTCTCATCCTATGACCATGGTACTCAGGAGTGGTCTTCTTAATGCACAAACGTCAGCTCTCTCTTGCCTTGCCAACATGGGTTTTGATATTGGTTCTCTGTGTTACTTGAAAAAATATTTATCATCTCTTGTTCTGTCCAACAAACAGCACTCTATCCTCAAAGCTTGCAGGACCTACCTAAATCTAAACTCTTCTTAGAAAGAATCAGACAGAGATTATAGAGATCTGAAGTATAGCATAACTGACCAGTTACTGAGAAGGAGGTGTTGTGAAGCTCTCTGAGGACTACAGTGATTGATGGTTTATACATCTTAAGGAAATAAAGTCAGTCTAACTGGAATCTAAAAAGAAATCATACTGGGAGTCATAAATTATGTTATCATGAATTTAGATGTATCAGTCAGACTCATAGTTAACTCATATTTAATAGATGAACCCTACTAGATTAATTAATTTAATACTTAGATCTGAATTCTGTATATTGGCCATTCAGTTTGAAAATATACTAATAATTTATAAAAGAAATGTTGCTATTTCTTTTCTTTTCTTTTTTTTTTTTTTTGGTGGTACTGGGGTTCCTGGAAACCATTCTACTTCTGGGCTACACTCCCAGATCTATTTTATATATTTTTTAAATTTGGAAACAGGGTCTCTTAAGCCAGCGCAGCTGGCTTCGAACCTGCGTGTTCCTTCTGTCTCAGCCTCCCAAGCAAGGGGATTATAAGCGTACGCCACCACGCTCGGTGTTATAGTTGCCATTTCTTTTGTATCTAATGGTGCCAAACTCTGTAGTAGTGACATGTTAGATTCACCAATCTTCATAACCCTGAAAGTAGACAGTAGATATTATTATTCTTATTTCACACAAATGGAAAAAGAATGTAAGGACATTATTTGCCCCCCCAGCTAATAAATGGTGGAGATAGATTCAAGCCTACCTGTGTTTGAGCCCTGGTTTATTTTTTTTGTATCACAAGTGGCTTTGATTTGAATACTTTGGGACACATTGCATAAATGATTTAACCTCATACAGTGTCTTTCTCAGAAAACAAATCCTATCAGGAAACCCTGTGGCAAATCTTCACTTTTTTGGTTGAGCTATAATTCATATGCTATAAACTCTACCACTTTAAGTGTAGAATTCAGTGGATTCAGTATATTCACAAGGCTGTATAACCTTCACCACTCTGTAATTCTAGAATATTTTCATGATCCTTTGAAGAAGCCCTGTGAACAGTCACTTCCATTTGTTTTTTTTCCATCAGCCCTTGGTAACCACAAATTTACCTTATGCCTCCATAGATTTGCCTGTTTAGGAGATTTTTATGTAAATGAAATCATATAGTATGTGATCTTTTGAATATAGCTTCTTTCATTGGGGATATTTTCAAGGTTCATCTATGTTATACAATGTATTACATATTTAATTCCTTCTGATTGCTAGATAACATTCAGTTTTACATTTTATCTCTATCAGCTGATGAACATTTTGGTTGTGTCTATGTTTTGGCTATTATGCATGATGCCACTATGAGCATTTATGCATGAGTTTTTGCATGAACATATGTTTTCAATTTTCTTATGTATGTACCTAGCAGTAGAATTGCTGCTGAGTCATATTGGTAACTCTATGTCTAATTTTGAGTAACTCCTAAACTTTTTTTTTGAGGCTTTACCATTTTATATCCCCATTAGTACCATCTAAGGATTCCAACTTCTCCATTTAATTATAGCTGTCTTATTGAGTATAAAGTTGTATCTAACTTTAGTTTAGATTTACATTTAAGTAATGTCTAATGATGTTGATATATTAACTACCTTTTTATGTGTTTATTAGCTACTCATAGGTCTTCTTTGGAGAAATGTGTATTTAAATTCTTGGTACATTTTTAAATTGGCTTACTTATTTTTATTGTTGAATGATAAGATATTTATATATATGTATATATTCTGAATAATAGATCCTCATCATATATAATATTTTCAATAAGATTTTCAAATTTCTTTGATTCCATAGGTAGTCTTTTTATTTCTTTCCCCCCTGGTAATGGGGATTGAACTCAAGGGCATTTTACCTCTGAGCAACACCTCCAGCCCTTTTTAGTTTTTTATTTTGAGATAGGGTCTCAAAAAGTTTTGAAGGATCCCACTTAAGTTGCTGAAGCTGGTCACAAACCTGCATCTT
This sequence comes from Muscardinus avellanarius, assembly GCF_963383645.1. Taxonomy (NCBI): domain Eukaryota; kingdom Metazoa; phylum Chordata; class Mammalia; order Rodentia; family Gliridae; genus Muscardinus; species Muscardinus avellanarius. Next base: position 68,850,236 of record NC_137786.1, read on the forward strand.
TCTGTCTTAGCCTCCCAAATACTGGAATTACAGGTGGGTGCCATCACATCTGGCTTTCTTGATGGTGGCCTTTGACTGACAAAAGTTAGGTTTGTAATATATGTATTACATTGGTGGTACTGTGGTTCCTGGAAACCCTTCTACCTCAGGGCTACACTCCCAGACCTATTTTATACTTTTTTTTTTTTTTTAATTTGGAAACAGGGTCTCCTAAGCCAGCATGGCTGGCTTCGAACCTGCATGATCCTCCTATCTCTGCCTCCCCAGCGTGGGGATTACAAGTGTGCGCCACCACTCCCAGCAATTTTTTAAAGTTAATATATGCACTACAGAAACAGAAACACAAGAAACAAAGTCATCCAGTCACAAGCAGTTTCATTGACTATGGCCTTCCCACTCCTGTGTACACATACATACATATCACATGTCATATGTGTGATAAAGATCATACTATGTATCATGTTTTTCCACATATCAATGTTCAATTCAAAATCCCAAAGCTACAAGAGTATTTTCAGTAACCAAGGATATAGTGCACCAACTCGTTATAAAAAAAATTTTAATCCTGCCTTTCTTGGGATGAAAATTTCACTGAAGACAGAAATAGCAACAGGCTTTTGGACAGACATCTTGGCAGAGTTATGATTAAAATACTGCATTCTCTTAATGCTTGTTAAAATGAGACATGAAGCAAGAGTATACCAGCGTGTTTGTTTTTTTTAATTTGTTTTTCGTTTTTTGTTTTTGCAGTACTAGGGATGGAACCCAGGGGCATTGTACCTCCAAGCTACACCCCCAGTCCTATTTTTTTGGTCTTTTTAGTTTTTGAAACAGGGTGTCACCGAGTTGCAAAGGACCTCACTAAGTAGCTGAGGCTGTTCACAAACTGCATCCTCCAGTCTCTGCCTCCCGAGTGCTGGGATTACAAGCATGTCTCACCACACCTGGCACCAGCATGTTTTTTAATGTTGACGTTTTTTGTTTTCTCAGGATTTTCACACATTAGGTGTCACATTCACAAAACTATTACTTGATTAAGGGGATGAAAATTAAACTGTGCCTTTCTAAGAGTTTTGTGGTTTTACCTTTTAAATTTAGGCCTTTGATCTATTTTGATTTACTTTTATATGTGATGTGAGGAAGGGGTCTACATTCCTTTTGTGGGTATGGAGGGGAGAGGGTGCAGGGTTGAATCCAGGGTTGCTCTACCTCTGAGCTACACTCCCAACCCTATTTTAATTTGAAACAGGGTCTCATTGAGTTACTGCACACCGAGCCTCAAATCTGTGTTCCTTCTGTCTTGGCCTCCCAAGAACTTATATTACTGGCATGCTCTACTGTGCCTGGCCCAAATTCATTCTTGCAAATAGGTATCTAGAAGTTGCAGAGCCATTTTTGCTAAAGGATTCTTTTCCCATTTAATTATGTTAGCACTCTTATAAAAAATCCATTGATAGTAGATGTATATATTTATATCTGGGCTTTCATTTCTGTTTTACCGATTTATATCTTTGTTTTTATGCCAGGATCACACTGTCTTGATTACTGTGGCTTTATAGCAATCAGGTTTGACAGTCATTTGTTGAAATCACGACATGTGAATCCTCTAATTTTGTTCATCTTATGAAAGACTGGGTTTTTTTTTTTTTTTTTTGCTAGTATGGGTCCCTCATATTTCCATATGAATCTTTAGATCAGCTTCTCAATTTCTGTAAAAAAAAAAAGTGGTTAGAATTTAGATTTGATTTACATTGAATCTATAGGATAGTTTTAAGTCAGCCTGGTGTGATGGCACACTACTGTATCCCAGTACTTGCAAGGCTGAGACAGGAGGATTACAGGTTCAAGGCCAACTTCAGAAACTTTAGCAAGACCCTGTTACAAGATTAAAAAACATATTTTTAAAGGGATTAGGAGGAATATCTCAGTAGCAGAAGGCATCTGGGTTCAAATATCAGTCTTGAAAAACAAAAGATAAAACAACAACAACAAAAAAAAAAACACAAAATCTTCTAATTCATGGACATGGAATATCTTTCCACTTGTTGAGTTCTTTTAATTTCTTTCAACAGTGTTTTGTAGTTTTTCAGTTACAAGTCTCATATTTCTTTCATTAAATTTGTTAATACATATTTTATTCTTTTTGATGCTATTGCAGAATTATTTTTTAAATTTCATTTTCAGATTATACACTTACCAATAGTGAATATGGTATATATTTTTATATACCATATATAGAAGTACAAGTATTTTGGTGAATTAGTCTTATACTCTACAAACTATATGAACTCATTTATTAGCTATAATCTTTTTTGGTAGATTTCTTACGATTTTCATTACAAGATCATGTCATTATATGTCATAATTTTTGATGACCCTGAAATTACAGGTGGGAGTTTGTTACTAAAGAAGTTATTCAAGGATCACAATTTTCTGCTTATTTCAACCTAGCATTTTGTTTGTTTATTTTTGTTTTGTTTTGGTAAGTCTTTGGCATTTTGATGTGTCATTAATCCTAACTGAATTACTTTCCTCCATCCTTCCAGTCATTTTCTGTCCACCAGCTTCTTTTGTGTTTATTTGCATCCTACTCTGATTACACCTTATTCAGTCTTTCTTTCCTTTCTTCTTTCCTTCTGTTCTTCATCTTCTCATCTATCTCTTCTATCTGTCCATACATTCACCTATGAATATATATAAAGTGATTTGTATGACCATCTTTACACTCATCCTAAGTTTTTTGCTATGTCATGTTCAATGGATCAGGTGACTTATTTCATTGAGTCCCAGTGCACCCTGAGAATCCTTTTCTAATGGCAGAAGTTTAATCAAGAAGTATATCAATAAGTATATAGTAGTATCATATACTTTTACTTTGTTTTTTAATGTGTTTATATGTATATTTTTAAAATTTTTTATATGGATAATATTGAAAATGGCTTACATTCAGACTGTGCTTGGTGCCTCCCTGCATTCCCCTTCCCTTCTTCCCAACAATGAGTGTTCAGGTTGACCATGCTATGTTCATACTTTTACACATGTTTGGATTTAGCTCCTCCATTAATCAACCTCAGCCTTCTTTCTCTCCTACCCTTCCATTCTAGCTTTGCTGAGGTTTCCCCTCCATTATCTGGAGTCTGGATATCTTTCATATACTTATTTGCCATTCATGGTTTCTTTAGTAAAATATCTTTTCAAATATTTTCCCATATTTTAGTTGATTTTTTTTGGTGGTACTGGGGTTCCTGGAAGCCCTTCTACCTCCAGGCTACACTCCTAGACCTATTTTTACGTTTTAATTTGGAAACAGGGTCTCCTAACCCTAACCCTGGCTTTGAACCTGTGCAATCCTCCTGTCTCTGCCTCCCAAGCGTGGGGATTACAAGCGTGCGCCACCATGCCCGACCTAGTTGAATTTTTAAATGTTCTTATTATTGGTTTTTGACGATTCTTTACATGTTCTAGATGTCTTTTACCAACATGTAATGTCCAAATACCGTCTCCCAATATGTGACTTCTTTTTATTCTCTTAATAGCTTTTTTCACAGAACAAAAGTTTTAATTTGCATGAAATCCAATTTATGAAAAATCTTTTAATACACTATACTTTTGATATTATATTTAAGAGCTCTTTGGGTAATTCAAAGTCAGAAAGATTTTTTCCTAGACATTTAATATGATTTATTTTATTTATTTATTTATTTATTTATTTATTTATTTATTTATTTATTTATTTTTTGGTGGTACTGGGGTTCCTGGAGACCCTTCTACCTCAGGGCTACACTCCCAGACTTATTTTATATTTTTATTTGGAAACAGGGTCTCTTAAGCCAGAAAGGCTGGCTTCAAACCAGCGTGATCCTCCTGTCTCAGCCTCCTGAGCACGGGGATTACAAGCGTGTGCCACCACACCCAGCTGATTATATTTTTTTTAATTGTATCTGTGTTCTACTTTGAGTTAACCTTTCTATAAGCTGTGAAGTGTTACGTTCAGGTTTTATATTTTTGCATTTGGGAATCCAGTGGGCCTAACACCATTTACTGAGAAGACTATTCCTTCTTGATTGAGTTGCCTTTGTAACTTGGCCAAAAATTTATTGACCATATTTGAGTGGGTCTATTTTGGGACTTTCTGTTCTTTTCCATTGATCTGCTATTACTCTTTCACCAATACCCCACTATCTGGCTTATTTTAGCTGTCTATTAGATCTTGATATCAGAGTATAAGCCTTCTAACTTTGTTCTTACTTTTCAAAACTGTATCAACATTTTTATATTTCCTTTAGCTTTCCATATAAATTTTAGAGTCAATTTGTCAATATTCCAAAAAAAAAAAATCCTGCTGGGATTTTTTTAATTTAAATTTCTTTTTAACTGCTACATAAAAACATAAACTATTTATAGGAGTATTATGTAATGTTTTGATTTAGGTATACATTGGATATACCCAATGTTTATATCAGGATATATATATATATATATATATATATATATATATATATATTTCCTTAAACAGTTATCATATCCTTATGGTGAAAACTTTCAAAATCCTTACTTTTAGAATTTTATATATTCAGCACATTGCTTTATATAGTCAGAGTTTTGTGCAGCAGCATACCAGAACTACTTGACTCTATCTAACTTAACTTGCAGCTGTGTTAGTTCACTTGCTGTCACTGTGACAAAATGCCTGAATAATCAAATTAAAGGATGAAAGACTTACATTAGCTCCTAGTGTCAGATTTCAGCCCGTGGTCACTTGGTTCTGTTGGTTTGGGCCTATGATGAGGCAGAATGTCAGGGCAGGTGCATGTGGTGGAGCAAAGCTGCCCACCTCATTGTGCCCTGGAAGCAGAGGGTGGGAGAGTAACTGGCAACAAAATATATTCTTAAAAACCATGCCCACAGTGACCTGCTTTCTTCTAAGGGTTCCAGTACTCCCCAGTAGCACGACCAACTGCCAAGCAAAGCCGTCCCCTGAGCCTTTGGGAGGCATTCCAGATCCAGGCTTTAACAGTGCCCTTTGATCAGCTGCTCTCCATCCAGCCCTCTCCTTACTCTCCCTGGCCCTGGCGACTACCATTCTACCCTCAGTTCCTTTGAGGTCAACTTTTTTCGATTGTACATCATGTGGAATCACCTAAGACCATGTTGTACTTGTCCTTCTGAGCCTGACTTATTTCACTTAACATAATGATCTTGACATAAAAATTCTATAACCAAAATGAGTAAAGATAACAACTGCTAGCAAAGACATGAGAAAAGGGAACTCTTATGCACTGTTGTTTGGAATGTAAATTAGTATAGCCACTATGGGAAACAGTATAGCAGTTCCTAAAAAAAATCATAACAATGATATGGTTTAGCAACCCCACCCTGGCTATATATATCCAAAGAAAATAAAATGAGTATCTTAAAGAGACAACTGCACTCCCATGTTCATTGCAGCACTATCATAATTCATAAGAAATGGAAACCACCCAAGTAGCCATCAGCTGACAAATGTATAGACAAAATGTGGTACAAATACACAATGAAATACAACTTAGCCATAAAAAAGAATGAAATTCTGGCATTTGCAAGAACATAATGGAATTGGACATCTGATGGGATTTTAATGGAGATTGTGTTGAATCTGTAAGTCAATTGGGGAAAGATTGACATCATAATGAAACTTACAGTGTATGGATAAACTGTAACTCTAGTTTTGTGTGCCTTTATTGCTTTTCTTATCAATGTTTTATTGTTTTGAGTAGACAAATCCTATATATGTTTTCTTAAATTTTTACCTATATGTTTCTCTTTTGTGCTAATGTAGTTTAGGAATTTTTTGAAAATTTTCCAATTCTTCTTGTTCCATTGCTAGTTATAAAAATACAATTAACATATTGACCGTACAATATACATATTGACCGTATATCCTGAGACCTTGCTAAATTCATTTATTAATTCTAGGAGCTTTGTTGTAGTTTAGGGGAAGATTTTCTATTTTGGGAATTATGTTATCTATGAAAAACTAGACAATTTTATTTCTTTTTTTATAGCATATTGCCTCTTTTTGTTTCTTGCCACATTGCACTGGCTAAGACTTCCAGAATGATGTTGAATAGCAATGATAAAAGGTGAGATAGTTAATTTTATTTGCCAACTTGATGAGGCCACATACCAGGTATTTGGGGTATTTGGTTAAATATTATTCTAATTGTTTCTGTGAAGCTTATTTTTAGATGAAATTATGATTACCCTTTGTAAAGTAGGTGGCCTCATACAATCAATTGAAGGTCATAATAGAAAAACACTGACGTTCCCCAACCAAGAAGGAATTCTGCCAACACACTGACTCTTTTTGGCATCTAAATACAACTTTTCCCTGGACCTCCACCCTACTCGCCTATCCTGCAGATTTCACATTTTTTAAGCCTCTACATTCATATGATCATTTCCTTAAAATAAATCTGATTCTTTGTATCATTTTATCTATCCATATATCTTTATCTGTGTATTATTAACCGAGAGCTATCAATAAGGAAATAGGTATGTAGAGAAAAAGGTTTTATTTTTGCTTGATCTTTTCCTGATTTTAGAAAAGTTTTTAATCTTGGTTTTATTAAACATATTGTTAGTTATAGCAGCTCTTTTGTAGGTGGGTCAATTTCCTCCTTTCTTAGCTTGCTCAAAATTTTTACAAAATCATGAGTGTATATAGAATTTTGTGAAATATTTTTTAAATACCTATTAAAATGGTCATGTGAAAAACAGATACATGGACCAATGGAGCAGAATAGAAGATCCAGAACAAGTCCACACACTTATAGGCAATTAATTTTTGACAAAGGGGCCAAAAACATACACTGGAAAAAAATAGCCTGTTTAACAAATAATGTTGGGAAAACTAGTTAGCCATATGCAGAAAATTGGAAATTAATCCCCCTTTCTCAACCTGCACAAGAGTCAATTCAAGATGAATCAAAGACTTGGAAATTAGACCACAGTCCTTGAGGCTCCTTGAAAAGGGCATAGGTCCAGCACTGCAACACATAGGCACAGATAAAAAATACTTTCTCAACAATACCCCAAAGGCACAACAAACTAAAAGGCAAATCGATGTGTAGGATTGCATAAAACTGAAGAGCTTCTGTTCAGCAAAGGAAAAACCATCAAGAACCTCAATCGAGAGCCAACAGAATGGGAGAAGATTTTTGCCTCCTACTCTTCCAATAGAGGACTAATATCTTGAGAACTCAAGAAACTCAAAACTAAAAAGCAAATAATCCAATCAAAAAATGGGAAGCGAACTAAATAGAGACTTCACGAAAGAAGAAATTCAAATGCCCAATAAATACATGAAGAAATGCTCAACATCATTGGCAACCAGAGTGATACAAATCAAAACTACCCTAAAATTTCACCTTACCCCAACTAGAATGGCAACCATTCAAAACACAAACAACAACAAATGCTGGTGAGGATGTGGAGAAGAAGAAACTCTAAAATTTGTTGGTGGGATTGCAAATTAGTGCAACCACTTTGGAAAACAGTGTGGAGAATCCTCAGAAGAATGGGAACAAATTTACCATTCGATCCAGCAATATCACTTCTGAGTATCTACCAAAAAGAAAGGAAACCAAACTACCAAACTAATTCACGTGTATCTATGTTCATAGCTGCATAATTCACCATTGCCCAACTATGGAACCAGCCAAGATGTCCATCAACAGATGAATGGATTACAAAACTGTGGGATATGTACACAATGGAATATTACCCAGCCATAAAAAACACAATTGCAGCATTTACAGGGAAATGAATGGAAATGGAGGACATTATGCTAAGCAAGATTAATCAGTGGCAAAAAGTAAGAAATCGAATGCTTTCCCTAATATATAAAAGCTAAGGTGAAAGGGTCATAGGAGGAACTTCAGGTGAAAAAGGAGATCCTATAGAGGAGCAAATAAGGCCCTAACTGTGGGGATGGGAGGGAGGGAGGGAGAGGGAAACTCTTTAAAGCACATGATGTACTTATTCATATCGTAGTCAAACCTAAGCCAAACATGGGAGGGAGAGATGGGGAGGGAGTGGGGTGGGGACTATTGAGCCAATCCAGTGAATTTTTAAATTTTAGGTATGTTTTTTAAATTTTTCATGTGTTTCTTTTTTTCAAATTGTATTTATCCATGGAGAACTTTTATCTTTCAATTTGTTTCAGAAGTGCTTAGCTTTACCTAATGTATCATGGTTATGATAGCTGTTTTAATATCTTTGTTTAATGGCTAATTTTGGAACATCTTGAGATTGGCCATTTTTTTGAGAATTGGTCATATTATCTTGGTTCTTGTTTTTAAAGTAATTTTGGGTGGTATCTTGGTCTTTTTAATACTAGGTTGAGAGACTCTGGGTTCTATTAAAATTCCTGAATAGAATGTTGATTTTGCTTGTGTGTTTACTTCAGCAGGCAACCAACCCAGTTAGGTTTAGAGTGCAAGTTCTATCTTACCCTCTGCCAGTGGTGTTTCCAAAGTTGGTTTAATTCTTAAAGCCTTTGCTAAGCTGTTTCCCATCACTTGTGCACTTTTTAGGTGTTAGCTTGAGACTTCGGTGAGAATTGAAACTGCATTCAGTTCTCAAAGCCTTTGCTAGGCTGCTTAAGTCTGTCCTGTCCCTTGCACAGTTGGGGCCGAGCCCAGGATTTGTATCTGTTTGTATATAGAATTAGGGGATCTGTGCCCCAGCTAGCTCCTCTATTGGGTTTCTCCTGTACGCTGGATCCCAGAAGCCCCTTTTCATGACCTTTTCACTTGAAAGAAAAGAGCTTCTTTTTAAGAGTTGTAGCTTCCTATTCTGGATGTACTTCCATGTGATGGGACTACTCTTAAGACAGAGCAGTAAGTGACACAAGAACAAAGAACAGGTATATCCCACAGTCTTCAGACCACACCAGTCCCTTTGACAGATACTTTAGCCAGAAGCAGTTTTCTTGATTATCATTTCATTTTTGGTTTACTAGTTTTCTCAGGGTTTTTTGTTTTGTTTTCTATACTAGGGATTGGACCCTGGGGCATTCTCCCTCTAATCTACACCCCAGACCTATTTTGAATTCTTTGTTTTGAAACAGACTCTCAGTAAGTTGCAGGCCGAGGTTGCTTGCAAGCCTGTGATCCTGCTGTCTCAGCCTTCAAGTACTGGATTACAAGCATGTGACACCGTGCTCAGCTTTTTCTTAGGTTGTAAGCTGACATTTCTGAACAAGTCTATGATGGGGGTTATTCTTGAGGCAGAGCTGTCAGAGAAGAAAGAGGAGGAAAAAAGGAAAACTCTTTTTAAAATCAAGAGGTTTTCTCTCACCCACCTCAACTCACAGGGACCTTTTTCCTCCTTCTCTGGTCAGAGTGGGATTTCTCCCATGTATTTGTTGCCACATTCCAGCATAGTACACAGTGGGGCTGCCAGAGGATAATAGAGGAAAAACCAGAGAGCCTAACCCAAAGAGGGAAGTATGGAGTTGGAAGTCATCACATTCCCTGCAAAGTTTTGCCCCAGTCTGTTACTATTGTTAATTTTTTTAGAGTCCTAGGATGATTGCTCTTTTTGCTTTGTTTTAATCAATGAGAGAGATAGGCTGTAGTAGCCTAGCCCATCTTGGCTGGCACCACATCTATACATCTATATCTGCACATGTATTTTGTATGTATATATTCATGTATGAGTATATTCATATTGAATTTGTTTACCTTCATTGGGATGACTGATAGATTTCAGTTTTCTTTCTATTGTATTTATATTTTTCTCTGTCCTATCTTTTTGGTTTTCTTCTATAACATTTGGCTACATCCTAAGGAAATATGTTGTTATTGTTATGAGCTCCTTTTTAAACCTCTAAAGTAGAGATAAAAGGATCTAACTAGTGTGTTAAAGGCTAAATAAGATGAATATTTGAATTATCCAGCACAGTCCCAGGTACAGTGAGTTTAAAGTAATAATATTCATTGAGCACCTATCATAGGCTCAATAATAGAATAGCAAAATTGTTCTTATGAAGCTTATGTTGTAGTGAGGGAGACAGCAATAAACAGAATAAGTATGCAAATTATATGGTACAATAGAAGATGGAAAGAACTATGAAAAAAATGAAGCAGGAAGAGGATAGGAAAAATGCTGGTGGAGAAGAGGTGACAATTGTGGATTGGCAAATTAGTTCTCTTATATATGTGAGAAGTAGAAATCCTTTACTTTTTGTATATTTTGTTTGTATAGAATTTTATATTTCACTTTCTAGGGCACTTTAATATCTCATGTTTTCTACTCATTCTTTTGTAAATGAGAAGTACAAATGCTTTGTATTTGTATTTTTATTTGTTTAGAATTTTATATATCACTTTAATGGCTCATAGTTTTCTCTACTCTCATTCATTGATTCAACAAATATGGGCTAGATTTATATTAGACTGTGGGATATTATAATAAGCAAAAACATACATAGCGTGCTTGTGAAGTCTTTAGAGCTATTTATATATTACTTCCATATTAGATAAGGCCAAGAATGCCAGTTTATCTCTTTGGTAAAATACTTTTTGAGCTTTAATGTGTGCAGGACACTATGGTAATTACTAGACTCACAAGAGACATGGTTTCTGTTCTCATGAATCTGATAACTTAAGAAGAAATACTTAAACAAGCTATTGAAGCATCCTCTGGTTATAATATGGAGCAACTTAGAGGGAGAAGGGCTGGGGCAAGGAGAACAGTTAAGAGGGGGAAGAAGCAACCCAAACACAATATAATGATGACCTACATGGGGGTAGAAGCTTGTGGAAATTTAAAAAATGATGGTAGAGGTAAAAAGATGTGGCATTGACAATATTGGGGAATGATGGATGATGGATAATGAATAATGCCATTCACAAATGAGAGAAAGGATGAAGGTCCTAAGTTTAAAGAGCATAGCATACAAGATCTCCAAGTGTCATGGCTCTGAACCTTATGAGACAAGTCAGGAATGAAAATGTAGAATTGGACATTATCAGCCATAAATGGTCATTGAAGTCATGGGAATAGATGAGGTCTTCCATGTAAAATGGAAAGAGAAAATGCCTTTACAGTTTTGAAACATGCCATAATTTTAAAAAGAGCAGGAGAAGACTTCCCAAGAAAGGTACTAAGGAAGAGTTGCCAGCAGTAGAGGAGAAAACTTAGGAGATTCTGGTGCCCGAGTACAGGGAATAATTGGTTTCAGGTGCAGAGAAGTCAGGTAAGAAAAGACTGAAACACGCCCACTATATTCAGCAATAACAGTGCTATTTGAGTAGTTGTGGTGAGTAAGCAGATTGATATGGTGAGATGACTGAGTGGGAGATGAGGAAGTACACACAGAATAAATATTTTTACCATTAATTTAGAGAGCAAGCTAGAGTGATTCTTGGAAAGGAAAATAGAGAAGGAGGGGTTCACTGTAATTGATTTGTTTCTTTTTAAGATGGAAAGGACAAATATTTTGAGAAATTGGTAATTGGTAGGAAGAGTCAATAGAGAGGGAAGAAAAAAGAGAAAGATAATTGAAAGCACAGTTCCAGAAAAAGCCGTATAATGGAGGTAGAAGGGATGGTTTTTCTTTTGTAATATAGTTATAGAAGACAAAATGTAGGTTGTGGATTCAGATGTATTTTTAGTTTGGCAAGAAAGGATATTTTGTGGGTTTTTACTCTTTCTTTTTTCCCCTGTGAAGTAGGAAGCAAACCCTTATGCTGTAAGGGAGCAGTTTCAGAGTATTAGACCAAATGGAAATGATCTGTCTTCCTTCCATGAAGAGACAGAAGAGTAGTCTAGAGAAGTATATCAGAACATGTAAGAGGCATGGAGAGCCTCTTGAGTTATGCTGAATAATGTGATTCTCTCAAGCAGTGTGGGGCAACCTGGATGCAAATGCAAAGCAAGTAGTCAGCCAGAACTATGATCGTGCCAGGTGTTGAAATGGGGTGACAGCAGATAAGTTAAGGATATAGGGAAGAAAGTGGTTGAAGGGACAAAGTCTAGAATCTTAAGTTTAATAAGAAAACGAGGTAGCAAGCTCATAGAAAATGTGGACTAGAGGTCCCCATGAGGTCAAAGACCTGAAATCTTGAGAATAACAGAGATTTGAAAAGAAAATTTGGTCTGAGGCTTTAGACAGGGAATGATTTCTCCACGTTGATAAATGCCTAAGTGCTGCTGTTGGAGTGCCAAGCTGAAGCAGAAGTCAGAGAGGCCATAGCACTGGATGAATCATCTACATGCATGTAAAGTCACCTTGAGCTAGGAGTATGAGTCAGATGGAGAGAGGCAAGAGAAATAACAGCCAGGAGAAGGAATTATGAGGCATCATTGTCGGAAGACATGTACATCAAAGGAGCTGACTTTTTAAAATTTACTTAAATTGACAGATAAGATTTTTTATATTAATTGTGTATATCATGATATTTTGAAGTATATATGTCACATATGTATATAAATATAGTTGCAGAATGGCAAAAACTATCTAATTAACATGTACAGCAACACATAGCATTTTGTGGTTAGAATATTTAGCATCTACTCTTCTTTTTCCTCAGCTACTTAGTGAGGCCCTTTGCAACTCGTGAGACTCTGTTTCAACATAAAGAACAAAAAATAGGGCTGGGGGTATAGCTCAGAGGTAGAATGCCCCTGAGTTCAATACCCAGGACCACACACATACACACAAAAAAGAATGCAATATGTTATTAACTATAATCATCATACTGAATGATGGATCTCTTGAAATTATTTCTCCTGCTTGTCATTTGGTATTTACTGACCAATATGTCCCTTACCCCTCTCCCCAACCAAAAGAGCTGATTTTTAAAATTTCAATTGAAGTGTAACATACATTCAGAAAACTATACAAGTCAGAACTATACACTTTGTTAATAATCACATAGTGATTCTACCTGTGTAGCTACCAATCAGACCAGAAATAAAACAGTTTCAATGTCATTCTCATTGCCAGTCACTTTCCCTCTCTTCTTGTGGCTAAATAACTCAGCCATTATTATGCTCTTTGGAATTTATGTAGATGGAATCATACACTAAATATTCTTTTAATTCTTATTACTTAAACACAATGTATGTTTAAAAACTTATCCATGTTATTGAATATGACAGGAGTTTATTAATTTTTATTGTTTTATAGAATATTGTATCACTTTATGGCTATACTATAATTTATTTTTCTACTACAATTGAACATATAGATCTCCTTACCCCAGATTTTAGCTATGACCATTCCATAATTATGTATTTTGATGCAGAAGGTAGGAAATTATTAAAAATCAGAGCAGAAATAAATGAAATAGAGAACAAAAAAATTCAAAGAATCTACAAAATAAAAGCTGGTTCTTTAAAAAGATTAATAAGATTGACAAACCCCTGGCCAACCTAACCAAAAGAAAGAGATAATCAACTCAAATTATTAAAATCACAAATGAAAAAGGAGACACCACCATAGACAGTGGTAAAATTCAAAGGATTATCAGAAACTATTTTGAAAATTTATACTCCAATAGACTAGAAAACATGGAAAAAATTGATAGATTTCTAAGCATATATAATGTACCAAAACTGAACCAAGAGGACATAGCAAGCCTAAACCAACCAATAGTAAGCAAAGAAATAGAAACAGCAATAAAAATTCTGCCATCAAAGAAAAGCCCAGTCCCTGATGGGTTTCCAGTTGAATTCTACAATACTTTCAGTGAAGAACTAATCCCAATAATTCACAACGTGTTCTGGAAAATTAAAAGATATGGAATTCTCCCAAATTCCTTCCATGAGGCCAGTATCACATTAATCCCAAAACCAAATAAAGATACCTCAAGAAAAGAAAATTATAGACCAATCTCCTTGATGAACATAGATGCAAAAATTCAAAACAAAATACTAGCTATGTGCATTCAAAACCATATCAAGAGAATTGTACACTATGACCAGGTTGATTGGTTCAACATATGCAAATCATTCACCACATAAATAGAAATGAGAAAAGCCACATGATCATATCAATAGA
>NC_137786.1:73306219-73571219 GCF_963383645.1 Muscardinus avellanarius
GAATCCTCAGAAGAATGGGAACAAATCTACCATTTGATCCAGCAATACCACTTTTGGGTATCTACCCAAGAGAAAAGAAACCAAACTACCAAACTAATGCATGTGTATCTATGTTCATAGCTACACAATTCACCATAACCAAACTATGGAACCAGCCAAGATGTCCATCAACAGATGAATGGATTACAAAACTGTGGGATATGTACACAATGGAACTTTACTCAGCCATTAAAAAAAAACTCAATTACATCATTTTCAGGGAAATTGATGGAACTGGAGGACATTATGCTAAGTGAGATTAGTCAGTCACAAAAAATAAGAAATCAGATGCTTTCCCTAATATGTGAGTTAGGGAGAAATGGGTCATAGGAGGAACTCTAAATGAAAAAGGAAATCCTATAGAGAAGCAAACAAGGCAACCTAAAGGAGGAGAAAGGAGGGGGGAAGAGGAAAATCTCTAAAACTCACAATGTACTTCAACATATCGAAGTCAACCACTAAGCCAAGCAAGGGAAGGAGGGATGGGGAGGGAATGGGGTGGGAATTGGGTAGGGGTTAAATCAGTGATGTGTACATGTATGTACACACAAGTTTTTTACCCCAATATGATGTATGAATATAATGCACCAGTAAAAAATTTTTAAAAATAGTATAAAAATGTGTTATTTTTTGGTATAGAAGAAGTAAAATTTATGAATCCATACCTGGAAGCCTTTAAGTTTTTCTTACAAATGAAACTTATTTGAAGATTGCTATTCTAATTTTATTTAGAAAAACTATATAAACAATATTCTGTGGAACTTTTCATAATTTGCAAAGAAATTTATTGGCTCTGAAGCCTGTATGGGGCATATAAACCTTGAAATTATTACTTTAATTTGATACAAATATAGACTTACTTATTAAACAAAACAAAACAGGGAAGGGCAACAGAAAACATGAAAACAAAATTTCTGAATTTGGGTAAAGCCATAAGGTAGATGAATTTCAGAGTGACTATATGTGCTTTGCCCATCACAGAGCAGAGCAGAAGGATTTTTGCTAGATCTTGGTTTGCCTCAAATACTTATGGTTAAAATGCATGGTTATAGAAGAATATATAATTTTGACTTATAATAAATTTTCTTTCCAGCAGAATTTAAACTATCTTGTACCCAGGAGCCATATATATTGAGTACTATCAAATGGTTTTGTGAAAAGCTCACAAAATATTTGAATCAGACTAACTTGGGAAGTTCTTCTGCTGACATTGAGGAAATTAATCTTTCTGAGTCTCAGTCATCTCCTTTATAGCACTGAAGATAACAGTCACTCAGGACATGTAGAACTGGAAGGAAGGAATTTGTTTTTCTTTTTGCTTTCTTCGTTTCTTCCTGACTGCCTGCCTTCCTTCTTTTCTGTGGCCCAAGACATCCTATGATATATGAATATGTTTTATAAATTTTCATGAATTAAAATTAACTAATTTTATACTCTACTATAGTATTTTACTATAGTCTTATTATTACAAAGTAATTTTAAATGGTTCTATGTTGATATCTGATAAAAGAGAAATATTTATATAATTAGATCACTTTATTTTTTATTCAATGGGACACTTAAAGGTTTACATGAGCATTAAAATAGATTTCTAGGAATAAGTGTGTAACTAGGTAATACAATAGGCAAAGAGGAAAATACCATGCATTCACAAAATGCAAAATGAAGATAAAAATGTAATTTTGAGCACGATTGATATATAATCCTCTACAGAATAAAAATAATTTATTAACACAGTGAGTGAATATTCTGAATATTCACTGTGTACCAGCCGTTATTTCAGGTGCTGGGATAAAAAGATGAATAAAACTTGGTTATTTACCTCAAGAGTCTCATATATTAAAATAGAATTGACATGTAAATAAAAAATTTCCTTTTAACTCAAATGCAATAACATAGTAACATGCAAAGTAGTTCAGAGAGAACCAAGTTAGCTTTATCTGGAGTTTCTGCAGGGTGGTTGTTTAATTTGAGGTTTGAAAGTCAAATTCTGCTAATAACCATCCTTTCCAGCGGTCAGTGATGTATTGTGTCATCCCCACTTCAGAAATGAGAAAGGTACTAGAGTTCAATTACTTGTATAAGGTCACAGGGCTTAAACCAAACCTCAAAATCAAATGTAGATATTAAACCAAAGCCCTTTCTGGAAAAATCAAGTACTCATTTCAATCTATATAAGCCATACCACTTCTCTTTTTTGTTGTTTTTTTAAATTAAATTTTTTTCATCTGATGCACAAAAAGTATACATGTTAATAATAAGGCTTAAATCAAGTTAAGCATGTCTATCTCCTGAAACATTTATTATTTAAGGTAAAAACTTTCAAAGGCTCAGATTCCTTTCTCCTAGTTTTCTCAAATGTAGTGAGTACATTTTCATTCTCTTCTTTGTTTTTTTATTTTATTTATTTATTTATTTAGTTATTTAGTTATTTAGTTAGTTATTTTTTGGTGGTACTGGGTTTCCTGGAAACCCTACTACCTCCGGGCTACACTCCCAGAAACCTTTTTTTTTTTTTTGGTGGTGGTACTGGGGTTCCTGGAAGCCCTTCTACCTCGGGGCTACACTCCCAAACCTATTTTATACCTTTTATTTGGAAATAGGGTCTCTTAAGCCAGCATGGCTGACTTCGAACCTGTGCCATCCTCCTGTCTCCACCTCCCAAGCGCGGGGATTACAAGCATGCGCCACCACACCCGGGCCAGACGCCTATTTTTTATATTTTTATTTGGAAACAGGGTCTCTTAAGCCAGTGAAGCTGGCTTCAAACCTGCACGATCCTCCTGTGTCTGCCTCCCAAGCAGGGATTACAAGCCTGCGCCATCATGCCCGGCTTCATTCTCTTCTTTATGAATTATTCTTATGTGAAAACATGGGAAACAAGAAAGCATGTGGCAGGCATGGCGGTGCACACTTGTAATTCTAGTCTGTAAGAGGCCAAGACAAGAGAATTGCAGATTTACGGCCAGCCTCAGCTACTTAGTGAGGCTCTCCAAAACTTTGTGAGACCCTGTTTCAAAAATAAAGAATGAAACATAAAGCTGGGGAATAGACTGGGGGTAGAATGCCTCTGACTGCATTCCCTGGTACCAAAAAAAGAAAAAGAATGTGGTGCATTTGTGGCATTTTTTTAGAATATTCTAACCTCTCTATACTTGAAATAGAGGATATATATATATATATATATATATATATATATATATATATATTCTATTATTATTAAAGTTGAATTTATGGGCCATAAAAGCTTTCTTAAGTGAAATTAGTAACAAAAAGTTAAAATCCAGATGCTCTCCCTAATATGTGGAAGCTAGGGTCATAGGAAGAAAGACTAGACTAGGAAGGAGAAATCATAGATGTGTACATAAGACAACCTGAGGGGAATGAGAGGGAGAAAGAGGGAAATTCCCTAATATACATGAGGTACATTTATAAATATATCAAAGTTAATCAGTAAGCCAAAGATGAAAAAGATGGAGGGGAAAGAGAGTAAGGTGGGGTTGGGGAAAGGCTAAATGAGTGATGTAAATTAAAGAAACAAGATAGGTTAAACAGAAGTAGGCTGTAAGAGCTGGTAAGCAAAGGAGGAAAAAGAGAGCAAATAGTACAGAGAAAGCTTTTGTGGCTAGGAAGAGAGAGAGAAGGGGACTCCCAGGATTAACTTTAATCTTTGTAAAGGATTTTGGTAGAAACTAGTGCACAGAGAAAAAATTTATTAAAATTATGTCTTGATATTTTTTCTAGAGTTTTATCTAAAGTCATGTTAACCAAAAAAGTGCTATTAATATTAGAAAAGTAGTTATTTAATGTGAAGGACTGTCCCACACACTGTAGAATGCTTAGCAAATCTGGTGCCAGAAATGCTCCTCATCATGATAACCCAAAATATTCCTATGTACCTGTAATATCGCCAAGGAAAGAGAGCTCTGAAAGAAAGTGAACTAGAGCTCTGGAAATGGAGTGTGTGTGTGTGTGTGTGTGTGTGTGTGTGTGTGTGTGATTATCGAGCTGTGTTTCTTTAAATGTGGTACAAATTGAACCACCGTGAACCCAAAATATATTCTATCTGTATTATTCTCAAATATTTTTTTGCATCTGGATAGCAGGCATATTGTTATACATGCATAAGAAAGTGGGCTTTAAATAAAAAAGAAAGAGTCATCTCTACAGTGAATAAATGATGTTTAAAAAAGTGATAAAGGAAGAAACATTTTGTTATTGCTTACTATGTTTCTTACATAGTATAATTTTCTTAAAATTACAAGTTTAAAAGGCCAGTATCTAAGCTCATGTTGGTATGATTCCCAAATCTATGATTTATTAGAATTTGAAAGGAGATCAATGAGGGGGTAAGAAAACCAAATTTAGAGTACTTTAGAAAAATATTAGTAAAAGCAAAATGAATCTATTTTTCTTCAGGTTTAAACAACATCAAAATTTCATGAGTTATCCTCCCACATATATCTCATGTTTTTTATCATGTCCTATGACAAAAGATTTGGGAAGATTTTGAGGAAAAGAAACTAAGAAATTAAACATGAACATTCACAAGAAGACTCACTGTAAAAATCTCAGTGTTGATAAATTAGATGTTTAATGGGGCATGGTGGTAAACACCTTAATCCCAGTATTTGGGAGATAAGTGAGACAGGAGGATCACAGGTTTCAGGACAGACTTAGAAATTTAGTGAGACACTTGGCAACTTAGCAAGACCCTATTTCTAAACAAAATAAATAAATAAATGATGGATGGGAGTAGAGTTCAGAGGCAAAACACTACTAGGTTCCATCTTCATTACTAAGAGAGAGAGAGAGAGAGAGAGAGAGAGAGAGAGAGAGAGAGAGAGAGGACGAGCGCAAGCATTTTGAGAAAACTGATATATCATATATATATTTATATATTAAATATATGTGTGTGTGTGTGTGTGTGTGTGTGTGTGTGTGTGTGTGTGTCACTGGAGTTCCTGGAAGCCCTTCTACCTCCAGGCTACACTCCCAGACTTATTTTTTATATTTTTATTTGGAAACAGGGTCTCTTAAGCCAGCATGGCTGGCTTCGAACCTGCTCAATCCTCCTGTCTCCACTTCCCACCCGCGGGGATTACAAGCGTGTGCCACCACACCCGGAAAGGAAACTGATTTAAAAAATAACAACAACAACATAAGTCTATGCTCTAAAGAAAAAGCTTGATTTCTTTGCTTTCCTGATTGAAGGGCCATAAACATTAGCAGAAATGTATTATTTTAAATCCAGCTAACAATTTACTTATTAGTCACTTCAGTGTTGCTTTGGAAAGAGGTACTTCTTGCTAATATTAATTATTTCAGAATTAATTGGAAATATCTCTTTGTTTATAATAAGTTTCAGATGAAAGAGTTCTGAGCATGGCTTAACTTCCTTTGTGGACTTTGGCATGTGACAGGGAGCAAATCCAAGCCCTGTCAAGAACACCCAGAGTGTGATTCCTGCTGAGTCGACAGCATGGCATGCTTGCTTCTCAGCCTACTGGTCTGAAGTAGTCAAAATAGCAGAGGAAACAGGCCCTGAGGCTCCCAGGAGCCATTTAATATTATGGAGGAGACCTAAGTGAATTCTCAAAGCCTCTGGAAAATTACCACAAAGAGAATTCATTCATCAGATTGACACAGATCCCCTCTGGAGGTCAAAACCATCAGTAGTGCCTCGTGCCTTCTGTGGCATATCCCTACAGTCACAGAGTTTGAGGATAGACTTCACCAGAGACATTTCCACTTCAAGTTTTTTTGGATAAGCTCTCTGACTTCTCATTGCTGCCAATAGGACTAGCTTGGTTTTTCTTGGCTCAGCAGACTAGTAGAA
This sequence comes from Muscardinus avellanarius, assembly GCF_963383645.1. Lineage (NCBI taxonomy): Eukaryota > Metazoa > Chordata > Mammalia > Rodentia > Gliridae > Muscardinus > Muscardinus avellanarius. Next base: position 73,312,098 of record NC_137786.1, read on the forward strand.
GTCTGCTGAGTCAGATAAGATACAAAGGAGTCAATTTATAAAATCACCACATTTACCCTTGTAAGCATTGCAAATTGAGCAAACTGAAATATCGAGTCTTTTGTTTAAGCATTATCTTGGATACTTATTTAAATTAATATGGCTGAAGAAATGGAAAATCAAATAGTGAAAAGCAGAGAATCAAGGTATGTTTGGAAAATTCTTTTCTTTTACTCTGTTTTCAAATGGCAGATGGTAGAATTAAGGAAAAAATGTGTTCATGACACTTTGTGATAGACAGTAAAGAAGATTTTATTCAAGGGGGGCTATGGGGAGATAGATACAGGTTGACTGTGATGATAGGGGTTGTAGTAGGGGAAGGAGATAAGCTCTAACTACAAGAAGTGGTCAGGTTGGCAGTTACGGATTAAGGTGAGGTCAGTGGATGAAAAATTTTTGCAAGAAAACATCAGGGGTAAGAAGTTCTGAATAAACTGACCTAACAGAACTTTTGCTGGAGACAGGCCAGGGTAATCATACATCACTTAGAGGGTGATGGAGGATAAAAAATGAAGAGAGAGAGTAAGGATGACTAGATATCAGGGATCTGGGATAATAAGTAAACTGATTTAGCAGGATTCTTGCTACAACAATGTAGAGATGAACACACAAGTCTCCAAAGTCAAGACCTAGTTAAAAAAAAGAGAGTGTGACTAGAATTTTGTCATGAAGAGAATCCTTGCCATAGTAATGGAAGGAATGATGCTGTTAAATAGTCATTTCTGACCATGAGAAATGTATGGTATTTTTGTTTGTTTGTTTGTTTAGATGACTTTGACTCCAGTTTCAAAATATCTTTGTATCTTCATTTCAGTAAGACTTAAATTGGCTTGTAGATATGTGTGTAGGATATGATTGTGTATGAGTGTGTGTGTGTGTGTTTTCATATGTGTGTGTCAGTGAGTGAGAGAGAGAGAAGGAGAGGGAGAAAGAAAGAGATAGAGAGGAGCTTTTTTTTTATTAAACACACTTTATTAATATGGAAAAAATGTTTACTTTAAGAGACTGAGTTTACAAACTTCACTTAAGTAAAGGGACCTAACCATGAAAAAGTAGGATTAACTATTAGATTTTCTTCCTTTGCTGATTATGTTAATTATAATAACCAGACAGCAGACATAGCAATTTTTCTTTAATTTAACCATTGATCCATTCTATGATATGTACTGAGGAAAAACTGATTCAATTGGGAATACCCTTGTGGTTCTGCTTCTAGGCCCAGGAAATCCCAAGAGCTGTTTTTTCTTGGCTTATTAAACTCATCATTCTAATCTCTAAATTGCAAGTACAGGTCATAGGGCCAATGTCCAGGAAATAACATTGTTTAGGCAACACTGGAAGACATCATGAGGATTTCAACAAGAACTTTGAAAACTTCATAGTTGTTTATCATTTACTTTAATCCATATAGAAGCATCAAATTGAAAGTTAAGTGATTGTTAATGGAGAAGTTTCTATTTTAACTGACATTAGGAAGTTTCTGGTTCCTTTTGAAAAGGACTGTAAACAATAAAAAAAAAACATAGTTCTCAAAAATGCATCATAGTGCAACTTACCCTAGATAGTTCACCCAGGCTTCCTCAGTCTTGAAGGCTGGCTTTTAGTTCTCCCATTCACGTATTCCCCTTTGGCTGCCCAATGGTCTTTTTATTCTTCATAAAGTGTCCCTTTAAAACCAATATAATCCTGTCAAAATATATCCCAAATAAACCACAGGAATGGTCTCTTTTTTAATCAGTGACCTAATGAAATCTATGTCCCGAAGAACAGTTTGCACTGCATATTTTTAAATTCCATCATGAGTTAGAAGTCAATTTCTATTCACTTGAGAAGCCCTGAAATAGGTCACTGCTATAAACTCCCTGGCCTGTCATGTTATAGTAGCAAAGAGCAAACACTCATATTGTTAATGGTTTTAATAAGCAAAAGAAATGTCAGCAGCAATAGTGCAATCAGCCTAGGACACCACAGATGAACACGGTCATGTTCATCATTTAATCCTCACTAAGCATCTAATGAATACTTGATGCTGATGAACACTATGGAGATGAGATTTTTAGAGAATATAGGCAGGATATGATTATTGCTACCTGGGAATCTGCCACCTAAAAAGATTCAATTCAAGTACAGTGTCCAAAAAGATAATGCAATCAACCCTTAATTCATTGAAGATAAGAAAAGTAGCATAAATTTAAGAAAACCTGCAGGTGATATAATCATTAAAATAGTAGAAAAGGACCTTTAGAAATACACTTGTTTAATTGCCCTCATTTTACAGGTGAAGAAACTAAGACTCAGAAAGTTGACAACTTCCTCCATCATAAGTCAATTAGACGATCATGTTATATTCAGGGTCATGTTATTTAAATGAGATCCAAGTGAAAAGGAGGTTCTTTGGGTCACTTTTGGTTTGTTTCTTCTACATCCTTGCTATTAGTAGACTAGTAGTCCTGTAAATTTGCTCCCGCTTGTGTGCAGGCACACACACACACACACACACACACACACACACACGGAGTTAGAAATGGGATGTGTAGAGCAGTTCCTGGTTCGTTGTAGTTCTGAGCTCATGTTAAACACGTGTTGCCAGTTATGACTTGTACCCAACCTGGCTCCTAAGAAATGATTTTCCAAGTCTTCTGAGTGCTTTCTTTGGCTTTTTGTTTCCTTGCAATCCTTGTTCCTTTTCTATAAGAAGTGACATTGTTGGAGTTAAGTAGTTTTTCCAGACTGCCTTCTGCTAATAGAGGAGTGGAGTACTTGTTATAGAGGCTTACATTGTCAAACTGACTGTCATTGATGACACTGATCTATTAAGGACAACAAATTCTCCTGAAATAAGAATGTACCATACAGGACAATTACTGAATAAGGAGAAGAGTTCAATTTAACCATTTCCATTTTAAAAGGAGTATAATCTTATACTGGTATAAGTGCCATGAGTACAGCATTTTGTTGAAATGTCATCCCAAAATGAATTAACTTGAAAAAATATAATTTTTTTTATTTTAATTTTTTTGTAGGCAAAATAAAAATATTTATTACATAAAATATGTTTTACTTTTTGTGTTTGGGTCATAAATAAATAAATATAAATGTTTAAAATATAATGACCACCTCTGGTAAATATAACAAATAATATTTTTTTCCTTTATTCTTTCTAGAAAATGTTGCGGCACAATCAGTAATCAACATAGAACTTAAAGAAGAGAGCTAAAGCAATACAATTATCTTTGGAAGAACTAAATTACTATTTAACATGGAAGGCAAAATACTTTAGAAGATAATTTTGTTAGTTCTTGTAGGTGAAACACAAAAATTGTATCAGTAATAAATATTCTCTTTCCTAAAGTCTTGTGACCTTTTCCTTTGCTCCAGACACAAGGTACACAAAAGGAAGTAAAATACCTTTGATAAAATGTGTAAATTTTCTATTTTTTTCTATTTTATATTCATAACCTAACAACTTTTGAAATTAGTCTGTGAATACCTCACTTACTAATAAATTTTAAACTTATGTGAAAGATTCATTTGGGTGGTATATGATCTTTATTTTTAAGATGCAATTTATCAGCTTAAGCTAATTAAACTCACAGTTGTCATGCTTCCCATGCTTCTTGAAATTCAAATTAAGAATTTGATACCACATCTTTAATAGGTAATGAAAATTTTGTGACATTTGTTTCTTCTAATTAGTCTATTAAAAATTTTATGAGAATTGCCTGATGATTGAAGAATTCTTTTTGCTCTAACAGAACTAATTAACTTTGACAATTATTTCAACTAGCCAATGACTTTTAGCTCAAAAAAATCACATTGAAAATTATATATGTCAACAGTTCCATCAAATCTTGGTGTAATATCCATCTAAAACCTAGACAAATTGAGACACACATTTTGTATTGTACTACATACTCACTACATTTACATACTACATGTAGATATTTAGCATGTAAAATATATTTAATATATATCCCAAAATTTGCTCTCAAGACAAAATATTTTAAGTATATCTAATTGATAGATGTCTCCCATTGAAATGATTAAATTTTTAGTTTTGCCAGGCGTAGTGGCGCACACTTGTAATCCCCGCATTTGGGAGGCAGAGACAGGAGGATCGCGCAGGTTCGAAGCCAGCCATGCTGGCTTAAGAGACCCTGTTACCAAAGATTAAAAAGTATAAAATAGGTCTGGGAGTGTAGCCCGGAGGTAGAAGGGCTTCCAGGAACCCCAGTACCACCAAAAATAAATTTGTTTTAATTTTTTGTTTTAATATAAAGGATATATAAAACTAAAATATATTAATGTACATATGAATGGGTTATGTGATACTTTGATATACATATACATTGTAACATATCTGTCCTCACACTTATTATTTCTGCTTACTTAAAACTTTCAAAATCTTTTCGTCTATCTTTTTGAGACATAAAATAAGTAAATAATCACTACTGTGCAATAGCTCAAGAAAATTTCTTACTCATATGCAACTGCAACTTAGTACCCATTGATCTACCTTTCCCTGTTACTCATTGCCTGTTTTACTTACTTCTACTTTTAAAGATCTCAGGGTAAGATAAGGTCATCACAGAAATTTTTATGAGAATTTACCCTTAAGTGGAAAGGAAGGACACTTAGTCCATGTGTAAAATTAGAAGAAAAATAGCTCTGCCATATGAAAAACTTATGTTCAAATGCTAGTGAATTATAATGAAGGATAATGAGAATATAAGTAAAAAAAATTAATCTTGAAATTTCTCTCTAGAATAGTGATTATTCTTCTTTCTTAACTTTTTTCCCCCAGTATTGGGAATTGAACTGAGAAACATTCTACCTCTGAGCTATACCCTCAGCCCTATTTTTTATTTTTTATTTAGAAATAGAGTCTCACTAAGTTATGGTGGCTTCATCAAGTAACTAAGGCTGGCTGAAAACCTGCAATCTTCCTGTCTCAGCCTCCCAAGTACTGGGATTACAAATGTGCACTACCATCCCTGGCTATAATTATTCTCTTGACCCTTAACACATCAATTTAAAGGACATCATACTTTAGCGGTACAGTTTTCGCCTGGCATGCTGGAGACCCTGGGCTTGATCCCCAGTACAACAAAATAAAGTAAGGAAATAAGCAAACAAATAAACTGAACGGTATTAGTGGATATGAAAATATCAATTACTCTGATTAATCAAAGAATATTTTCTTGAATGAAATTTTAAACTCAATTTGTGTTTAATAATCTTACAGCAGTTAAAATAATTTTTCTATTTTCTTTTCTTTATTCATTCATTTATTCATTCATTTATTCATTCATTCATTTTGGTACTGGAGATTAAACTCAAGAGTTTTTTACCTTTAAGCTACACCCTCAGCCCTTTTTTGTTTTTTATTTGTAACAGGGTCTCATTAAGTTGCTGAGGGTCTTGCTAAGTTGCTGAGGATAGCCTGGAACCTGGCATCCTTCTGTTTCATTCTCCCAAGTACTGGAACTACAGGTATATGCCACTCTGCCTGACTCTTCTTTTAAAGTATTTGAACTGGGACCATTATTTTTCTTTTTAATCTTGCAGGGGTTATTTGATGTATAAATAATTTTTATCTATACCAAGTTTTATAAGTATGGCTTCTACTATTTTGAGTTTTATTCAATTGATTCCTATAGTCTGAATATGTCCCTCCAAAATTCATGTTGAAAACTAATGGCCCTTATGGGGGAATTAAGAATGGAGGCTTTGGAGAAGTGTATTACTCTATCAGGTTGTTTATAGAGGACAGAAATCCATTTCTCACAGTTTGGAGTCTGGAATCCCAAGATAAAGATGCTGGTAGGTTTAGTGTTGGGCGAGAGCCCAGACCTTGCTTCAAAAATAGTGCTGTGTTGAAGGGAGGAAAACATGGATGAGATTAACACCCTTATAAAAATGATTTAACCAAGCTTCTTTGTCCCTTTACACTATATGAAGACACAAAAGATCCCATTTTTATCAGATACAAAATTTGTTATCATCTTGATATTTGGCTTCCCAATCTCAAAAAATGTAAGCAATAAATTTTTGTTATTTGTGAATTACCAGGTCTAAGATATTTTCTAAAACAAAACAGTCCAAAGAGACAAAGCATTATTTAAATGGAAAAAAGATAAATTTTTGTTCTTATTTAAAAGAAGAAGACTTTTTTGCATGTATAAATCTATTTGTATCCTGTAAACAAATAAATGTTTAGGATAAAAAAAGAAAAGAGAAGCATAGATTTTAGAAAGATAAAATCTCATGATAAGGGATTATCTTGATTAATATTAAAATCAAAGCTCCTATGGTAATTATCAAGAATTCTTGGTCTGGAAATAGAATAAAAAGGCATGGGTAAGCATAAGCACTGTTGTACCAGAGACATTGATTATTGCAAGACCAACAGCCCCCACGGTGTTGTTACTGTTTGGTGGGATTTTGGGGGGGTTGTTTTGAAGGAGTGGGGGGTTGCTACTGTGGTTGAGCCGAGGGCATTCCACCTTTGAGCCAGACCCCAAACCTTTTTATTTATTTATTTTTAGTTTGAAATAGATCTTGCTAAGCTGCTGAGGAGCTCTCTGAGTTGCTGAGGCTGGCTTTGAACCTTCAATCCTCCTATCTCAGTTTCTCAAGTACTAAGATTATAGGAGTTAACCACCACTCATAGCTGAGGTTATCATTTTTTTATACCATGTCATTTCACAACATAGTAGAACTAGAGTGGGAACATGATTAAGGGTTATTTATCCAAAATAAATATATTTATCAGCAAATAAAACTTCTATAAGTGGGCTTAAAACTGATATAAGGATTTCCCTTTTATGTGTTTGAAAGTGCTTCAGGGGAGAAGACTTCTGGGAAGATGGTGACCAAGGAAAGAAGCACATATTAGTTATGTTGACACTCAGTCTCCATTGCCATAGAAACAGCATTTGACAAAAGAAACAAAGCAGCACAACTTTAAAAAGAGCATGATAAGTGAAAGGCAAAAAAATAAATAAATAAAATAAGCTAGAAGGCTGATCAAAGAGCAGAAAAGAACCTTGCCTGCCTCCAATGGCTGTTGTCACAGGCACCATGATGCCACCATCTTGCCTCATCGTGCCAGGCTGCCAAAGACTCACAGATAAAAAAAACTTGAGATGAAAATAGGCATTTGCAGCTCATCGGAATTGTAATCCATCAGTTTCTCCTGCATAGACACCAGCTACGACTTGCAGCAGTGGCAGCCGAGCTCACCACACCTTCCAAAGATCCAGAGCAGCACTCAACACAGTAAATGAACCTGCCATCCCATGAAAGAATGCCCAGCCTGTTGCCTGCAGGAACTTATGCAACCATGATAAGCTTCCTGGGTCTGAGAATTTGCAGTTCAAACTGGTAAAAGTGAGGGTGGAGTCTGCTGTTGGACATAGAAGAGGCTCAGAAAGATTCACATCAGTGGAAAGTGTGGAGAAAGACCTACGCTTAACACTAGCTCTAACTAGTAGAATCTCTGAGATTACCAAAGACCACCCAATCGTGGTGAACAATAAAAAGTCAAAACAACCCAGCCCTAGCTGTGGAGAACAGAGACTCTTACGTACACAGTGGATTTGGTCTCAGAGGCACTCACTACCTACACAGGCTGGTAGAGACTCAGGCTCTACATCTGTGGAAAGCATGGAGGTGACCTATACTTAACATTAGATCCAGGCCCACTGATAAGGGCCATCTGCATAGACTGAGAAAGACTCAGAGAAATAGACTTGCAGTAAAAAAGATGACAGTAGAACTTGGCATCTGCACAGAAAAAGACTGCAGAGGCCAAGTCTACTGAGTAATCATTTATTTGTAGTGTTGCATTATTTTGTTGTTGTTTAAGGGGTTTCTGTTTATTTGTATGCATATGTTTGCTCTCTTCTTGCCTTTTATACAAGCATCTTTTCTTGTACACATACCTACTCTCTTTATCTTTTTCTTCTTTCTTTTTGGTTTTCTCTTCTTTGTCTTGTATTAAATCCTTTTCATATCACTATACTAAATATTCTATATTGATTACTAGAATCCTACTACATATTCACAATCTCTAATCTCTACTATATACTGCCTTACCAAACACATACTCTCATTTTATTTGATTGTATCTGTGGCTTTACCCTATGTAAAAGTGGCATTTACAACTTTACATTTCTCCTTACTCAGCTATCATCACTGAACACAACAATACTTATCCTTGTATATACCATCTGATACCTACGAAGTGAGAGAAATCTATCAAAAGTAACAGATACAAACTTCTGAAATCATAAAAAGGAGGAATAACAAGGAAGCAATGAACTCTCATAACCCCACAATAACAAAACCTGATAATACAGATTTGCAGAGTTTACTAGAAAGATAAATCAGAAATTTAACAGTAGAAGTGATACAGGATTTCCAATAATAATTTACAGAGAACCTGAAAAAAATAAAGAATGCAATCATTGAATTGAAGTCATCAATACAAACTATGAACAATAGATTAGATCACATGGAAAATAGAATCTGTGTTTAGAAGATGATCATTTTAAAAATAAATACATAGTTTTTTCTAAATTATATACTATATATATACTATATATAGTCATTTATATACTATATAATTTAGAAAAAAACAATTTGACAGCATCATTGGACATTAAAGAGATATAGGCCCATTTTAAAAGAGCTAACCTAAGAAAAATAGGCATAGAAGAGGAAATAGAATATGAAACCAAAGGGATCAACAATCTTTTCAAAGAAGTAATATCAAAAAAATTTTCAAATATAGTAAAAGAGGTTGATACACACATACAGAAAACTTATAGAACACTCTAAACAAGATCAGAGAAAAGTTTCACCATGCCACATAAGAGTTAAACTGACCAATGTAGAAGCCAAGGAGAAAATGTTAAAGAAAACCAAAACAAGAGACTAAATGACATTCAGAGGCAAACCAATTATAATCCCTTTAGACTACCCAAAACAAATCATGAAAAGCAGAGAGGCTTGGAGTAACATATTCCAAACTCTGAAAGAAAACAACATGCAGTGCCAAATTTTCTACTTAGCAAAACTATCTCTCAAATTCAATGGGAAAATAAAAATTTTCTATGAAAAAAATCTAAAGGAATTTATGTCTTCCAAACAAGCACTAGAGAAAATACTCAAAGAGATGAACTGCAAAGAAGAAATAATTGATATATGTCAGAATAAAAAAATAAGAATTTCTATCAAGCAAAGAACTAAGCAAAAAAGAACAAACATTATCTCAAACAGAAGTTAAAACTCAAAATGTTAGGAATTAAAAATCATCTCTCAATCATCACACTAAATATAAATGACCTCAACTACCCAATTAAAAGAATAAGGTATTCCGGACCTGGTGGCACATGCTTGTAATCCCCACTCTTGAGAGGCAGAGTAAGGAGGATCGTGCTGGTTCAAAGACAGCCTGGCTGGCTTAAGAGACCCTGTTTCCAAATAACAATATAAAATGGGTCTGGGATTGTAGCCTAGAGGTAGAAGTGTTTCCAGGAACCCAAGTACCACCAATAAATAAATAAATAAATAAATAAATAAATAAATAATAAAGTAACAGAATGGATTAAAAACCAGAATCATCTATCTGCTACCTGCTAGAAACACACCTTATGAGTAAAGATAATAACAAACTAAAGAAAATGACTGAAGCTAGGTAATACCATGCCAACAGAATTTGAAGACAAGTAGGAGTAGGAGTAGCAACTATGATATCAGACAAGTTAGACTTTAAGCCCAAGCTTATTAGAAGAGACAAAGCAAGTCATTTTTTATTGGTAAAAGAACAATCCAGCAAGAGGAAATAATGATAGTCAACATTTATGCCCCAAATATAGATGCAACTTCCTTCATAAAACAAAATCTTTGTGACATTAAGTCACACATAACCTCATGATACACCTCAGACCTCTTAAAAAACAGTCTAATCCCAAATCTAGTAGAAGACAGCAAACTATTAAAATCAGAACCATAATCAATAAAATAGAGAAATATAAATTTTCAGAAAATCAACAAAACCAAAAGCTTTTTTTAAAAAAATTTAACAAGATAAATAAAACACTAGTTAACCCAACTAAAGAAAAGAGAGAGGGAATCAATTCCAATTATGAAAATAAGAGATGAAAAAGAAGATATTACTATTGATGGTGTAGATCCAGAGGATTATCAGAAACTACTTTGAAAAAACTATCCTCCAAAAAAATGGAAAATCTGGGAGAAATTAGCAATTTTCTAGATAAATACAACCTTCCTAAACTAAGTCAAGAAGATATAGAAAATTTAAAACAACCAATGGCAATCAAATAGATTGAGGCAGCAATAAAGAGCCTACCATTAAAAAACAAAAGCCCAGTAGTTTCCCAAGTGAATTTTATAAAACTTTTATAGAAGAGAAAATCCCAATACTCCTCAAACTATTTCATAAAATAGAAACACTACTCTCCCAAATACATTCTATGAAGCCAACATCACATTAATACCAAAACCAAATAAAGATAGCTAAAGGAAAGAAAACTACAGGCCTACATTGTCAATAAACTTAGACTCAAAATTGCTAAACAAAATACTAGCAACATGAATTCAAAACCACATCAAGAAAATTATACACCATGATAAAGTAGGACTCATCTCAGGGATGCAAAGCTGGTTCAATATACAAAAATCAATCTATGTAATTCATCACATAAACAGAACCAAACACAAAAGTCACATGATTATTTTAATATATGCTGAAAAAGCATTTGACAAATTTCAACCTCCATTTATGCTAAAAGCACTACAGAGAACTGGAATAGAAGAAACATACACGAAAATCAAAAAGGCAAATCTACAAGAGGCCTATAGCCAACATCATATTAAATGGAGAAAAACTGTGAGAACTTTCCTAAAATCAGGAACAAGACAAGGATGTCCATTATCACCATTTCTCTAGCCAGGGCAATAAAGCAAGTAAAGAAAATCAAAGGAATACAAATAGGAAAAGAAGAACTAAAACTTTTGCTATTTGCAGATGACATGATACTATACTTAGAAGATCCAACAAACTCAACCAAAAGGCTTATAGAACTGATCAACAAATTCAGCAAAGTGTCTGGATACAAAATCATTTCTAAAACATCAGAAGCTCTCCTGTATGCGAACCATAAATCCACTAAAAAGAAATTCAGAAAACACTTCCACTTACGATTTGCCACAGAAAAAAATAAAATACTAAGAAATAAACCTAACCAAGGAAGTAAAAGTCTTTACAAAGAAAATTATAAAATGCTGAAAAAAGAAATTGAAGAAGCCCTTAGAAGATAGAAAGATCCTCCATGTTCTTGAGTAGGCAGGAGAAATATCACCAAAATGGTTATATTTCTAAAAGTGATCTACAGATTCAATGATTCAATGAAATACCCACTAAGTTACCAAGGTAATTTCTCAAAAACATAAAAATCAGTTCTTAAGTTCATTTTTAACAACAAAAAATCCGGAATAGCCAATGTAGCTCACAGCAACAAAAACCATGCAGGAGGAATCACAATACCTGACTTTAAGGTATACTACAAAGCATTATACAATTTTTTTATTACAAAAAAATTGTAATAAAAACAGCATGGTAATAGTACAAAAGCAGATACATAGACCAATAGAGCAGAATAGAAGACTCAAAAACAAATCTAAATATTTACAGACAATTTATTTTTGACAAAGGGGCTAAAAACATACATTGGAAAAAAGATATACTGATCAACAAATGGTGTTGGCAAAACTGGTTAGCCATATGCAGAAAAATGGAAATAAATCCCACTTTCTCATCCTGCACAAGAGTCAATTCAAAATGGATCAAAGACTTGGAAATTAGACCAGAGAAGCTCCTTGAAGAGGGCATAGGTCCAACACTGCAACACATAGGCACAGATAAAAACTTTATCAACAAGACCCCAAAGGCATAAGAAACCAAAGGCTGATCAATATGTGGGTTTGTCTTAAACTGAAGAGCTTCTGTTCATCAAAGGAAACTTCGAACACAGGTTCGAAGCCAGCAGCTCTGGCTTAAGAGACCCTGTTTCAACAGAGAGCCAAAGGAATGGGAGAAAAATTTTGCCAAGTATTCTTTGATAGAGGATTAATATCTAGAATATACAGAGAACTCAAGATACCCAGCAGTAAGAAAACAAATAACCCAGTCAAAAAACGGGCACATAAACTAAATAGACACTTCATGAAAAAAGAAATTCAAATGGCCAATAAATGTATGGAAAAAATACTCAACATCACTAGAAATCGGAGAGATGTAAATCAAAACTACCTTGAGATTTCACCTAATTCCATCTACAATGGATTAAAAAACACAACAAGTGCTGGAAAAGATGTGGAAAGGTGGGAACTCTAATACATTGTTTGTGGGATTGCAAATTAGTGAAACCACTTTCAAAGACAGTATGAAGGTTCCTCAGAAGAATGGGAACAAGCCACGCGTGGTGCCACATGCTTGTAATCCCCACGCTTGGGAGGCGGAGACAGGAGGATCATGCAGGTTCGAAGCCAGCAGCGCTGGCTTAAGAGCCCCTGTTTCCAAATAAAAAAGTATAAAAATAGGTCCGGGAGTGTAGCCCGGAGGTAGAAGGGCTTCCAGGAAACCCAGTACCACAGAAGAAGAAGAAGAAGAAGAAGAAGAAGAAGAAGAAGAAGAAGAAGAAGAAGAAGAAGAAGAAGAAGAAGAAGAAGAAGAAGAAGAAGAAGAAGAAGAAGAAGAAGAAGAAGGGGAGGAGGAGGAGGAGGAGGAGGAGGAGGAGGAGGAGGAGGAGGAGGAGGAGGAGGAGGAGGAGGAGGAGGAGGAAGAAGAAGAAGGGGAAGGGGAAGGGGAAGGGGAAGGGGAGGAGGAGGAGGAGGAGGAGGAGGAGGAGGAGGTGGTGGTGGAGGAGGAGGAGGAAGAAGGGGAAGAAGAAGAATGAGAACAAACCTACCATATGATCCAGCAATATCACTTCTGGGTATCTATCCAAAAGAATGAAAACCAAACTATCAGACTACAGCATGCATAACTATGTTCACAGCCACACAATTTACAATTGCCAAACTATGGAACCAGCCAAGATGTCCATCAACAGATAAATGGATTACAAAACTATGGAATATGTACACAACAGAATTTTAATCAGCCATAAAGAAGAACAAAAGTCATTTACAGGGAAATATAGAATATATTTAGAATATAGAGAGAATATAGAACATGGAACTGTAGAATATTGTGCTAAGTGAGATTAGTCAGTCACAAAAAATAAAAAATCAGATGTTCTCCCTCATATGTGGAAGCTAGGGAGAAAATAGGTTATAGGAAGAACTCCAAACAAAAAAAGAGAAACTATAGTTGAACAAATAAGGCAACCTAATTGAGGGGGATGGGAAGGGGCAAAGGGAAATTCTCTAATGTACATGATGTGCATTCACAAACATATCAAAGTCAGTCACTAAGCCAAACATGAGAAGGAGGTAAGAGGGAGGAAAAGGGGAAGAAATTGGGAAAGACTAATTGAGTGGAGTGATGTGTGCATGTATGCCTCTACCATCTTGTACTCCATTAAGAGATATGACTACAATGCACCAATTTAAAAAGAGTGGGCCAGAGGCAACTGAAACTTAGTAGGTAGATATAGGCACATGTAGATATATAGTAATATATTTGGAGAGTGGAAGCCTATAAACAATGCTTACTCTTTATGTTCAAGTTATATGCAGACTTTAAACTAGGCATGGTGTCACACTCCTATAATTCTAGTACTTGGAAGGCTGAGACAAAAAGATTGCAGATGTAAGGCCAGCCTGGTCAACTTAACAAGACACCTTTTTGAAATTAAAACAAAGATGGCTGAGGGTGTAGTTTGGTGGTAAAATGTCCCTGGGTTTAATCCCCGGTAAAAACACACACACATGCGTGTGCGTGTACACACACACACACACACACACACACACACACACACATAATATATATTATATATATGCAGATTTTAGATCTAAAGTCCTTATGAAGGTTAGTCTGTGTATGGAATGTCAGTAGTACTGGTGTTACTATTTGTAGCAAGGTGTCTTGAGTTATTAATTTTGTTAGGTATTTTCCACCTCCTTGTATAGTATCTTTCCACCAGTGAGGTAGAGTGTTCATATTGCCTCCAAGAGTAGTATATTTTTAGAATATGACTGAAAAAATAATAGAAATAGTTAATGTTGAAGGAAGGCCTGTAGGAAGCAGTGCACAGAATTTGTGCTGTAACAGTTGAATAGAATAAATAACAGTAGAGAAACAGACCACTTCAGATGTGTACAAACATAAAAAGAATACAGGTTAGTCTAGACTAGGAAGGAAAGCAGAGAAAGACAGAAAAGAAGGGTTTATAAAGGTGACCTTTAAAGCCAGTCAGGGAATAAGAGATGAGAGGGACAGACATGGGAGGTGGTCAGTAGCAGGTAGTTCTGTGGATGCCAAATGAACATGCAGAAACTACTCATCACCTGGACAAAGATTGTCTCTGATGGTGGAATGTGACTTCCCTCTACAGTTAGAGGTTATAACTGAAATGCTGGTGTCAATGACTCAAGAACTTATTGGGTTGTATTTATCTCATTAGACTGCAATAACAAAATACCATAAGCTGGGAGGCTCAAACAATAGGTATCTATATAATAGAGTTCTAGAGGCTGGGAAGTCCAAGATCAAGAAGCTGTCTAACTTCATTTTAGGTAAGGGCTCTCTTCCTGGCTTACAGACAGCCAAGTTCTTGCATACTTACATGGAAATGAGATTAAGTTCTCTGGAATCTTTTCTTATCAAGGCATTAATTCCATAATTAGGGCCCTCCTGACTGCACCTAAACTTAGCTAACTCCCAAAACACCGTCTCCAAATACTGTCACATTCTGAGATTAGGACTTCAACATATAAATTAGAACTGGGCAGGAAACAAAATTCAGTCCATAGCATTTTGCCCTAGCTTTCAAAAATTCATGTCGCTCTTGCATACTATATATATTTTTTTTTCAGGGTCTGGGGATGGAACACAAGGGCATTCGACCTCTGAGCTACACTCCCTGGCCTATTTTTTATTTTTTATTTTAAAACAAGGTCTCACTAAGTTGCAAAGGGCCTCACTGAGTAGCTGAGGCTGTCTACAAACCACAATTCTCTGGTCTCAGCCTCCTAAATGCTGGGATTACAAGTTTGCACCACCATCCTCAGCTGCATAAAATTATATTGTGTTCCACCTGCCTCAAAATAGGTCTGGGAGTGTAGCCCGGAGATAGAAGGGTTTCCAGGAACCCCAGTACCACTAAAAAAAAAAAAGTCCTACCTCATTCCAGCATCAACACTAATGTCTAAAGTCCTTCCTAAATATCATCTAAGTACTTTTAAAACTTGAGATATGATTCATCCTGAGGCAAAATTTTTGTCCATCTGTTTGGAAGCAAGTTACATGCATCCAAAAAGACAGTAACAAGCCAGGCACAGACATTCCCATTTCAAAAAAGAAGAAACAGGAAAAAAAGAAAAGATAAATGGCCCTTGAGCAAGCCCAAGACCTAGTAAGACTAGTTCCATCAGATGGTAAGAACTGAATATCCTCACTAGATGGATTCTCTGTCTTCTGAACTCACTGACATAGTGATTCTGTTTCTCTAACCCCATAGCATACCGAAGTCCCCAAAGACTCAGAAAGAAGCCATCTGGCTTGGTAAAAATCCAGGTAAGGACCCTAATTATCTCTGAATCACCTCCAGGGTCATTATCTCCCCCTCTTGAAGAATAGCATACATTTGCAACCAAATAGATCCATTGTCCAAATAGCTCCACTGTCTTATCCAGAGTCCCACAGCCTGCCTTCATTTCAACTCAATATTTTTTCTGCCCCATTTAGTTCAGTCTAGCGTTTTCTTGCTAATTCAATACCATCTCTATTCTTGACTTCTACTGAAATGGCTGACTGAGCTTGTGAGTCTCACCCATGATCTCTTTATTAAAATATTGTTCAGCCACATTCTTAGTATTCTCTTCGGAATAATCTTCTTTTGCAATTTTATACAATAGGCTGAGAGTTCAAATCTCCAATTTCTGATTCCTTTTTGCTAAACAATTCCTTCTTGTATTTATCTTTATCCTTTTGCATTTTACTATAAGCACTAAAGAGAAAACTTAACTTTTCTTAGATTTCTCCTGAAATACACATCCAATTGTATATGCATAAATTATTTGGGAGGTAGAGACTAGAAATTGAACCTAGAGACATTCTACCTCTGAGCTAGACCCCCAGCCCTTTTTTATTTTTAGTTTTGAAACAAGGCCTTGCTAAATTGGTCTAAGTTGCTGAGGTTTATCTCAAAATTAGATCTTCCTGTCTCAACCTCCCAAGTACTGGGACTACAGATGTGTGCCACCATGTACAGCTATTACTCATGCATTCTACTTTCATAAAGCCTTGGAACTTTAAGTCAGCCAAATTCTCTACTACTATATAGCAAAAATTCCATTTCCTTCATTTTCAAATAATCTGTTCCTCATCTCCATTGGAAATCTCACTAGAATTGCTTTTAACATCCTTATTTCTAATATGTACTTCAAAATTCTTCCAGTCTTTACTTATTACTCAGTTTCAAAGCTACTTTCACATATTGGTATTTTTTACAGCAGTAGTCCAATTATTGGTTCCAAAATATGTATTAGTCTGCATTCTCTAGAGAAATGTGTCCAATAGGATAGACACAGAGGGCCAAGATTTGGTTTAGATGGTTATAGAGGCTGACAAGTCGTAAGATTCATAAGACAGCAAGGTGGAGATCTACAAGAGCAGAAATCCAAGTCCTAGTTCAAGTCCAAAGGCAAGAGACTTGAGAAACACAAGAGACAACAGACTATGTTCTATGTCGAAAGGCAAGAGACTGATGTCTCAGCTCAAAGTCAGACAAGGAGACCGAGTAAATTTTCCCTTTCTCAGTCCATTTGCTCTATTCAGATCCTGAACAGATTTAATGAAAGCCACTCCCCCATTAGGGAAGGGAATCTGCTTCACCCAGCCTACTGAGTCACATTTTAATCTCATCTAAAAACACCCTCGGAGACACCCAGAAAAATATTTTAGCAACTTTCTGGGTACACTGTGGCCTAGTAAAACTAACATTTAAAAGAAATCACCATACAGGACTCCTTAGCTGGCAGACAGGCGTCTTTGACACTGAGACAGGTGATAATTATAAGAAAGTAGAGCCCCGGCGTGGATAATTGGGTAGGACTGGAGAATGATGCATCACATTCCTATTACATATTAAACATAATGAATTTTCTATAAAATTCTTACTTTGAAATTTTATTACTTTTATGAATGTAACTATAAAAGGTCAAACTGAACATTGTTTTGTTGTCTTTGCATGCTTAAGCAAATCCAAATGGAAATAAAACTGCATGAGAATAAAAACCTCTCTAACTTTAATAACAACCCCTTGCTTTGCTTATTCCAAAACCCTCTGGATCTGAGGACCACCTATGTAGGAGAAATTAAAAACTAAGTAAAAGTATTCTAAATTCTATGCCTAGCAATTAATTTTTAAGCCTTTACAACCCTATAAGTGCTCAACTATTGTTTTATATTTTGGCTTAGAATGAGTTTTCTAACAAAGATTTTAGTAAGAATAAATCTGATATTTATAGCCTCAATTTGTTTTTGGTTTCTATACTTTCCCTACATGAGTTCTTATTAACATTTCCTTCATCTGAGTTCTCTTTGTTTTTGGTACTGATGTTTGCTGGGGGCTATAGTTCTAAACGCTAGAGCATAAATTTACTTTTTAAAATGTAATTATCTATACTATGTACTAAAATAAAATTTTTTGGCTTTGTCTGATTTTTTAAAGCATGTCTGCAATTTTCTATTGCTTCAACAGAATTTTACAGACTAAGTATAGTACCTTTCCAATGTCTTTATTACATTGTCTTTCTATATTAGCCAGACATTCTGCCTCCTTTAGACACCTTGCTCCTGTGGGTGAGGTAAGAATTAGGATGCATAATTCAAGAAATAAATTGATTTGATAGTGGCACAATATCATCATTCTCTCTAGGTGGAAGCCTCAAATGCAATCAAAGTACTCTGTTTATAAGCCAGGGTAGGATGTAGATGTTAAGTTTAATTAATTCTTAGTCTCTCCTAAATAAAGTACTGATTTATTCAACACATATTCATTAAGCAACTTTAGTGTGTTAGGTATTGAATTTCAGTTAGAAGTTGGGATGGTAAACAAAACATAATGAAGCCTATTGTCTGATAGGAAGACAGGTTTCATCAAGTGATCTCAAAGAAAACCTCTTTACCTCACCAAACACTCACACTCTCTCCCCTTCTCTATTTCTCTCTCTCTTTCTCTTCCTCCTTCTCTCCCTCTCTTGGTTTTCCTTACTCTCTTGATTTCACCACTGTCCCCTAAACAGCTTTATAGTATCTTTTTTTTCTTCACCTGTGTCCTAAGGCTTTGTTCTCAACCTTTCTATCCTCCAGTCTGCAGTCTCCCTGAGGGATCTGACAGACTTTGTGGCTTCAGTTTTTGCCTAAATGTTGAGTATTCCAAAATATTCTCTCTTCTTTCCAGGTATCTTTATTCCTCCTACTCCACCCCCAAGCAAAACACCAAGACTTTGAGGGAACCTTGGAATCCATTCTTCACCTCCAGTGCACACTTGTAATCCCAGCACTTGGGAGGCTGAGACAGGAGGATTGCACAGGTTCAAAGCCAGGGTCAGCTACTTAGTGAGGCTCTCGGTAACTTAGTGAGACCCTGTTTCCAAATAAAATATAAAATAGGTCTGGGAGTATAGCCCAGAGGTAGAAAGCCCCCGGGTTCCAACCCCCAGTACCACCAAAATAAATAAATAAATAAATAAATAAATAAATAAATAAATAAATACTCAAATAATATCCAAATTGTGTGCCTTCTTCTTTTACTCCCTCTCATCACTTACTCTAGGACATTTCTGGATCAAAAAATGGTAGTCCCATCCTGCATCTAAAAGTCCCTGATGGTGTTACAAAGAGGAAATCTAAAGGCCTAATCAGAACATGGGAGGTCCTAAGAGACCTATACAGAGCCAGGTTCATTCTTAAAATTTTCATGTTTAAATATATGCCATTAATTTTCCTAGGGCTTTTTCTTCCAGTGGACCATTCTGCTAAAAATATTCTTTCCTTTCTACTCAATCCTTATTACTCAACTACTGTCTCCTCAAGAAAGCCCATGAGGTCTCTTCTCCAAAAGAACTAGGGAGATTTAGTCATTACTCTGTTACACCATTGTTCCAATGACAAACATCTATTATGGTATCCATTAAAATTCATTATGGGAGAAGCCTGGTGTAGTAGTAGATGCCTGCAATCTGAGTACTGGGAGGCTGAGGCAAAAGGATCACAAATTGAAAGTCAGCCTTAGTAAGTAGTGAGATTCTCATTAACCTAGCCAGACTCTGCTTCAAAATTAAAATAAAAATAGGACTAGGAGTATAGCTCAAAGTTAGAATGCCCCTGGATACAATCCCTAGTACCAAAAAATGCATAAAGAGTTTATATTATCAGTCATCTGACTAATCTCAATAAATAAAAAAATCAGAAAAACAGTAGGTGATGAATAGTTTATTGAATATTGTTGGATGACTCTGAAACCGGGCATGGTATTGCACAGTTGTGGTCCTAATGCTTGGGAGGATAAAACAGGAGAATTGCAGGTGTAGGGCCAGCCTCAGCCATTTCATGAGGTTCTCCACAACTTGGTGAGACCCTGTTTCAAAATAAAGGATTAAAAATAGGGCTGGGGGTGTACTGGATTAAATCCCCAGTACCACAAAAAAAGGAAAGAATGCCTCTGTGTGTGTGTGTGTGTGTGTGTGTTGTGTTGTTTTGTGTTACAATACAAGCTCCTTTGAAAAGATAAAATTGTGCTTTTTTATTTTTTAGGTAGAGACTGAGAGAACAAAAGGAGAGTAGGAAACATGAATAGGTTAAAAGTAAACATTTTACATAGAAACTGATACTGATGATGTGTCAAGTAAAACAAATGGGTTATTAATCATAGGTTCAAATTTGGTCCCTACTGTGTTTTGAGGTGATTTAAAATTGTATTTGTTTGTGAGTAATGAAAAAAGTATAATAGTTGGAGTATAAACAGTTTTTAAATCATAGCTTTCTCAAAATCCAGAGAACTTAAGAACAGTACTTCACAGGGTCAGGGAACAAATATCCTTCTGACATATTTCTCTGTTGCATGTAGTTTTAACCTCCGGGTGCAGAATAGATAATGTACATTCAAAGAAGCAACACAGGGAAATAAAGAGGCAGAGCACAAGGATTTTATGAACATTGTCTCCCAAATTGGGCTTCCAGATGATGTGAGTGTGTGTGTGTGTGTGTGTGTGTGTGTGTGTGTGTGTGTGGTACTGGGGATGGAACCCAGAGGCCTACTACCTCTGGGCTGCACTCCCAGACCTATTTTTTTTATTTTTATTGGTGCATTGTAATCATATATCACATTGGAATACAAGACTTGAGAGTATATACAAGCACACATCATCCAATTAGTCCTAATCCAGCCCCCATCCCATTCCCTCCTCCTCCCTTGATCCCCTGCTTGTTTGGTGACTAACTTTAATACATTTGTTTTATGTACCTCCTGCATTTTAAAGAGGCTCCATCCTCCACTATTCCATGCCCTCTGATTGGACACCTTAATTGCTTCACTATAGGGCCCTTTCTATAATTTGACGTCTTCCTGTTGCCCCTTTACTCCTAGTTATTGCTGATTAGGGGAAGCATCTGGTTTTTATTTTCTGTGATATCTCTCTGTGCATGCCGAGTTGCAAGTACCAATCCCACTCTTGACGGCCCCAGTAGTGGCCTGGCTACCCGGTGGACTGATCCAGACCTCGCTGGCTCAAGCAACGGCTTTGCCTCATGGGAGGCCCCGATTCTGGCCTCGCTGGTCCCCAAACCGGCCTAACCCCTCGGCTGGCTCCAATCACGGCCTTGATGGCCCCAGAACTGGCCTTGCCTCTCAGCAGGCTCTGATGCCAGCCATTGGCGCTGGCACCAGCTTAACTCCTTGGCAGGCTCCGATCCCAGCCTTAGAGGCCCCAGCACTGGCCTTGCCTCACGGCAGGCTCTGATGCTAACCGCTGGCCCCAGCATCCCCCTAACCCCTCGGCAGGCTCCGATCCCAGCCTCACTGGCCCCAGCACCGGCCTTGCCTCACAGCAGGCTCTGATGCCAGCTGTTGGCCCCGGCACCAGCCTAACCCCTCGACAGGCTCTGATCTTGGCCTCGGAGGCCCCAGTACCAGCCTTGCCTCAGAGCAGGCTCCGATCCTGGCCTCGCTGGCCCCAGCACAGGCCTAACCCCTCGGCTGACTCTGATAACAGCCTCGGAGGCCCCAGCACCGGCCTTGCCTTACGGCAGGCTCTGATCCCAGCCTCGCTGGCCCCAGCACCAGCCTTGCCTCATGGCAGGCTCCGATCCCAGCCTCGCTGGCCCTGACACCAGCCTAACCACTCGACAGGCTCTGATCCCAGCCTCGAAGGCCCCTGCACCGGCCTTGCCTCATGGCAGGCTCCAATCCCAGCCTTGCTGGCCCCGGCACTGGCCTAACCCCCCGGCAGGCTCCAATCCCGGCCTTGGAGGCCCCAGTAGTGGCCTTGCCTCACGGCAGGCTCCGATGCTGGCCGTTGGCCCCGGCACCAGCCTAAACCCTCGGCAGGCTCTGATCCTGGCCTCAGAGGCCCCAGCATCTGCCTTGCCTCACAGCAGGCTCTGATCCCAGCGTTGCTGGCCCCGGCACCAGCCTAACTCTTCGGCAAGCTCCGATCCCAGCCTGAAGGCCCCAGCACCAGCCTTGCCTCATGGCAGGCTCCGATCCCGGCCTCACTGGCCCCAGCACTGGCCTAAACCCTTGGCAGGCTCCGATCCCGGCCTCAGAGGCTCCAGCACCGGCCTTGCCTCATGGCAGGCTCCAATCCCAGCTTTGCTGTGTCCTTCGCCAGCCTCACCACTCGAGGCTCTAATCCGAGCACCCTCTTCACCCAGCCATTTATCCCACGTTCTCGAGGGTGTGTGGTGGTAGCATTCTGCCTCTGGGGTTATTACTTCAAAGGTTCCAGGTATAATGCATCAGATCTCTGCCTCCCCTGAGTACTGGCTACTGCCATTGCCACTGCCTCCACCATTTCAAATCTTTCCCAAGCTCTTTTGTACTCTGAATGTTGTCCAGTGTTCCTAAGCATGTGCGGCGGTAGCATTCAATGTTTGGTGTAATCTCTCCAAAAATAATAAGGTTGGTAGGATCAGATTTCTGCCTCTTCTGAATACAAGTCTCTACCACCATCACGGAGACCGCTTCCAAAACTGCCTTCCTCCTAGGTCTCTGCTAAACTCTCTCCTTACAGGTGATGTCCAAGATTCTTAAGAATATAGAGAAGAACCAGTCCTCCTTTGCGGAGAATTTTTCCAAAAGTTCCAGTTCATTTGGATAAGTTTTGTCTGCATCTCCAGTATCCTGGCATCCGCCCCGGCCTTCTTGACCCTTTCCAATTTTTTTTTTTTTTTTTAATAAGAGAAGACAGTATGTGTGGTTTGAGGAGGTTGTGGGACCAGGCACTCAGCAGCACTGTGACCCAGTCCTGGTTTCCCCAGTGATCCAGCATGCTCCACATGACTCCTCCTGGGGCCCAGAGTCCTGCGACCTGGGCCCTGGCTCTTCCAGGGGTCCGGCATGCCCTGCCTGACCCCTGCCTGGGACCCAGGACCTTGTGACCAGGCCCCAGTTTCTCCAAGGGTCTGGCATGCTCCACGCGATCCCGCCCAGAGCCGAAGGTCCTGCAACCCAGCCCGGTTTCTCAGGGGGTCCAGAGTGCCCCACCTGACTCCCACCCAGAACCCAGGGCCTTGAGACCGGGCCCAGGTTTCTCCGGGGGTCTGGCATGCTCCACGTGATCCCACCTGGGGCCCAGACTCCTGCGACCCGGCCCCAGTTTCGGGGTCCAGCGTGCCCCGCCTGACCCCCGCCTGGGACCCAGGGCCTTGCGACCGGGCCCCAGTTTCTCCAGGGGTCTGGCCAACCTATTTTAAATTTTATTTGGAAATAGGGTCTCACTAAGTTGCTAAGGGTCTCACTAAGAAGCAGAGGTTGGCTTTGAACCTGTACAATCCTCCTGTCTCAGCCTCCCAAGTACTGGGATTATAAGTGTGCATCACCATGCCCAGCAGATGATTGCCTAGTTTTGTGACAAAAAGGATGCTAAGAGGTACAGTCCTTATTCCTGTATGGAAGTTTTCTTATTTAAAATTTTACTTCTGCAGAAAAGGGGGAGAATGTATATGGACTTAGGGTCATTTGCTTTTGTCCTTTTGTAGTTGGACCTCATCTAAGATGTCGCATATAAGGCAATTAGCCCACCACAGTCACTCAGTATATGCTTTATAATAAACCATTGCTATCACATCATCTTCCACATCCAGGAAACTGAAAAATTTTATTCAGATGACTCCTTAGGATATTGGATATTATGGCCTTTGTTAGTTCCTAAAAATAAATAAATAAATAAAACAAAAACTACCTGAACTGTGCCCTGAGGCTGATAAAATAATAGTGACTAAGTTCCTAATGGGAAACTCTTTAAGAGTCCTCTCAAACCATCAGAGAGTTACTAAGATAGATTTAATTAAATGTTATTTGGTGTTATAACCTTATATTATTTTACTTAAAAGAGAGAAACTCAACCATAATCTCTTGAGCATCAAAGTTTCCCATACAAAACTTCCATCCTACAGATAAACTTTACTTCCAGCATTACTGACCACACAATCCTACATTCCTACACCAAAATCAACATTATGAGTTTTCATTTTACCAATGGGGTTTAAGACTACTATAATTATTGCTTTGATAATGCTTGTGTTTTTCTTTTCCAAGGAACTAAAATGTATAAAATAAGCTCTTAGCAAGAGAGTCATTAGGGAAAGCTATAGTGCATTTCACCTATGTGACATCACCAAGGGCTACCAGCAGATAGATAACCTTCCTAGCTACTTTTATGCCAGAAATCTTTATGCATAGACTCCTACTCTGATTACTGGCAGCAGATTTCAGGGGTCCTAAAAAGGACTTCTTCATTCTCTGTGACCTTAACTGCAGTGATCACAGTATTCAATGTTATAAAGTAGTCCTGGAGTTTTATTAATGAACCCATCAACTAAATTATAGTGATCATTAAAACTGCCAGTTAGTGTCAAAATGTTTTGACTATCAAATTCAGGGAGATTAATCATGCTTTTAAATATGCTCTGCTGGCAACCTAATTCTTTTTTTCTAGTCCAAGATGTCATTTAGTGTAAAGTCTGTTTCTTTCTTTTTACAGGTTGGTAATTAAATGAAGGGCAAATGGGTAGAACCAACCTTTGGGGGAAATTTTAAAAATTAGTTAATGATCCATTCCTTTGGAATTAGAAACTGAAGGTGAGTCACTGAAGCCGATGGCAGTTATAATCACTATTTGCAAAGGAAATCAGAAGAAAATCAGTGGTAAAGTCATTTCAGACTAGAACACATTTCAGTGGGTGAGAACTTGTGCCAACAAATCATCAGTGACATCTTGTTCAAAAGAAAAATGCTATAAAGTGATAAAAGTCAGGAGATGTTTGATAGGTTGAAGAAGTAAGAAAATATTGACTGAGAGAGGAGGTTTTGTTATAAAAATTGGCAGGAGCTTGAAGATGTGTTTGACAATGATTGAACTGGGTTACATGAAGCGACGCATCTTGCTGCCTTGCTTCTTTTTCTTATCAAAATTGAGGCTTAGTAAATTGCATCATTTTTGTTTGCTTCTGTTCCCTCTCACCACTACATAAAAATTTATCTATGCTTGCATTGATGTTTTGAAGCATTATCAGAATTTATTTCTAAAAATTTTTAAATTGTATACAGTGGCTCCTCAAGCACTTGCTAGAGTTAAAAAATACAATTTCTTTACAGAAAAAAAATTCCTTGGTTTTTCAGCAGCAAATTAGCAGTTCTTAATTAGTGAACTGGGTTATATGAAGCCAGGACAGTGTGCCCACAATTTTATCCTTTCTGATGTCAAAATCTATCTTAGACCCTAATTATAAAGTCTTTCCCAGCCTTCCCTCTGCCCACTTCTAATAAGAGAAGTGATATGTTTTTTAAAATCTTTTTAGACATCTATGTTTTTAGTTTTGAAGAATTCAAAGAACTTGTGCAAAATACACAAGGAATTCAAAATCTGCATTTATTATAGTTATTCAACTTTGCTTTTAGAAACCAGAAGGTTAAAAACATAAAAGAAACAAAACTACAGAGCTACAGAACTACACTGGACATAAAGGCAAAATTAGATTCCTGATTTAGCATTTATTAAGTTCTTTCATAGGTGACATCAATACATGGCTGTCCCTTCTGACATATCCTGTATATCTCAGAGGATTATGAGAATTCTCTTTCATATCAGTGATCGCCAACACTGATAAGTGCATTTTCTGTGCCCCTATCTGATCCTTTTCTCATCTGTTGGTATTTTCTTTGGACCATCTCTATGTAGAACAGGCAGAAGATGTTGGAGGTATTGAGACATTGATCAATAGCATCCTTTCATTTCTCCTTCTTTCCTTCAGCTTTCAATTCCCAAATTTTAATAAGGAAAATAACTCATATTTACTGAATGCCTCCTATAAATTGATACTGGACTCCACACTACATATGTAATTTCATTAAATTCTTTCCACATCAGTGCTATTATCTTTGTTTCATAGATGAGAAAATCTAGAGTAATAAAGTTTTCGTAATTTTTTTCAAGGTCTCAAAGTGAGGAAATGTGAAAGCTGCGCTGCCCAGTTCTTTCTACTCTGTACACCATACTGTTCCTATCTCATTGGGACCTTAGGGTACTTGAGGACTGGACTCACCAAATGAAGGGCTAACCTTGATGCTGAAAGGTATGAATCATCACTGATTTACCAACCTCTTGGCAATCTGATAGATTAGACAAGCAGAACAAGCTTTTCTAACAGAAATTTAAGTCTAATATTTACTCTAAGAATTCAGATCTGTATTTGACATGAGGACATTTATATGGGTAGTAATTTTGTGTAAAATTACTACCAATTTTGTGTAAAACTGATTTATTTTATAAATCACCTGAAAATTTGAAGGCCAATTATAAACATTACATTTTATTCTCAATACACTTATGTACTTTTTTAAAGACATTGACTGAATATTTCTATTCTTTAAAGCATTCTGGCCGGGCGTGGTGGTAATCCCCACGCTTGGGAGGCTGAGACAGGAGGATCGCACGAGTTCGAAGCCAGCCTCAGCTACTCAGTGAGGCTCTCAGCAACTTAGTGAGACCCTAATAATGCATGACAATATCTAAAATTAATACATTATATAATTTCTCATCACCTAGAAACTACAATTATGGTGACCTGATTGTAGTAGCTTTTCACTATAATAGAAATATAGTACTCACCATACAACCTACCTTGCTTTTATATTCATTCATTCACAAAATTCATCTACTCAAGTATTCACTCAATAATGTATTTAATTATTTTTATTCTACCAAATATCTAGCCTGTGTAGAGCTATTCCCATCTTGCAAGATTAAACAGTAGATGTAAATAGATGATAGATATATAGATAATATATACATATTTTTATATCTATTGACTTCTTGTTTTATTTGTTTTTATTTGTTTTCACTGTTAGCTTGGACTGACGATAAAACAAGTGGCCTTTGATTTTCTTTCTTTCTTTTTTTTTTTTTTTTTGGTGGAACTGAAGATTGAACCCAGGGATATTCTACCTCTGAGCTCTACCCCCAGGCCTTTTTAATTTTTATTTTGAAACAGGGTCTTACTAACTTGCCCAAGATGGCTTCAAAAATGCAATCCTATCTCAGTATCACAACTACTAGTAACACATGTGCATCCCACCATGCCCAGCTTTTTTATTATATTCTATTTTGGTGTAGGTAGGATTTGAGGAAACGATTGTGTATATAAGATTTTTTCTTTACATTTCTTTTTTTTTTTTTTTTTTTTTTTTTTTGCAGAACTGGGGATTAAGCCAAGGGGCATTCTACCTCTGAGCTATACCCCCAGCCATACCTTTTTTATTCTTTATTTTGAAACAAGTTCTCATTAAGTTGCAGAGGGCCTCACTAAATAGCTGAGGCTGGCCACCAACCTGCCATCCTCCTGTCTAAACCTCCCAAGTACCAGAATTACAAGCACACTACACCACCACACCAGCTTATTTTTATTTTTATAAGTAGGAGTCTATCCAGAAAAAATAATTGGTAATTTATCAAAAATTCAAACAACTGAACAGAATCACTAATTCAAATGGTCAGTAAGACACAGAAAACTTAGCCATTGTATTTTCTGTAGTTTGGAGAGGGAGAAGGTGAGTGGGCACAATTCCTGGGGCCAAAGATGACATCAGAGCCTGGAGAGTCTTCAGCATATTTGAGCTGGTTAGCATTACAGAAGACCTGACTATGAGATAATCCTAGATCCAGCACAGAAGCTCTCAGAGTGACTGGAATAGTCCAGGCATGGAGCAGACTCTGTCAGCAATAAGAATAAGTGCTCTGATAGTTTGGCATAAAAACTGTAAAGTGTTCAGAAGCCCTAACATTTTGTTGTATTGGCATATCTAGATTCCTTCCCATCTGTTCTCTTACCAAACTTGATGAGTGAGGGCTTGGAGATACTTACTGAGCCAGTGAGCTAGAGCTGCTCTTATAAAGCTATTGAAAACTATTTGAGTCCTCTCAGCTTGAGATGCCTTTATTTCTCTCCTCTTTCATGAGACTGATGTGTCAACTGACTAAGAGAAGAAGCTCTTCCTGGACAAGGGGTCTGAGAAGACAGAAGACAAATTCTTTCTCCCTTCTTCTTCTGTTTGTGTTTATATTGTGTGTATTAACCTTCAAAGTACTTCTGCAAGGAGTATCTAAAGGCTGGTTACAGGAAACCCCTACTGTTTCCTTATAGCCCAGTCTTAACAATTCAGACCACAGACTCATATCCTGGAACCAAACTCAGTCTTTGCCTGTCCTTATTTTTCCACATGGATATGATAACAAATGAAGGTGACTATTAATTGAGATTGTGGGTTCAACCCAAACACCAACTTATAATCTTCATGATAATTCTGTGGAAATGACCAATATGAATCCCAGTCAATGAGGCAAACTGAGGCAGGAAGAACATTTTCAATGACTAACACCAGAGAAAAACATTACCAGAAGAAAAGTTGAGGCCAGAAACTCAGAATAAACAGATTAATTGCGTCAAACTAAATGTGCAAATAGAAGAAAACAAATAGTCAATTAGTAATGAAGTTGGTAGATGGGAATCCCTAGAATGAACTCAGGTACAAATACATCTTTGAACCCTGAACATGTGTGCAAAGATCCACTGCATTATACGGCTGGCTTCTAAGAGCTTAAAAAATTTTAGTTGAATATTCTGAGCTCATTCTTTAATAATGAATTTGTGAGTCAACCCTGCCACTGTGCATGCCTGTGCACACACGTGGACACCTGTACACACAGAGAGGCACAGAATACAGAATTTGTCATTCTCTGATAGTAATATAATTCCTAAGGTAATGTAGATAAACATTTTCAGGTTCTGAATTATGACATATCATACCGTTGTTCTGTCTGTATATTAAGCATGCATATTAGATACTTCATATTGAGTACTAATGAATATATAATTTCTTGTACCTATGTTCTATTCAAATTTCCTCACTATCAAATTTATAGTTCAGAAATATCACATAATCATTACACACACACACACACACACACACACACACACACACTAATATGAACTCAAGGTTAAATATTGTGTGACAACACATTTTTATATTTCTAGCACCCAACACACTATTCAATACATATTCAACAAAATAAACTATTAAATGGATAAGGGCAAAAGAACTGTGTGCCCAGCCAAAAAAGCATGTGAATATTATACTTTGTTGAGCAGTTCAAAGGAAGTGTAGGCTGCAAGACACAACAATTTCAGCTCCTCTGTCCCTACAAAATTGACACTAAATGGCCCCAGCAACACAAGAGAGATTTCCCCAGGGTTCACATGGTAAGAAAGTAAAACTTGCCAGACGTGGTGACACATGCTTGTAATCCCCATGCTTGGGAAGCGGAGACAGGAGGATCACACTGGTTTGGAGCCAGCCATGCTGGCTTAAGAGACCCTGTTTCCACATAAAGAATATAAAATAGGTCTGGGAGTGTAGCCCAGAAGTAGAAGGGTTTCTAGGAACCCCAGTACCAAAAAAAAAAAAAAAAGAGTAAAACTCTTTGGAAAATATTCCATTTTGTTAATCTTTTTTAGTAAGTAAATCTCATCAAAAACTATTTTTCTGTTATTTGAACCAAAACCATCCATGCCTCTGCCTCTCTCTCTCTCTCTCTCTCTCTCTCTCTCTCTCTCTCCCTCTCTCTCTCTCTCTCTCTCCTCTCCCTCCCTCTCCCTTAATTAAAAATTTTTAGCCCATAGTCCTATATTTACTATGACCACAGTTGGTTGAAATGGGAATATTTCTGTCCAATCATGCTTTACTTTTGTTTTTGTACACCTCTCATTTGATTTTTTTTTGTGTGTGTGGTACTGGGGTTCCTGGAAGCCCTTCTTCCTCCGGGCTACACTCCCAGACCTATTTTTTGTATTTTTGAAACAGGGTCTCTTACGCCAGCGCGGCTGGCTTCGAACCTGCGCGATCCTCCTGTCTCCGCCTCCCAAGCGCGGGGATTACAAGCGTGCGCCACCACACCCGGCTCATTTGATCTTTAAATAAGTTTATATTACTGGTTACTCTATTTCAGGTTCCCAGGTCCTCTCTATGTATATCTATCTTCACACTCTTGCCCATGTTTCCTGCTCACAGATTTTACCCATATACACTTCTTTTTCAACTGTGCCCTATGTGCATTCTTTCTGTTTCTATTTGCAGTTGTATTCTGAATTGTCATTATTATTGTTCATTTTACCACCATTCCTCAGAACACTCATGAATCTGATGGTACCAAAAGTGCATTTAATGAGTATAATTTCTATTTACCTACCCAAATCATTCATGTCAATATCAAAAGAACTCACATATGACCACATTATGCAGATTTCTTTTCAGGGTGTTCTTGTCAAAATTTAGCTCCTAATAACAATCAACATTATTTTTCCTAGTTGACCCCTATTATAATTAATTTAAAGAGTTGTTCACACTTTCTTATTGTATTCAGATTTCATTACACTGAGATCAATATTACTCTTATAAAGGGATAACAAAGTCTGCTTTCTCATTTTAATCAGCCAAACACCATAGTTTTCTATCCAACAGTGTGAAATCTGGTAAGCCACAAATAATCTCTTTTTTTAAGTTTAAACATTCAGTTAAAAGGTTAATATGAGCCGGGCATGGTGGCACACACTTGTAATCCCCATGCGTGGGAGGCAGAGGCAGGAGGATCACACAGGTTCGAAGCCAGCCTCCCTGGCTTAAGAGACCCTGTTTCCAAATAAAATATAAATTAGGTCTGGGAGTGTAGCCCGGAGATAGAAGGGTTCCATCCCCAGTTCCACCAAAAAAAAAAAAAAAAAGGTTAATTTGGGTTTCAACTGTCAGATTTAGCAAGCAAAACTACAAAACACCCACTTAAATCTGAATTTTAGATAAACAATCTTCAGTATAAGCATAATATATATGATATTTAGGATATACATCTACTAAGAAGTATTTGTTGTTTACCCAAAATTTAAATAAGTATTGAATATCTTAGTATAAGTATACTTTAGATATTTAACAGATACAGTAGAAATTATTTGTTATTTATCTGAAATTCAAACTTAACTGAGTTGCAAAGGGACCTCTGGGAAAGAAACAAAATTCTAACATTTATTCAGTCATTTGAGATATTAGACATAATTTTACTTCAAGAAAAGTAGATTACAGAATGCCCAAAACTTGTTTTGAACTATGTGTATATGTGCTTGTGCACATACAAAAATGTCCCTCTTTAAATTATTATTTAGTTTCCCAACTTCTTACAGATCAGTTTTATTTGGCATATTCAAATATATACAATTATCATTTTATTTTTATATAAATAAATCATTATTGTTTGTATACACATGTTCTGAAGGCAAAAGAATGTTATGTACTACATTTACAGCATCAAGCCATCTGATGTTACATGACATACTGTGACATTTTGGGGTGAAGTGGAAAAATCTATATTTTCTCCTTGATATCTTTTACTACATCCACAGATACAGGAGAAATCTATCATTTAGAACTTCAACTTGGCTTCAAAAAAGAGAGGAGAAGAGAAATGTAATCGAGTCAAAACTAGGAGGATGAGAGTACTTCTATTTCTTCAGACTCCTGATACACTAGAATCAACTTTCTACACTAATTTGCACCAGAAATTTTAAAGCCTGAATTACCAATTACTGGTCAAAGTATCTGTTCTCTTCATATATTCAGAAGACATTTCTATAATATTCTTATTGTAGAAAAGATAATCTGCTTAAATGAGATGTATATGAGATGGAGTCATTTAACTTGTTCCAAGAAACTAAAAAGGAGGATAGAAGGAGACAAGCCAGGCATAGTAGCACACACCTGTAATAACAATACTTGGGAAGCTGAGACAGGAGGATTGCAGATCTATTCACCCATACCAGATTCACCTGGGTATTTATTATAATCCATATTTTTTCTTGTCTTTCATCTTCCCTTTTATTTCATTCCAATGCTAGAGATAAAACCCATATCTTCACACACTAAGTTATATACCTACTGCCTTTTAAAAATTTTTATTGGTGCATTGTATTTATATATCATAATGAAGCAAAAAACTTGTGTAGACATAAATTCACACATCACTCAGCCAGCCCCCACCCAGCCCCACCCGACTCCCTCCTCACCCCTCCCTCTGATGCTTGGCTTAGTGGTTGACTATGATATATTACAAAGCCATTGTAATAAAAACAGCATGGTACTGGCACAAAAACAGATACATAGACCAATGGAGCAGAAGACCCAGAAACAAGTCCACACACTTACAGCCAATTGATTTTTGACAATAGGCCAAACTGTAAATAAAGATAGCCTGTTTAAAATGGTGCTGGCAAAACTATTTTCACCTTCTAGTCTCTCTTCTATTCCAATTATTCTTAGGTTAGCTCTTTTTAATGTGCCTATATTTCTTCAGTATCAAATTCATGCTCTCAAATTTTTTTTCTAAGTTATATACTATGCATTCATTTTCTAAGTGATCATCTCCTAGGAGTAAGATTCTATTCTCTTGTGATCTAATCAGTTTTTTATAGGTTGAATTGGTGCTTTCAATTTCTTCAATGATTGCATCCTTTCTTTCAGACTTTCTCTAAATTATTTTTATAATTGTTGTATTATCTCTATAGTTACATTCCTGATTTGACCTTCTAGAGATCTCTGCAATTCTGTGTTGCCAGGTTCTGTTATTGTGGTGTGGTAGGAAGTCATTGCTTCCTTGTTATTCCTCCTTCTCATGATTTCAGAAGTTTGTATCTATTGCTTTGATAGATTTCTCTCAGTCTCTTGGTGTCAGCTGGTATATCCAAGGGCAAGTTGTACTGTACTCAACAATGAAGGTTAAGTGAGAAGGGAAGTGAAATAGTAAATGGAGGAATAGGGTAAAGCCTCAGGATAACATAGAGTGAGAGTATTAGTTTTATAAGGTAGTATATAGTAAAGATTAGAGATAATAAGGGCTGAGGTGTAGCTCAGAGGTACAATGCCTGTGCAATCCCCAGTACCACCAAAAAAAGAAAAGAAAAAAGAACTATGGAGGTGATGGATAGATATGACCTTGGTTGTGGTGACTGTTTCACAAATGTGTGCATCTAACCAAGCTCATCAAGTTCTGTACATTAAATGTGTTTACTTTATTTGTATATTAATTATACCTTAATGAGGCAGAAGAAAGGGAGGGAAGGAAGGAGAGATTGCTGTGAATTTGCAGGGAGACTATAAGAGGAAAGTTAAGTTAGAAAAAGTGTAAGCTGAACTGCTAATATAAGATGCTTCTGTAAGCTAGAGACCAAAGGTGAACTCTGTGTGTGAGGCAGGGGTCAGGTGGATGAGATGTCCTTCGTCTGAAGGACTATAAAAATGTGTATCACCTCCTTAATCTAAAGATTAGCTGAATTAATGATGGCTAGATTGCTTTATGCTACTTTAATAGGCCCTCCTGATCTCTTTGTTTAAAAAGGGACTTCTAAAAACAATGAGGTAAGCAAGCTGTTTACTTTGAAGTTAGAAAAAGGGGGAAGCACAGTGAATTTACTTTCTTGAATAAAAACACAAAGAAATAGATATAGATATAGATTTACTGTTTGTATATTTATATATGTCTGTAAGTATCTACACATTTATATTTATGTAAATAAATTTATGTTTCTATGTATCTATATAAATATACATAAAGCATCTAATTATTTTGGCAGCAATATGCCAGAACACATTAAGTTAATTTTAGAAGATTTCTCTAAAACTTAGTAAATTTCCTGATCATTATTTCTGTTGATTGTTTCCCAATTGTGAACATATAATAGTAAAACTCATCTAATGAGATTAGGTATCTGTTTGCATATTTGTACAGAAAATTTAAAAAGCCCAAGTATATGAAGTGATGATAAGGCAGCTTTAGAGGTTAAAAAAAGAACAAATTTATCCCTGCAAGCTCTGGTTATACTATAAAAATTAAAATTTATATTAAATACATCAACAGATGAATGGATTGCAAAACTTTGAGAAATAACACATAATGGAATTCTACTCAGCCATAAAGAAGAACAAAATAATATCATTTGCAAGAAGATGGAAAGTCCTGGAGAGCATTATGTTAACTGAGATCAGCCAAGCACAGAAGGAGAAGGTATATATGTTCCCTGTAATATTCCCAAACTAGGGAACATATTGGATACCAGTAGTACTCCAGGTAATGGAGGGGAAATACCAGCAAAGCGTGAATGGAAAGATAGGGGAGGAGGAAGACTGAACTTGATTAATGAGGGTCAACATTCGAATATGTGTAAAATTATGAATATGGCATGGTTACCCTGGACAATCATTGGTTGGAGGCGGGAAGGGAAAACAGGGGTGGGGGAAGAGGGCACCAAGTATAGTTTAAATGTATACCATTTATGTTCAATAAAAAATTTTAAAAATATTTCTATTAAAAATGGTGAGTAGGCATAGGCTAAATCTTAGACATGCCCCTAAAGCCTAACAGAGCACAGATTCATTTGATGTTCACATAAGTCACATTTGACATAGGAAAGGAAATATTTCAGCCATTCATGGAGAGAAAAGGGTTGACAAATTGTTATAGTAGGAGTTGTCAAGCCCATGATAATTCATTGCTGTTTCTTTACCTAAAATATACTATAAATTTTTCAAGGGCAGAGATTGAGGTTTTTGGTGTGTGTGTGTGTGTGTGTGTGTGTGTGTGTGTGTGTGTGTGTGTGTGTGTTTTGTACTGGGGTTCCTGGAAGCCCTTCTACCTCCAGGCTACACTCCCAGACCTATTTTTTATATTTTTATTTGCAAACAGGGTCACTTAAGCCAGCAAGGCTGGCTTTAAACCTGCACGATTCTCCTGTCTCTGCCTCCCAAGCGCAGAGATTACAAGCGTGCACCACCACGCCCAGCACCAGCGACTGAGTTTTATTCATTATGTGTCTTCTTCTGGTTCAGAGTGGTAGCTGACTCAAATTATTCATAAAGGGGAGGATTCAAATTGGTGACTGTGGGATGCTCATCTCAGTAGCTGAAACAAAGTTCAACTACCAAGAAGGCAGCATCTTGACAAATACAATAAATAAACCTCATGGACCAAAACAGAACCAGGAACCATGGTGGAAGGAATTCAGTACTCTGAACTGCGAGATCCACTGCAAAAAGCCCAAGCACATGATGACCTACTGCAGATGCAGCCTGGCCACTGGTGCCGTCGCAGGCCACAGGCCCAAACTGCGAGTCCTGGCTTTGGCTGACACTGGTGTGGCAGCCCCAAGAAATCCAAAAAAATAATACAAGGGCATGAAAGTGACCACAGAGCTCCAACATCTTAAGCGGCGAGTGGCGCATGGCATCACACTTCAGGGACAAAGAAGATATCCAGAATCCCATGTGCTTACCAGAGGCGGTACCCGCTGTGGCACAGTGAACCCTCTAGAGACCCACAGTAGAACAGCCAGGTAACTGCTTGGGGTACTCAGTGGAAGACCACCCAGAGAAGCCATGGAACCTGGCAGGCTAGTCCAGTTAGAAACTGCAGAGACAAGCCGTGCGTGGTGGCGCATGCTGGTAATCCCCCTGCTTGGGAGGCAGAGACAGGAGGATCATGCAGGCTCAAAGCCAGCCACCTGCGCTGGCTTAGGAGACCCTGTTTCCAAATAAAAAATGTAAAAATAGGTCTGGGAGTGTAGCTCGGAGGTAGAAGGGTTTCCAGGAACCCCAGTACCACCAAAACAAAAAAAGAAAGAAAAGAAAAGAAACTCCAGAGACATAGGAAAAGTGTTCATGCCATGAAAACTGCACAGAGTCACGGGGGGTGGGGGGGGGCTCCAAGACTACACTGGATGCCTGAGACAAGGGCAGAGAGCACAGAGGCCCAAGGGCACATGAGCCTCCAGAGACCCTGTATCAGGACTAGGAAACTTCTTGCGTTACTTGGCACTCGGGATAAGACTGCCCAGAGAAGCTGCAGGACCTGGTGGACTAGTCCAGTTAGAACCTCAAGAGATACAGGAAAGGTGCTCAAGGTGCAATACCTGCATAAAGTCACAGAGCATCACTCCAAGACTACACTGAACGCCCTCCATCCATGTGTGTAGGGAAGCACAGGCACAGTAGGCATAGGGAAGTACAGGCCTGAGCCTGGGGTGAAGAGTGCAGAGAACCGAGGGCGCATATACCAGGATTGGGAAGAGGCTTAAAAATGTATTAATGTACCAGTATTGGGAAAGATTTTCAAGATATATCCTTGGTAGTAAAAAAGCCAGGAGCATCAAGAAAAGGGCTGCAGATTTCCAGGTGCCAAGAGTAGTTAGCAAGAGAATAGAAGAAGCCCAAAAGCCTAGGGTCTTTTTACATTTCTAAGAGAAGGGGACTTCTTCAAGGGATTTGGGAGAATCCCAGACTCCAGATAAGCAACTTAACACATTTTGGAGTGTGACAACAGGCATGGGGGTCTGTGCTAGAGACAGAGCAGGTCATCTACACATCAGGCTAGAAAAACACAGAACCCTGGACTTACATGGAACTCAATGACACCAGATGCCCTGATACCTAAACACAAATTTGTAAGAGGCAAGAGAGGAGCACAATCACTCAGAGAGTGAGGTCAAAAGCTGACAATAGGGTACAAAGCAAATAAGCAACATTAGAATATACTCCAGAATCTAACACAGTGATCAGACATACAGATTTTATACGGGCCAAGGCCTATATTTGTAAATTAGTAGGACTGTTGGGGTTTTTTTTTTAATTTGTTTTTTTGTTTCTTTGTTTGTTTTGCTTTGTTGTCTCACACTGTCAGTAGTTATTTTTATTTTATTTTTGTCCTTTATTTTTTTCTCTCTTATTCCTTTTTTTTGGTTGTTTATTTTTGTCTTTGATGTATAATTGTTAGCTTTTGTATCTTGTTTTTTTACTTTATTTGTGTTTGTTTGCTCCCTCCCCACATTCCTTTTACAAATTTCCTCACTCTAGCCCATCTACTTTCTAGAAAAACTTTTTTTCTCTTACTGCATCTCCTTGTTTAATATTCAAGGTATTTCATATCTCCATACTTAAATACTGCACTAACTACAAGAGTCCAATTTTCTAACCTTCTCTCATTCATTCTCAACCAGATACTACATTATTTTACTTAAATTCTTATGCAACCTAATCATATCATCTACCTTACCCAACTTCTGTACCTATTAGCCCAGCTCCTACCTCATTACTGAACCCTCACAATTGACAAAAGCACTGCTTACCTGCT
Organism: Muscardinus avellanarius; assembly: GCF_963383645.1. Taxonomy (NCBI): domain Eukaryota; kingdom Metazoa; phylum Chordata; class Mammalia; order Rodentia; family Gliridae; genus Muscardinus; species Muscardinus avellanarius. The sequence continues at coordinate 73,349,331 of NC_137786.1, forward strand.
GACACCTCTAAATTTCTACTACTAAGATTGTACTAGACATAGTAACACACAGAAGGTACCAAGACATCAAAAAACAAGCCTGATAACCTTGAAAATAGAAGAACTAGGAACAGTAAAGAAATAACAGAAATCATGAATACTAACCTTTAAGAAATTCAAGAAGGAGAATTTCGAATCCTGATCTTCGATATGATGAAAGGCCTCAAAACAAGTATACAAAAAATAAAAGAGGAGATGGGGACACTAAAAAAGAATGAGAAAGAGGTCTGGAATGAAATGAAAGAGTCAATAAATGAAATGAAAACAGCAATAGAAGGGAATTTGGGAAGAATAGATGACTTGGAAAATAGAATATTACTCTTAGAAGACAGTTCATTCAAAACAGAAAGCACAGTCAACAGCATATAGAAGTCATTACAGCAACAAAACCTAAACACCCAACAACTATCTGACATTATGAAACATCCTAACTTATGAATAAAAGACATTGAAGAAGAAATAGAGGTACAGACCAAGAGCATTCATAATCTCTTCAGAGAAATAATTTCAGAAAATTTTCAAAACATGAAAAGAGACTTGGACTTACACATTCAAGACTTACACATTTGTTACACATTACAAAACACCATTAAACAATATCAAAAAAGAACCTCCCTCCCCACACCATGTAATAATCAAAATGACCAACATAGAGGCCAAGGAAAGAATCTTAAAAGCAGTGAGAAGAAAATAATGGGTGACATACAAAGGCAAAACAATTTAAATCACCCCAGAATATACAACCCAAGTCATGATTGCAGGAGAGACTGGTATGATGTGATCCAGATCCTGGAAGAAAACAATTTCCAACCAAAACTGCTATATCCAGCATAATTATTATTCAAAATTAATGGAGAAACAAAGTGTTTCAAGGTAAGCAGAATCTCAAAAAAAAACCATGAATTCAACGCCAACACTAGAGAAAATACTTAAAGAAATAAACCATGAAGAAAATAAAGCAATTTTCAGAAAGAAATAAGAGATGAAGTTGATCAGTGGGGCATCTAAATAAAGAAGTAATAACATTATACCAAACAGAAGCTAGAACACAAAATGACAGGAAACAGAAATCATATTTCAATAATAACTCTGAATGTCAAAGGATATAACTCACCAATCAAAAGACATAGACTGGCAATGTGGATTTAAAAACAATCTAAATATATGCTGTTTGCAAGAAACTCACCTTACAATCAAAGATATTCAGAGACTGAAAGTGAAATAATGGAAAAAGATATACCATGCTAATGGAGACCAAAAACGGGCAGGGATAGCAACACTGATATCCAACAAAACAGACTTTAAGCTAAAACACCTCAGAAGAGACAAAGCAGGGGAATTTTTTATTCAAAGAAAAAAATCCACAAAGAAGATATAATGATAGTAAATGTTTAAGCCCCAAATCTGGGTGCAGTCACATTTGTAAAACAAACCCTCCTGGACATCAGATCTCAAATAGACCCAAAAACAATAATATTAGGAGACTTCAACATACCTTTCACACCACTAAATCAATCTTCAGACATGAGATGAGTAAAGACTCTTCAGAACTAAAGAAAACTATAAACCAAATGGGCCTAATAGACATATACAGAATATTTCAAACAGAAACAGCAGAATATACATCTTCTCAACAGTCCATGGAAACTTCTACAAAATATATTACATCCTGGACCACAAAGCAAGCACCAGCAAATTTAAAATATATAATTCCCCGAATCTTTTCAGACCATGATGGAATGAAAGTAACAATCAACAACAGGAATTCCAAAAGAAACTATTTAAATACTTAGAGATTGAATAATTCAGTATTGAATGATGAGTGGGTAAGATCAGAAATAAGAGGAGAAATAAATAAATTTCTGGAATTAAATGAAAAAAGAGACACAACTTACCATAACCTATGGGACACTTTGAAAATGGTGTTAAGAGGAAATTTTATAGCATTAAGTGCCCACATAAAAAGAACAGAGAGTAGCCAAGTAAACAACCTAATGATATATCTCAAGGACCTAGGAAGACTACAACTGTCTAATCCCAAAGCCAGCAGTAGGCAGGAATTTATTAAAATCAGAGTAGAAATAAATGAAATAGAGAACAATTCAAGAAATTAACAAAACAAAAAGGTGCTTCTTTGAAAAGATTAATAAGATTTACAAACCCCTGGCCAACCTGCCAAAGAAAAGTGTGAATCAACTCAAATTATTAAAATCAGAGATGAAAAAGGAGACATCACCACAAACAGTGGGGAAAGTCAAAGGATTATCAGAAATTATTTTGAAAATTTATACTCCAATAGACTGGAAAACATAGAAGAAATTGATCAATGTCTAAGCACATATAACCTACCTAAATTGAACCAGGAGGACATAGCAATCCTAAACCAACCAATAGCAAGCAAAGAAATAGAAACAGCAATAAAAATTCTGACATCAAAGAAAAGCCCATGCCTTGACAGATTTCTAGCTGAATTCTACAAAACCTTCAGTGAAGAATTAATCCTAATACTTTATAACTTGTTCTGGGAAACTGAGAGAGATCAAATTCTCCCAAATTCCTTCTATGAGGCCAGTATCACATTAATCCCAAAATCAAATAAAGATACCTCAAAAAAGGAAAATTACAGACCAATATCCGTGATGAACATAGATGCAAAAATTCTAAACAAAATATTAGCTATACATATTCAAATACATATCAAGAGAATTATATACCATGACCAAGTTGGTTTCATCCGAGAAAAACAAGGCTGGTTCAACATTTGCAAATCAATACATATTATTCACCACATAAATGTAAGTGAGAACAAAAATTGCATGATCATATCAATAGATACTGAAAAAGCATTTGACAAAATCCAATAACCATTCATGTTAGAAACACTGCAGAAAATTAGAACAGAAGGAATGTATTTCAATGTCATTAACACAATATATATGACCCAAAGCCAACATCATATTGAGTGGGGAAGAACTCTAAGAATTTACTCTAAAATCAGGAACAAGACAAGGATGCCCACTAGCACCACTTCTTTTCAATATAGTCCTCAAGACTCTTGCCACAGCAATAAGACAAAAAAAACAGAAATCAAAGGAATTCAAATAGGAAGGGAGGAATTAAAACTATCCTTATTTGCAGATAACATGATCCTTTATCTAGAAGACCCAAAGAAATCAAACAAAAGACTATTGGAGCTGATTAACCAATTCAACAAAGTTGAAGGATACAAAATCAATCTAAAGAAATCAGTTGCTTTTCTTTATGCCAACAATGAATCCACAATGAAAGAAATAAAACAATTCCATTCACTATAACCTCAAAACCAATAAATATGATGTTGGCTTTGGGTTACATATATTGCGTTAAAGTTTGCAAAGGCATCTTGGTGATCAGGTGTCATTGGAGACAGCTTAGATGTATGGAAAGATGACCTGAAGTTTAAAAAGTATGTTAGGACCAAATTATGAATGATTTTAAATGTCATGTGAAGTTTGAATTGTGATCAGTCTACTGTACTGTGGAGAAGTGTGCCTTGGCCTATCTTTTGGAAAGTTGTCTGGCACTGGTTTGAATGAAGATAAAATGGGAACTAAAAGGAAACCAAGTTGATAAGCTATTGCAATGTTACAGAAAAGCAATATAACAAAATCTGAACAAAAGATAGGTGAGGCACTGTCTACTTTGGATTAACATAATTCCAAAGATTTACTGATAAATATTGTAAGATTGTAAGAGTGAGAAGACTTAGATAAGCATAGTTTATCTCCCTGGAAACTGGTAGTGTGCACTCTTTATGGAGAAAAACCAAAAGGAAGGATTCAGCAGGAAAGTCCAGATGACTGTCATGGGTGACTGTCATGTCTACAAGCATTTTCAAGAAAATATTCCATGGGCAGATAGAGATCTGCAGCTCTGGGAGAGGCTGCTGCTGCTGAACATGGATTTAAGGCTTATCAACAAAGAATTAGAAGAGGAGCAAAGAAGCTAATCCTGTAAATGTTGGTAGAAATGAAGGCCAAAAGTGTCAAATGAACTCTAGGATGTCAGAAACCAGGGAACAAGTGCTGAAGAGAAGTTAGAGGATAGAAGTCAGGAACTCAGGAAGAGAGATGGGGAGAACTCACAAGAGCCAAAGGAAGCCAAATATCAAAGATAGATTGTGTCAAGTGTCTATAAATAGGGTGATTGGGAGCAGGAAGAAAAGGGAACTACCACTTGACTGGGTAATTTGGAGATCTCTGGTGACTGTATTGCACTGTTTTAATTGGGAAACTAGAATAGAGAAGGTGAGGGGGAAACCAATGGCAAAAGAAAATTGGTGCATTTCTGGAAGCAGCAATGAAAATAAAGAGTAAGCTTGAGAAGATTCTAGAATCAAGAAATGTACTCTCTCTGGATTGGTTCTGCTTTTTGTCCCCTAGTCAGGGATGAGAGAAGGCTAAAATCTGCCTCCAATGACATCAATTAGAGACATGATTTCTTCTTTATCTTTCCTCTTTCTTCACCCCCTTCACTTCTAATAGAACTTCTTGTAAATGTTCTTTATTTAGTATTTCTTGACCTTCTCTTCTGAAGTCTAAGTAAGAAATTCTGAAATTCAGCAGCACTGAACATAACCAATAGCCAGGACAGGTGAGGATCTTAGGACTAAGTTGACAGATATGTTCATCATTATACCCAAAGAGAGCATCCACTAAATTCAAAAGCCGCTAAAACTCACAGAATTTTTATTTATTTGTTTGTTTATTTATTTATTTATTTTGTACTGAGGATTTCACCCAGGGCCATTCTACCTCTGAGCTACACCCTCAGACCTTTTTTCAAAACAGGGTCTCACTACATAGCTGAGGCTTACTTCAAACCTGTGATTCTCCTGCCTCAGTCTTACAAGTACTGTGATTGTAGACATGCACGACTGTGCCCACCTAACCCTACAGAATTCTTTGTTCAAACATGCAGCAAGCCTAAACTATTTTTTTTTTGCCTCCAGCCATCTTTATTTCTAACTGATTTTCTCGGCTTCCCTCTTCCTATTAGGTATTTTCTATGAATTTTTTAAATCCCAACCGAAGAAATTATAAAGTTTTTTATTGAGTAACTTTTCATAAGACTTTCTCCTCTATAGCCCCATTTCCTTTTAAAACCAAGTTAATTTAAGCGTGGATGGTTTAGAGAAACCATTAGAATTATCCAAGAAAGAAGAGATATAAGTTACATACAAGTTTAGCCCATATCAGTCTTATAAGAATTATGAAAAATATAGTCAATACTACTTGTACACTGCAGTTTATTTAAAAATTAATATCTATATTTTAATATAGAATACAGGTAATGTTTATTTTTAGATGGCTCAAAACAACTGAAAGAATCACGAGTTACTAAGGCAGAACTATATTTTTCCAGTGTCCCTGCCCCATTTTTATATTTTTTAACACTTGCTTTATACATTTATATAAATCAGTGCCTTCCTGAGAAATGATTCCATATTGCTCAGTCCAAAACCATTCTTTGCCAAACACATGGAGGTAACTTGCCCACTGGAGAAACTGACAAATGTAAACTCAAGAGCACAGAAGAGCCTCTGTTCCATTTCTGGTGCCAACCTTTGCTGCCCACACAGCCTTCCAGCAGACACTTACCCAAGGCAGGAAGCATCTGTCTGAGTGTCTTTAAGCCTGACCATTGTTCCAATTCTAGAAAAAACAGAAATTTATTTATTTACAATATGTTTCAAAATTTCAGATGGCCTAAGGAAAGGAGATCGATGGAGCTGTTAGTAATTCATCCATCTAAATTCCCAGTGTTGGTTTCCTTGCAATCTAACAGTTTCTTTGTGCCTTTCCAAGAGAATTATGAAGCCAAAAGAAACATTAAAGTTCTAGCTCTTGTTTCTAATTTCTTGTTGAATAGCACCACCTCATGGTCATTTTGTTTTTTCAAACCTTATTTGGTTACTTATTCTCATGTTTTACTTTATAGACAGGACTAGAACTGAAGTTTCACTGTATGGTTTAAATATAATCACTTTTATCACCAATATATATCTCATCTATCATGTCATCATTTGCCCCTGAAGTCTTATTTTTATACTTTTTGAATTATCACATGACTCTCTACATACTGTACATACTGTATCAATGTGTGTTAATAGAATCTATTTTTTGTCTATCTTAATATTTTAATGACCATATGTATAAAAAGGAGTTTTTATTTTTCTTCTTAATCTTTCCAAGACCTCATCATCACTTACGCAAATATCCATAACTAAATGTCTAATCATTTCTTATAATTAATTTAAAATGTTAAAACATAGTTTTCTTTTCTCAGTTCTTCTTATAAAATCAGTAAAACTCTGAAATCCTGATTTAGATTCTTAGACATAAGTTCTTACTTCTTGGTGCTTTACTCTTTAAGATAATAATACTTGTTTTGCTTTTTTCCTATGCCATATCCTTCTTTTTCTTTCCCTCCCTTGCTAAATATCTGGTTCCACTGTTGTTACAGTTATGTTGAGGTTACAACTGTGTTCTTGATCCTTTATTCTTTAGCAGATATTTGTCTTCTTTATTTCAAAATACACATGCTTTCCTCCTTGAATTCCACCACTAAAGATACCACAAAAATTACTTCTGAAGCCATTGGACTCATCATTCTTTTCATCAAATCCTTTCCCCCATATAAAGGTAAATGCTTAGGTATAAGGATGTTCAAAATCACCTCGTTTATAAAAGTTTAACAATGGAAACAAAGTAAATGTCCAACTGACAAAGAAACTAATGCTCCTATTTACAGAAATGGATAAATTATTGTATAGTCATGCAATGGAATATTATACAAGCATTAAGAATACTGTTTTAATTGAAATTAATATTAAATAAGAAGAGTAAACTACGAAAATAACCAATACATTTCTATTTTAAAGACATATGTACAAGCTGGGCATGGTGGTGCACTCTTGTAATCCCAGCATTCGGGAGGCTGAGACGGGAGGAATGCAGTTCGAGGATAGCCTTAGCTACTGAGGCCCTTTGCAACTCAGTGAGACCCTGTTTCAAAATAAAGAATAAAAAATAGGGCATAGGGTGTAGCTTGGAGGTCAAATGCCCATGGGTTCCATCCCTAGACCCACAAAAAAAGATACATGTACAAGTAAAATCCATAAGTATAATACATAAAATGTGCAGTGTATGTGGTTAAACTGGTCCTTTTATATTTTTCTAACCCTTTCCTGTATCATGCTAATTATCATTTTGGTAAAGATAAAATAATAAATTTACTAAACTCTCCTGAGTCAAATTAGCATTTGATTCTGTATTTTAACATACTAATTCACATAAATTTATATCAAGTTACACTTCCAGCCCAATTTTTTATTTTTTATTTTGAAACAGGGTCTCACTAAGTAGCAGAGGGCCTCACTGAGTAATTGGGGCTGTTCATGAACCACAATCCTCCTATCTCAGCCTCCCAAATGCTATGATTACAAAGCATGTGTCACCACATCCAACTAAATTTAATTTAAAACTGTTAATCATTTATCAAATTTAATTATTTGAATGTAATTTAAATATTTAAAATTTAATTTTTGCTGCTTTTATTCTTATCTCAAAAGATACATCTCTCTTCTACCACCTGAAAACAAAGAACTTTATTTTTATTTTTGTGTATGTATGATACTTGGGGTGGAACCCAGAGACTTTTATACCTCTGAGCTATACTCACAGAGCTATTTTATTCTTTATTTAGAAACAGGGTCTCACTAAGTTGCCGAGAGCCTCATTAAGTAGCCAAGGCTGGCCTCCAACCTGTGCAATCCTCCTGTCTCAGCCTCCCAAGTGCTGGTATTACAAGCATGCGCCACCATGCCCAGCTTGAGATCTTTATTATATAAGGCCTTCAAAAAATATAAGTGGTAAGTGGAATTCACTGTAGATGACCATCCTCAAGCCTGAGTACTCTGTACCCAGCTCTGCGCTCAGGGCTTTGTCCTGCCACTGATAGAGCTTGGTGCCTGCGGCATCAAGGTGGAGATGGAGGAGACAATAGGGAGAGAAGATGTCAGAAAAGAAAGGAAGGAAATTGGTAAAGAGGATACATTAACACAAGTGTGGAGCATTTTCGTGTTCTAGGTTCTCTACCTCCTGGTATAAGAAATAAAAGGATGGATAGAAGATGTGCAGGAATCTGAATGGATGTTCATGTGGCAAATTAATCTTCTTGTATTCTTAGGCCTCAAAATGCAGATTCTGTAATGTCCCTATAGAAAGAGAACAGGCCTTGATTACTAAAATCAAGAGTATAGCAGTGAAGAAAGACTAGGCAAATACCAGAGCCTGCTTTTTTTTTTATCATTTCAGAAAATATCATAAGCACTTTTTATTACGGTATTTTTCAGAATGTACCTTTACCAGAGTCCATAAATTTTAAGCTTTTCCTTTTTTATCCTTCTCTTGGCTGCATTCTGAAACCATCATACTTCCCATAGTCCTCAGGTTGGGAAGTGTTTTTATTTTCCCCAAGATAGAGTTTTTGGAGCTTGAGTCTTCAGTCGAATAGAGGAAGAGAAATACTGAAAGTCAGCAGAAAGGGGAACTTTTGTACATGCCCTGACCCACTCCACAAGTCCAAATAAGCCAATGACCTCTCACCTCTTCTGTTAGCATACATTTCTTGATAAATCCTCTCTACCACTATAGAAAAGACAGATTCCTTTAGAGGACAAGGAGTAGGCATGTGGCAAGTAGGGGTTAGACTTAAACAGCTTCCCAGGCATAGAGACCCAGAGTTACAAGAGATACCTGAAGTTGGTAAACACAACAAATCAAGCACTACACAGGATTCTTTCATGAAGTTATATATTTAATCCTCAAAAGCCCACAGCTCAGATATTATTTTGTCCATTTTACAGAAGGTGGAGTTGAATCTTAGGTTAAAGATCTTGCCCAAGCTCATGAATCTGAAAAGCACACATACATGTAAAAACTATCCTCTCCAGATTCATTGGAACTGAGAGAAAAGCTACTATGAAAAGGATTTCAAAGCAGTACAATTACTATATTCCTAAGTGGTAGCTAAGATAATCTTTAATTGGTAGAAACAAAGCAGGGACCTTCCCAATTCATAGCTACGGTGATGTTAAAAATGAATGGTATCATTCTGCTTTGAATATTTATCTGTGAAATTCAATATGTCTACCTTAAATTTTGCAAATTCATAGTTATTCTCAACAGGCATCATTTCCTTTTTATTTCAAACTATCTTTATTATCAAAATTTACCATACACACTACAAAGAATTGTAAGTCCTAAAATCAAAAGTGGCCAAGGTAATCAATTAAAAACTAAAATAGTAACCTGACAGTGTATGAACAACTTGGAGTTTGAAAAATAGGGCCTTTGTGTCAGGAAAGAGACGTCAGTAACGGAATACAAATAAGAGAAGAGAATGTATTTATATCATTTATTAACTCATTCAACATGCATTAAATTAATGCCTCATGTGCCAAGAGCTGTGCTACAAACTATTAATACACCTATGAAAAGTCCTTACAAAGCTCTGATCTAGAAGAAACCAGGTTTTGTTGTAGCAGAAGGGTACTGTGCAGCTCAATGAAAGGAAGAGCAAGGCAGTGGCTACTGGGGTTGGGGTAAGTGGTGTTGAGAACAGCGGCCCATAAAAGCTAATTCTAAAAACACCAATCTTTAGAGACAAGTAAGAACTTTTGAAAGCAGTGATGGCAATAAAGGCATTAAACTTCAGGAGAACTATGAGCCAACTGAAAAAGCATCATTGACTTTAAGAACAACAAGTCATTCCAAACTGCTAGAGGTTAAGATATTTTTAGGAAGTTAGAGAAAAAGCAAAAAGCTAGGGAGTCTGGAGGGGAAAATTATGACAAGCCTCATACCCTCCACCAAGATCTGGGGACTTTTTTACTAAAGGCGCAAAAGAGCTAGAGAAGAATTTTAGTAGTAAAGTTTAGGTCATATAATATTTTAGAAATGTTATACTAAAATTAAATTTTGAAGAGTTTATAAAACAAAGGAAATGCTTTGATATACTAAACAAAATGGCAAGAAGAATTATGAGCATACATAAATTATGCATATGATATTTTCAATATTGTCAAAAAGAAAAATCAAGGCAAAACGATTATGCAAAAGGGAAATATACCAAAATGTCAGTGATAACTGACTTGGGGAGCTAGGATGATGACTGAATAAATTCAGTAAACACACATTTTTTTATGAGAGAAACAGCGAATATTTAGAAGTATGAGTGTCTACAATAATCTAAATAGCATTGATTTCCAGAACTTACATGCAAGATGCAGGAAGAAAAATGGGAAGAAAAAATATGACATTTGGAATTTATTAAAGGATTTCTTTTTTTTTTACAAGTCAGATGGCCTGAATTTATTTTTTTTAATTAAAAAAAATAAATGAGCATGGATGTGAAACTAAAAAAAAAAATACACATATATTTTTAAATTTCACTTTTAAAAGATTTAAAACTTCACTGCCCTTTTTGTAAACAGTTGAGAAGCAAAGTGAGTTTGTCATTTTTATTTTATTGCCAATATGTGTTAAAATTTAATACTGCTACACTGGACTGATGTTCACAGAACGTAGTCTTTATTCACTACAGATTCACACTGAATCTGGTATTGTATTTGAAACTGGAAGTTCTTGTTTTCGATGTTGTTTTTCTTCACATGATATAAGAAGTGGACTGTAATCATAATTTCCGGAAAGAGACGGTATGATTTAAAGACATGCTCAAGCTCACACAGGTTTACTTCGGATGTCTGTTCTCTAGCACATTGCTCAATGTTCCTGGAAAAGGGCAGTGGGAATGATGGCCCACAGCTGTGTGGAGGCTGCTGTGGGTGGGGTGATGGTATCAGGCTGTGGGGCCAATGTCAGCTGGATTTATTGTAGTCACGTATGTATGGTTAATACTCACAGTCTGAGAAATGGTTGGACACAGTCTTTCTTACATATTTGGTGGAGTTCATTCTTAGGATCATCATCCTATAAATGGTTTGGATCACTTTCTTCCCAAGCTATTTCCTAAGATCTCAACATTCAAGTGGCCTCTGAAGCTGTCCTGCTAGTTATATGGGCTTTGAGAACATCCTCCAGGGACTGGTCCACTATTTTCCCATCACTGTGCCTGGAAATGGGTGATTCATCTGCAAGTTTGTAAACTATACCAAATGGAACTTTTGGCACTATTTATGAATGTAGGAAAATTAGGAAATTCTAATGGTCTGTTCTTGATAGTATGACTGCTTCTTCCCTACCCAGTATGCTTGCAACACTGAAGCAAGCCCTGATGGATTTTTTTTAATAGATACAACTCTGTTGTGTAATATTTATATATTTATGTATGTATGTATTTATATTTTTATTTATTTTGAGTAGTACCAGGGATTGAACCTGGGGCATTCTACCTCTGAGCTATACCTCAACCATATTTTTAATTTTGAAATAGAGTCTTACTAGGTCGCTGAGTCTCACTATTTTTGAGATTGGCCTGAAATCCAGGATCTTCCTGTCTCAGCCTCTCAAGTACTGGGATTATAGGCCTGTGCCACCACACCCAGCTGTATAATTTTTAAACACCCATCACAAAAACAAAAAATTATGCATGCAGCCGGGCGTGGTGGCGCACGCTTGTAATCCCTGCGCTTGGGAGGTGGAGACAGGAGGCTCGCGCTGGTTCAAAGCCAGCCACGCTGGCTGAAGAGACCCTGTTTCCAAAACTAAAAAAGTATAAAATAGGTCTGGGAGTGTAGCCCGGAGGTAGAAGGGCTTCCAGGAACCCCAGTACCACCACAAAAAAAAAAAAAAAATTATGTATGCATAATTCTTCTGCCTCAGACTCACCAATGGTGTATCACCTCCCTCATTGTCAAAGTCAAGTACGTTTATCTGCAAGGTACTACATAGTCTAGTCGAGGGTGCCTTTCCCTTGACTTCTGCTTTTGTGGCTTTCATTCTTTGCTTCACTTCAACTCCAAGTTGTCTGACCGTTTTGCTCCTTCCTGTTCATGGCAAGACTTTGTACTCTCCAAATCCCTTTTTCTGCAGGACCCTTCCCCAGATCTGCACCCACTCAATCCCTCACTGCCTTTTAGTCTCTGCATTTATGTTAACATACTAGTGAACTCTTCCCTACCCATATTATTTAAAAATCAGTACTTTTTATGGTTCTGGATTAAACCCAGGAGCTTTCTACCTCTGAGCTACACTCCCAGCCCTATTTTTCATTATTTATTTTGAAACAGGGTCTCACCAAGTTCCAGAGGGCCTCACTAAATAGCTGAGGCTGACTGAGAACCTATGATCTACCTGTCTCAGCCTCTCAAGTACTGGGATAACAAGTGTGCGCCACCACGCCTGGATAAAAAGTAAGCAATTTTTAAAAGTAAGTATAAGCCAGGCGTGGTGGCGCACACTTGTAATCCCCATGCTTGGGAGGCAGAGACAGGAGGATCGAGCAGGTTCAAAGTCAGCCACAATGGCTGAAGAAACCCTTTTTCCAAATAAAAAAGTATAAAAATGGGCCTGGGAGTGTAACCTGGAGGTAGAAGGGTTTCCAGGAACCCCAGTACCACCAAATAAATAAATAAAGTATTTATAAAAGTAACTACCCTGCCACAACTTTATGGAACTTAAAGTGAAAACAAGCCACACAGAGAAGAGAAGCTCGAGGTAGGGCAGAACAAAAATGATTACTAGTCCTTGAGCTGACAGCTGAGGAGAAAACTTGGAGCAGTCCTGTTTTCTCCAAATATTTTAGAAGAAGTTAGGCCTTGAAAGCATGGGGAATTGTGAAAAAGCTAGGTAGTGCTATTTTATAGAAATAGGTCTGAGCCATTTTATTTAATCATTAAGATAAAAGATAGCCTCAGAAAGCTGAAGTCCTTGTTGAATCACAAGAGATAGAGATTTTGCTTATCCACATCTACGTGACCAAATACTTTCTGAAGCAGGGTCTTGAAGTGCTAGTTTCTCATGTGTATCTCCAGACACTTAAGTGTTTTCCCTGTGGGAAAGAAATCAATTTTAGCTAAATATAGTGGAGAGACATTTCTAAAGGGTATTATAACACTAGCATTTTGTCTTTCCTAAGATAATTTCATGTCAAAGACATGAATTCATAACAGAACACTCTGACCTGGCTTGGATGGTCCCCTTTGGTATTATCAAAACTCTTTGTCTACAGAAGATAGAAAATTGGTAGTTATGAGACCTGGTTGGACTTTTCTTGAATCTACTATTATTTTTCAAAATAAAAGTTAACTACAGATTGTCTTCCTGTCTGGGGAAAGAAGAAAGTACTTAATTATCTCTAACAAGATTAGCAAAAATTAGTGTTCTCTAGAATTTTATAATTTGAAAAACAGTAGTATAATTACCAAGTGTATCTCATACCCAAAATATGTGGAAAGTTCCAGCAAAAAAGACAATACTAGGCCTATTAACACTCCAACTATTACCACAGTTGCAGAAAAATCAAACTTACCACCATTAAATTGAAGCAAAAAGAGGATACAAAGCACAGAGACCAGTAAATAAAAGTCCAGGCTTTCTGGGTTTATAAAGCATGTCTAGATATGTGGCTATGGTCACCCCTACATGGCAGTAACCAGAAGGAAATGAATACCCACATATAACTAGGAGTTTTAAGAAATTGAATTGTGGCAGACTGGTGTGTGGTCTCTTTAGTAATAAAATTCCCATGTTTTATTAAGTTTAAAAGCAACACGGGAACCCAAATCCTTGCATCAGCGAAAAGGAGAACATAAGAGATATGTGACCTCCAACAAAAGCACATGTTGCACAGCCCACTGACTGAAAAATAATTTATAAGGAAAAAAATAAAGACTATAGAGGACCAAAGGTAGGGCTATTCTTCTAGTGAACAAGACCTGGATTTTTTATGGAGTTGAACAAAACAATCTACTGCCCTGGCATATTTATAAATGCTATGTGTTTTCCACTTCCCTTTTTCCAAATGTAAGTTTCTATAGTAGTTTTTATGTTATTTCTGTTCTGCTCTTGGATTCTGGCTAGGTAAGTCCTATTGGCCCCATGGACCCCTCACCCTATGTAATGTAACATGACCAGAGGACAATCAAAGAAAAACCTATCCAAGCATTTGCCTGGTTTCAAAAGCATCAATAGATACTGATCAATAGTCACTGCTTAAAGTCCTTTGAGCATCTGTTCTTCTTTTTCATGATCTTATATAACAGTAGGATTTTTTTTTTTAGAGAACCTGGCTATATACTATTTTTCCAAGCCTCATTTAATGCTAGGCATGACAGTGTGACCAAGTATGCTGAAGTTATGTGTACAAATTATGAATCATGTCATTAATATAAAGTGGTACATACTTTCTTCCTTTTTGCTCTTTTGATTTTCACATTCTTCCTTTTTGCTGTTAGCTGGAATCTGAGTGTAAAGGCAAGAATGGGAACAGTCATTTTACAACACCAGTTGGACCACCAGAAAAACTAGTTGGATGGTTCTATCACTCATGATGGTTGAGTCAACCCAGTATCCTTAAAACACATAACTAATTTTTTTTTCTTTTGGAGAGAGATAAAACTTTCCTTTAGACCAATGATGTTTTAGCCTTAATTTGTACCCTACTGTGGAATCACCTTTGTAGTTAAATAACTTAATTAAATTTGGCATTAACTGAAAAAATATGAGTGTGAAAAGAAAGTCATTGTTGTATGCAAATTAAGTTAAATGCTCTGGAAGGGCTCCATAAAGTCTAGGACAAAAAAAGACGGGCACTGAATTAGGTGAGAATGAAGCCATTATAAAAATGATGGGAAATAAGGGAATCATAAAAATACAGGATGACTCTGCTCTCGCTTTACAAGTATCTGTAAGTTTTTTCTACACATTGAAGATGTTGAGATGCTGAAAATAAATTTTAAAAAGATACCTTGTATGTATGGGTTATTCAAAAAAGAAAAGGCAGAATTTCAGAGAGTAAACATATACTCATAGAAAAACTCTTGATTCTACATCTAAGGATTACCTATTATGCATATTTATATTTTAAGTTAGGCAAATGCATAAGGTACTACTGGTTCTAAATATTAGTTGACTAACCAATCTGTAGGACCCAAACACATGGCAAGGTTTTTATTGTACACAATTATATTTATGGACGTTGCATAAGTGAAACAGACATTCTTATTTTAAACTACGGATTGGGTCCCTCTAAAGGAGCTACTTTAGGGTCTCCATACAATGGCAAACACACCTAATTACATATTAATGTTGCAGTGAAACAGACTAGTTTCAGTCAACTTGGTCAAATGTTGGTGCTCGAATCCCTTTATAAAATATTTCTTTACTAAGGCTGATTTCTGTTTGATAAATATTCACATGATGAATTCAAGTATTTATTTAACCATTTTATCAGTTGGCTTTAGTCCAATGCATTCACCACCGTTTTATATAACTTACACGTCTTTCTGTTTAAGTTTGAGAGAAAAGTTCTATAAAGAAATAAAAACATTTTGAATTGAAAAAATAATTCTTTTTAGAAATAATAGCAAGCTTTTTCTTAAGCCCAAAAAGGTCTTACAAAATGTGTTTCTGAATGACTTTTCAGTTTTCTTCTTAGAGGTTACTTTTGCTCTTAAAAAAATCCCTCTGTCCTTTTGTATCTAGCACTCACAGTTGTCACTAGTTTCTTTTGTAAATTTTACTAGCATGTGGTAGATTTATTTATAAGATTGATGGTCTTACAGCATGTTTTGATTCCAGTTATAAAGATTTATCCATTAATAATCCTTACATCTGTCCCTGATCCTTGTTCTTATACTAGGTCTGGTTTTCTTCCTTTCTGGTGTGTTCTAAAATCCAGAGACAAGAATACTCCTTTCAGAGAACTATGCAATAGTAGGTCATGTCCTCTAAACTATTTCTTATTTTGAAGTGTGAAGGAAGGAAAACCACAGGGAGTAATCAGGTAAAGGAATTAAAATTTTATTGGTGCAAATCCCTAACATAAGTTTATATAACTATCACTTCATCCTTTTACATTTTCTGGTTCTGGTTTCTTTAGCATATGTTTTCAAATGTGAGAGACAGCAGAGCATCTTGATTAGGGCACAAGTTCTAAGGTTAAAACATCTGCTTAGAAATGCTGGATTCATCACTTGCTACCTGCATGATACTGATGAATTACTTAAATCTCCCTATCCTCAGTGAAGAGCAAAATACCAACTATCACTCTTCTATTTTATAAAAAAAATGATAGGTGCAATAATTTAAGCTTAGCATTTATCATACAGTGATTGCTTAGTGAATGTGATAATTCTGGAGCTCTAAATTAATTCTAAATGTTATTCAGAATGGCTGTAACAAAATAACATACACAGGAAAATTACAGTAATCCTAATTCAGAGGCAAGTGTGAATAGAATGCACAGGAATCAAGCAAAAAAGTAATAGTTATTATAGTGAGTATATAATAAAGTTAATGATATCTTTCAAAATTAGTTTTATTTAAAACAAGTATTTAGAATCCAATTCCCCACTAGATTAGTCAATAAAAGGTTTTCTTCTTACAGTACCTGACTTTTTTTTTTTTTTTGGTACAACACAAATATCTGGAAGAACTAAATGAGGGACGTCTAATAGAAAATTCCTAGCTGGGTGTGGAGGCGCACGCTTGTAATCGCTGCACTTGGGAGACGGAGACAGGAGGATCGCGCAGGTTGGAAGCCAGCCAGGCTGGCTTTAGAGACCCTGTTTTCAATTTTTAAAAGTAGGTCTGGGAGTGTAGCCCGGAGGTAGAAGGGTTTCCACGAACCCCAGTACCACCAAAAAGAAAGGAAGGAAGGAAAGGAGGAAGGAAGGAAGGAAGGAAGGAAGGAAGGAAGGAAGGAAAGAAGGAAGGAAGGAAGGAAGGAAGGAAGGAAATTCCCATCCAGGGAATTACTTAAAGGATGTTAAAACTTGGACTGAGTTTGATGTTTATTGCAGAAAATACCATACTATCCAGCAAAATTGTGACATTAGTAAGTCAACGAATATGTAGAGAAAAAAACTGCAGGTAAAAGAGATGCAGTGATGACAGAGAGGGAAGTAGAGAGAAATAAGTCTTCAGCTTGATGGGCAACACACATCTCCGAAGACTACGCAGACAGTCCTGAGCGCACTAATGCGGACCTGACCTAAGAGCACTAATATGGATCTGACCACTGAGCAGGGGCTGTCCAGTCATTTCTGCTCTTCCTTTCAGTCACCGCAAGAACCTGCCTGGATGTGATAAAAAAAAATCACACTTCTTAGGAGAATACTGAGACAATTTCTCCTCTCGTGTGAGAAATAGGATGAATTTCAAAAGACAACTTCTTAGCTTTTCTTCTATAAGCATTTACAGGAAATGGAATTTTTGTTAAGTGGTCACTATAGAAAAATAGGCTAATAAGAACACTAGAATGATAAAACCTTGTTTTTTAAGAATACTGAACCTCGCCGGGCATGGTGGTGCACGCTTGTAATCCCCGCATTTGGGAGGTGGAGACAGAAGGATCGCGCAGGTTCAAAGCCAGACTCGCTGGCTTAAGAGACCCTGTTTCCAAATAAAAATATAAAAATAGGTCTGGGAGTGTAGCCTGAAGGTAAAAGGGTTCCATCCTGTGTACCACCAAAAAAAAAAAAAAAAAAAAATACAGTAGTATATTGAAATATTCCATGATTGGGGCTATGAGTAAGTTTTCCAAGATATGTTTAAAGCTTTAAAATTGAACTCACATTTTTTAAATGAATCCACTTGATAATCTAGTATTTCAAATAAAGTTATAAAACACCTACAGTATTTAAAGGAATACACAATTTTAAGCATGTTCTCTATTTTTAAAAAGTACATTATAAATACAAAACAAATTGATCAAAATATATTGTATGCATGTGTGAATATGTCACAATGAAACCCATATTCTATATTATTCATATGCACTAATATTTAAATTTAAAATTCAAAACAATTGATGTTGTGCTTCCAAATCACTTTTATTTAATAATGAACCTATTACTTTGAGAAAAAAATGATCAGAGCCTAATAAAATAAGCTCATATTTTAGGATTGTAAATATTTAAAAATAAATGAAATACATCGAGGAATTAGTATATATTTAGTCTAGTGATCCATAATTACTTCTTCATCTCATATAGAGTGCTGGCTAGAAATGGATAATGTACTTTTTATAGTAAAAACCAGAAAAATTTAGAGACATGACTTCAGTAAAACAGAAAAGCATAATTACTCAAAATGTTTCAATTTCCCATCTTCTGATTGGCTCAACTTGTAATTATATAATTATTACAAAAATTAATAGACTTCCTATTTATATTTTCCAATATTATTTGGGAAGTATCTAAAAATATGAGCATTTAGAGAAACATGACTTTCTTCTTAGTTACTGAATACCAAATGCTGCTCTAGAGGAAATAAAATCCAAAAGAGTTGAGGGATTACTAGCTAGCAAAACCTAAAACAGTATCAGAGAAACTAATGATTATTTATAAAGCTAATGAATTATTCACTGCTTTTTTTGTAAAGTAGTATTCAAACCTGGTAAAGTAATAAAAGAAACAGCTAATCAATAAGCAACAGGAGAGCAGGCGTGGTGGCGTACACTTGTACTCCCAACATTCAGGAGGTGGAGACCAGAGGATCACGGCTCACAGCCAGCCTCAGCTACTTAGCAAGGCCCTTCGCAACTCAGTGAGACCCTGTTTCAAATATAAAAGACTAAAAAGAGGGCTGGGGATGTAGCTCAGAGGTAGAATGTCCCTATGTTCCATCCCCAGTACCCCCACACACACATAATAATAATAATAATAATAATAATAATAATAATAATAATGAGACAAGAGAATTAGTTCAGGGACCTTGCTTTTGTTTTTGGAAGTCATTCATTTGCCTCCCTAGGTTCAGTTTATAGCAAATTTTTATTACTTTACTCATGATAGTTCTTGTCAAAGATCAGGGTTTAGAAAAAAATTGCTTAAAAATAAATTCAAAATGCAAAACTTTTTTTCCTTTTTTTCCAATAGGAGCTCAGGCTCTTCCTTCTTTGAAACATCTCTAATTAAATATCAAGTGCTTGCCTCCTCCTTTCATCAAAACATTTTGAAAAATATGGTGTCACATATCCCAACTAATTTAATCATTGTACCTAGATATTAGGTTACTAAGAAATCTAACTCCACTAAAGAAACAAAAATATACATGTTTTCCACTCATTAATATGGTCACTCTTCTAGAAAAATTACTTTCTTTTTTCTACTTCATGATGCCCTTGTAGGCATGTCTCTGATTTGGGGGGTTACTCTTTTACTAAAGCATTGAAATTTTTTAAAAAATAGTAAGAGAAAAACAATTCTTTCAAAACTCTAGGCTAAAATATCCTTAATGGAATTTTTGCTACTCATCATTGAAAATAAAATAAATAGCCGGGTGTGGTGGCGCACGCTTGTAATGCCTGTGCTTGGGAGGTGGAGACAGGAGGATCATGCAGGTTCGAAGCCAGCTGTGCTGGCTTAAGAGACCCTGTTTCCCAATAAAAATATAAAAAATAGGTCTGGGAGTGTATCCCATAGGTAGAAGGGCTTCCAAGAACCCCAGTACCACAATAAAATAAAATAAATATTGTATACAAGTTGTAGAGATTCTAAAAAGTGGATTTTAAAGCATAGTTACTGTGTATTGAGAATATAAATTGGTGAGAGGAAGAGTTAACATTGCCTGATTGGTTTATAGCCTGACCCTAACAAGTTCTAGTTGTGGCTTAGAAAAACTCTTAAGTATCTCTACTCAATAGGAATTGATAATAGTTAGCTTAAATAAAAAAGAATAGATTATCACAAAATGTTAATGGTCATGGGTGTACTTCACCCTAAAAATCTATAGATGGTGCCAATGTGACATTTAAGATCCCCTAGGAATAACCTGAAATTCTATTCTATGTACCTAATTATTTTTATCTTTGCCAGTCGGAAAGACTCATGCTATAGTCAACTAAAAATGATTTTAGTCCTCTACTACAGAGTTGCACTTAATTACTCTATTAAATTTCATGAGCTTCACCCACCTTCTGTATTAAGAACCCAAAAATGAATTTTTGCAGACTTGACAATCCCCAAAACTAGCAAACCCAAAAAGTAATTAACCACGCCTTCACAAACTTATTATTTATCTTTTCTCATACACAGACCAAAGCAAAAAATTTTACATCCAATTTATATTCAGCCCAATAAGAGCAGATTCTAAAATGCTGAGGAAACTTTGAAGATTATTTCTATTTCTTGATAAGCACACAAAATCTTAAAGTGATTATGATATTTTCATCATCTTTCAGGTGGTTTACAGTAGAAACCAAATTAAAACATACTTTTAATCTAAAGCCACTGCCCAGGCTGCATTTTAAGAACCATTATTTGAGTGTCTCTCTCGCTCCCTCCCTCCCTCCCTTCCTCTCTCCCTGCTTCTGACTTCTCTCCTCTTCACCTCCCTCCTTCCCCCTCCCCTTTCCCATCCCTCTCTCCTCTCCCTCTTTCTCTATCTTTCTCTTCCTCTCCCATTTCCCTCCCTTCTTCTCTCCTATCATTCTCTTCTCTTTCAACCCTCTCTCTCCAAAGACTCTTGGAAATATTCTTTACAAACATAAAAGTTGAAACTCCCTGACTTGGACCTTCTTTGTCAATTTCTCAAGCGTTTTCAAATGGCTTACATAATTATTTTCTTTGGAGTGCCATGGTGGTACTGTAGAGGTTCCTACTCTGTTATTTGCTAACCTAGATAAAACTAACTTAATGAAGAAAAGAAAGAAACCACAGAACAGCAAAATCTATATTAGAATCTTGCTTTAAATATGTTGATTTTTCTACCAAGCATACAGAATAGTTCACAGGTTATCAAATTGTGTTAATCTGACAGAAGACACTTGAGCCTCCCTAATTAGAGAACATGGTAAGAAAAAAAAAAAGAAAAGCATTAGGCACTATGCACACAAATTTCCAGTCTTAGACCAGATAGGCAAACATAGACTCAGAGAGGCAATGAACCCTGAGCTTTTGTAGCAATATAATTTTATGTCATTATTTCTCGGCTTCTGCTGAAAAGCGTTTAGAATTACTTTTTCCTCTCATAAGTTCAATGGATTATGTTTATAGCTGGCTTCTTTGAGAACTTCACCCTACAATCTTTTACTCACAAAACCTTTATTTTACCAATCCTTAAATCTATATACATATAAAGGGTTTCTTTACACATGCAGATAAAGGAGGAGGGATCTCCTGCTAGATGAGTCAACTAAAATGTTATCAATTGTTAATATTGTATTAAAGGAATCTGATGTTTGTAGATTTCCAAATATATCCTAAAAGATAAAGTTATTTTCCAAGTTAATCAACCTGATTCTTATTTTCAGAGACATAGACCTGTATTCCAAACACTTGTTATATAATGCTTGTTATTGTTACTTACTTAAGTGAAAATCATGATAAAAAATAAAATGCATAGTTGTCTTTGAAAAGCATGCCATATACATCTTGCCAAAAGCATCTTTATAAGCTTGAGACTGAGCTATTTGAAAGTGATGTGTTTTATGGACTTAATAAATTGTGTTAGATTAAAGTCATTAAAAGAGTTTTCAGAATAAACGGGTTTTGTGGGGGAGACCAGATAGCTTCATTTAAAAAACAAACAAATAATCCATTGGGCGTGGTGACACATGCATTTGGAAGGCTGAGACAGGAGAATCATGGTTCATGGACAGCCTCAGCT
The DNA here is from genome assembly GCF_963383645.1 of Muscardinus avellanarius. Lineage (NCBI taxonomy): Eukaryota > Metazoa > Chordata > Mammalia > Rodentia > Gliridae > Muscardinus > Muscardinus avellanarius. The sequence goes on from NC_137786.1 coordinate 73,371,206, forward strand.
ACTTAGTGAGGCTCTTTCCAACTCTGTGAAACCCCTGATAGGTCAGGTCCCTTCCTTCCCCTACAGGACCCCGTAACAGGGACAGGAGGGGGAACCCCAGAAGCCAGAACCAGAGATCTCTCGAGATTCCAGGTGTTTCAAGATTCCAAACATTGCAAGACAGACTCCAGGGATTGTAAGACTCCAGATGTCATGAAAGAATTGGCATTCCCACACTGGTAGCTCCCCCAACCACCCCTCCCCACTTTAAACATTGGTATGTCCACTTCACTGCATGACTCTGCAGATTACCTAGGACTACTGGCTCTTTGGTCCCTTCCCCCACAATCGGCAGACCTCACCTGAAGGTGCTGGTTTATCAGGCTAATTAAAGCCGCTTTTAATAACCTGGTTGGTGTTTGTCTCCTTCACAACTCCCCAGCTCAATTCCAACATTACAACCCTGTTTCCAAATAAGGAATAAAAAATAGGGCTGGGGGTGTAGCTCAAAGGTAGAATGCCCCTGGGTTCCATCCCTAGTACCGCAAAGAAAAAGAAATCTTATTTGTGCATTTAACTAATAGTCTTCATTTTCACTCATGTTCTCATTAGAGAAAACGTTTTAGAAACTTTCAAGCTTCTATCACTTTCCTTTTTGCTATATAAGAAAAACAAAAGAAAAAATACTTCCAACATTAAAGACAATGACTGACCATAAACTTTAGAAGTCAGAAACTAGAACAAAGCTGTGTCACCCATGGTGTAAGCCTCTTTACAACAGTGTGACTCCTTATCAGCTATTATGTTTGAGTGCAGTGGTTGGAGGCATGAAATTCTATGCTTATCTCTTTAGAAGTGATTACTAGGCATTTTGTTAATGAGTACTGTATTTAGGCCAAATTGGGGGAAAAAAACTACTATATACAAGGAAAAGTTCTTAAATGAGATATGGGTTCTTTATCTATATAAAATTAAATTATTGTGTTCTACTTTGATCAGGAATAATAAAATGTATGTTTCATTCTCCTGAATGAAAACATAATTAATAAGAGGGTGGGAGAAGCCATACAGAGTACTTTGCCCTCCCTGTCTATAAAACAGCACTGGTATTTACTGCAGACATTTTCTATCTCTACATTGAAAACTTAACAGACTCTCATGTGAAAGTCACAAGTGGTTGTTTTTATTTGTTTTCTAAAAAGATCTAGTCAGAAGTAAAATTAGAGTTATAAGTTCCCAGGGAACTATTAGGGAGCAATTTTACATAAATATCCAATAGTCTCAGTAATGCAGGCTAAATTTTTTCAACTTGATCCAGAGAAATTAGATGCTAGAAAACTGGGAGAAAGTATTTTGAAATGGTGGCATGACATTACTATCTATGTGCTGTGATGTTTCCTTTTCTTCTTTTGCAAGGGAGAAATTGATACACATAAGAACAATGCTTCTCAAATCTTAATGAATAAAACAATCATCTGGAATACTTTAAAAATCTAGGTTCCTGACTTCCCACATACACCAGAGGAAATTAATAGAGTCTGGAAGATCAGGAGGTAATTTTGGTGCTGATGGTCTCGTTTATAAAAATTCCAATGCCTAACTTTTCTGGTGTCAAGAATGCCACAGAGGTATGCTAATGGTGACTTTATCAGCCTAGGTAATGGTTCCATGGACCCCTATTACACACACTTGGAGGCTGTAGCCCAGACCTACCAAATCACACTAAACAGAGGTGAATCTGAAGCACACAGGACTAACTACCCCAATGTGAAACAGACTGCTTAGGATTTGGGAGAATGACAAAGATTTTGAGGTCATGTTAACTTCAAGTGGTAGAGTTGAAATACCAGAAATATCTGCCAGCAAGGGAGGCATAAGAAATGTTATGAAATACTAAAAATAGGCAAATGATATTTGATATTATCTAAGAATTACTCAAAGTTAAAAGTCAGTGTTAATCTGTATTCCTTAGCAAGATAAAAATATCATTTCTCATTTGTATTGAGATTTAGTATATAATCAAATAAGTGGGCTTAAGCATATCACTTGCTACAGTGGCAAAAACTGTACAAATTTATAACCAGTCTTTGGAACAACAACAAAGTCAGACAATGACCAATGGCTCCCACCACTGTCCCTATAGTCAGTACACTATCAGTAGAAACTACTATTCTGACTTTTAGTAAAATAAATTAATTATTTAGCATATCTTATATATGAAATACATCACAAAATACTCCAAATACTTTAGCTCTAGGAGACAGTACAGATTGGAATTCCACTTAAATTCAGTGCCTAAATAGATGATGACATTTAAGAATATACAATAAGGATCTTTTAAATTAAGCTTATTTCTCTCAATATTATATTTATAAAATTCATCTATATTATTTTTAAAAATATAGATCATTTACTCACATTCACATTGGGTATAAACATTCAGTGTTTCTCTTTACCAATTTTATTATCATGTTACATTTTGTAATTTACAGTATTTGCTTATTATAAATTATCTGACCGTTCTTGAACATTCTAGTATTTGCATATTTAAAAACACATGTGTAATGTTTATTAAATGAATGTAGGATTGAATTACTGCTGTTAGAGGATGTGTATGTGCTAAGTTATTGTACCAATTCACAGTTTCACCTTCAGTATATGAGAATTTTAGTTTCGATATCTTCCCCAGTGCTTACTTTATAATTTTAGTCATGCTAATGGGTAAAATGTTATCACGTAACATTTAATATTATATGACAACATTATATCATGTCATACAATGCAATGCAATATTATATAATATGAAATATTATCAATTGGGTAAGGGCTGATTGAGTAATATGTGCATATATCCCCCTACTATCTTGTACTCCATTAAGATGTATAATTACAATGCAACAATAAAAAGTTTTTAAAATATTTTATGTAATCTTCTGTATTAAATTTACCTTTCTCTTATAAATAATAGACTTGAACATCTATCTGTAAGTTTATTAGCCACTGGGATATCCTTATTCATGAAGTCTCTTCAAATCTTGCCCATTTTTCAACTGATCCATCTGTCTTCTTCTTACTGATTTATGAGTTCTTAATATATTCTTTACAAAAGTTTTTCATCAAATATATAGTGTGACTATTACCTCCCAGTTCATAGTTTGCCTCTTTACTATTTTAATACCACAGATATAATTTTAATTAATCCAGTTTTAATTTTTTCTTTTATGCTTAATACATTTTATATCCTCTTCAAGATTTATTTGTGTATGCTAAGGTCATAAAATGCACACATTTTTCTCTAAAATTTCCCTTGTTTCTTTGTACATTTAGATTAGCAAGCCACTTAGAACTGACTTTTATACATGAGGTAATGTAGGAATTAAGATCTTTTTAAAAATATATACCTATTAAATTGATGATTACTTAATGAAAAGATAAAACATTTTTCCCACATATACAGTGTTTTGTTTCACATATAAAATGAACATAGACACAGTGATCTATTTCTGGACATTATTCTTTTCCATGAATAAAGTCACACTGTGTTAATTATGTATAATCTTATAAGTATACTGATAAGTATTTTATATGAGGCTATGTTAGTGGTCTTAAATAAAGATTTCTTCATTGGCATGTATGTGTGTGTTTATGTTATTGTTTCACCACCACTGCTCTGCTGATTATGAGCCCATAATACTAGAGTCCTGACTTTTGTTCTCTGGGGTCAGTGGGCTTAGTTTCAGGAAAGCCAGTAATTGCTCTGTTCACAGCTTGTGCCCAGTTCACTTAGCTTCAGTGGCCCCTGGGACATCACTTTCAGATCTGCTTGTTACAATCACCTGAGATATTTTCAGTCACTAGGTCGCATGCATATTAGGAACAAACTTTGCTGATGTAGAGAGTGTTGAGTTCCCAGGCAATAACTGTGATCAAATGAAACCCTGCCTGGCCCTTGGCCTCTTGGTGCGGCCTGGCCAAGATGGCACTGCTGCTCTTCACCCAAGACCCAAGGTCTTGCAGGGAGAGATTTCACACTTTCAAGGTAGGGAATTGGGTGGCTCAGTTCCTTAGCCCCAGGGATACTACAACTGCCCTGCATGGCCACAATCATTCAAGCCTTTGCCAGCCTCTGGTGCTCTTTTTTACAGCACTCAAACGTGGCCAGGTGGAAGTTCACTGCTTTCTGAGCCTGCAACTTGGTAGGCTGAGCTATTTCTCCTGAGGCACCATGAGTGGGTGTCCCATGGTGATCTCTAGAGACCCTACAAGGGCTCAGTAAACTGGAGGTCCCTCCTGCAGGCTCTGAACAGAACATCATATTCTCTGGCCCTGCAGACTTTGATCCTGGAAAGCACCAAAGCCTGCAGCCTATCAGAGACTGTGTTTTCTTGCACTAAGAACTATATCCAGTCAAAGAGGGTCTGGACAACAAACTCAAAAGTGATTAAATCAATCAGATTGATAGATGCAAATACATACCCTCAGCATAGATCTTATTATAAAGAAATAACAAATAGATACAGGACTTACACACAAACAGGAAGAAGATACCTACACAACAGTAACACAAAACTGAGAACACTAAAAATATGAGAATGAGGAACAGCAAGGAAAAAAAAAACTCCAACAGCTCAACAAAAAGGGAGATCACCAATACCAATCTGCAGGAAATGGAAGAATTCCAAATTTTGATCTTCAATATGATGAAAGGTCTCCAAGAAAGTATATAGGAGTGAGTGAGGAAATTGAGGCTCTAAGAAAAAAAAATAGAGACCTTGAAAAAAATGAAAAAAATAAATGAATTGAAGAACACAATAGAAACCAACTCTGGCAGGCTAGACCACATGAAAAACAGGGTATTACTCTTAGGAGACAATTCTTTCAAGAGAACACAGTCAACAATTTACAGAAGACGTTACAATAGCACAACCTAAACATCCAAGAAACATGGGAAAATACAAAACATTCTAAGTTATGGATAAAAGGCATTGAGAAGGTCTAAAAGCACAAACCATGGGTATCATAGACTTTTTCAGAGAAATAGTTTCAAATAATTTTCCAAACAAATAAAAAGACTTGGACATCTTTGTACAGGAAACATACAGAACATTGTTAATGTAAGATCAAAGAAGAACCTCTCCATACCACATAATAATCAAAATAACTAATACAGAGACCAAGGAAAGACTCTTAAAAGCATCAAGATAAAATAAATGGGTGAAATTCAGGGGAAAAATAATAAAAATCACTCTAGACTTCTTAACCCAAGTCATGAATGCCGTGAGAGACTGATATGATGTATTCCAGCCCCTGGAAGACAACAACTTCCAAACAAGACTGTTATGTTCAGCAAAGATATCATTCAAAACTGATGGAGAGCCGGGTGTGGTGACACACGCTTATAATCCCCATGCTTGGGAGGCAGAGACAGGAGGATCACGCAGGTTATTTGGACCCTGTTTCCAAATAAAAAGTATAAAATAGGTCTGGGAGTATAGCCTTGAGGTAGAAGGGTTTCCAGGAACCCCAGTACCACCAAAAAAAAAAATTGAGGGAGAAATTTAAAAAAATGTTAAGATAAGCAGAAACTTAAAGAATTCATGACAAAGAAGAAAAATGAAACAATTCTTGAACCAGAGAAGAAGTGAACTCCACCAGGTAGGCAACTAAGCAAACGATAAATAACACTACATCAAATATAAAATAGAACAAAAATGATAGGTAAGAAAAATCACATTTCAATAATAACAATAAATGTCAAAGATCTTAACTCTCCAATTAAAAAGCACAGAATGGCAATGTAGATTAAAAACATAATCCAACTTTATACTGCTTGTAAGAAACTTATCTTAAAATTAAAGGTATCTATGTGCTAAAAGTAAAAGTATGAAAAAAGATAAACCATGCAAATGGAAACCAAAAACTAGGAGGGATAGCAACTCTCATATCCAACAAAACAGACTTTAAGCTGAAACACATTAGAAGAGACAAAGCAGGTCATTAATTAGTAAAGAAACAATCCAAAAAGAAAACATAATGATAGTAAATATTTATGCCCCAATTGTGGGTACACCAACATTTGTAAAATTCTTAAAGACTCTTAAAGACATTAGGTCTCAAATAGGTCCAAATATAATAATATTGGAAAACTTCAACATACTACTCATGCCATTAGATTGATCATCCAGACAAAAGATGAGTAAAGATTCTTCATATCTACAAAACACTATAAACCAAATGGATCTAATAGACATATACAGAATATTCCAGCCAGCAACAACTGAATACATATTTTTCTCAGCTGCTCATGAAATCTTCTCCAAAACAGACCACATCCTGGGCCACAAAGAAAGCACCATCAAATTCAAAAGATGTAATATACATCTTTTCAGATAAACAACCTAATGACACATCTCAAGAACAGTCTAATCCCAAAGCCAGTAAAAGGCAGAAGATAATTAAAATCAGAGCAGAAATCAATGAAATAGAGAATAAAACTAATACAAAAAATAAACAAAACAAAAATAGGGTTCTTTGAAAAGATTAATAAGATTTACAAAGCCTTTGCCAACCTACCCAAAATAAAGATAATTAACCCAAATTACCAAAATCAGAGATTAAAAAGTAATCATCACCACAGACAGTGAGGAAATTCAGAGAATCTTCAGACACCATTTTGAAAATTTACATATCAATAAACTGGAAAACATGGAAGAAACTGACAGATTTCCAGACACTTTCAACCTATCTAAATTGAACCAAGAGGATATATAAAACCTAAACCAAACAATAGCAAGAAAAGAAATAGAATCAGCAATAAAAGGTCTGCCAACAAATAAAAGTCCAGGTTTAGTTGGATTTCCAGCTAAATTATACAAAACCATTACAGAAGAACTAAATCCAACACTTTACAAGTTATTTTGTAAAATCAAAAGAAATGCAATTCTTCTAAACTTCTTCTATGAGGCCAGTATCACATTTATACCAAAGCCAGATAAAGACAGATACCTCAAAGAAAGAAAATTACAGACCAATATTATTGATGAATGTAGAAGCAAAATTTCTAAACTAAATACTAGACATGCACATTCAAAACCACATCAAGAAAATTGTACACCATGACCAAGTTGGTTTCATCCCAGGGAAGCAAGTCTTATTCAACATACACAAATCAATACGTATTATTCAACATAGAAATAGAACTAAAAAAATGACATGATCATCTAAATAGATGCTGGAAAATATCCTTTGGCAAAATACAACCCCTTTCATGTTAAAAACACTGCAAAAAATTGAAATAGAAGTAACATACCTCAACATTATTAAAGCAATATACAATAAACCCAAAGCCAACATCATATTTAAAGGGAGAAAACTACAAAACTTCCCTTTAAAATCAGGAATAAGATAAGAATTCCCACTATCACCACTCCTTTTCAAGATAGTTCTTAAGAGTCTTGCCAGAGAAATAAGACATAAGAAGGATATCAAAGGAATTCAGACAGAAAAAGAATTTAAATTATCATAATTTATAGATGACCTTATCTTATATCTAGAAGACCCAAAAAATACAACCAAAAGACTACTTGAGTTGATTAACAAATTATCAAAGTAGCAGATACAAAATCAACCTAAAAATAATCAGTAACCTAAAAATAATCAGTAACCTTTCTATATGCCAACCATGATTCCACTGATAAATCCATTCACAATAACTTCAAAACCAATAAAAATACCTAGGAATAAACCTAACCAAAGAGGTAAAAGACCTCTACATTGAAAATTATAAAACACTAAAAAAGAACTTAAAGATCTTAGAAGATGGAAAGATCTTCCTTGCTCTTAGGTAGGCAGAATAAATATTATCAAAATGGCCATTCTACCAAAAGTTATCTATAGAGTAAATGCAATCCCTATCAAAATACCAATCTCATACTTCACAGATGTAGAAAAGTCAGTCATAAATTTTATATGGAGAAACAAAAGATCCAGAATAACCAATGTAATTATCATCAATAAGAGCCATACAGGAGGTATCACAATTCCTGACTTCAAATTATACTACAGAGGTACAGTAATTTAAAAAACAGCATATTATTGGCACAAAAACAGACACATAGACAAATGGAATAGAAGATACAGAAACAAATCTGCACACATAGCAAATTGATTTTCAACAAAAGTGTCAGACATATGTTGAAAAAAATAGCCTTTTCAACAAATGGTGTTGAGAAAATTGGTTATCTAGTTGTAAAATATGAAATTAAATCCTTACCTCTCACCCTGCACAGGAGTCAACTTGAGATGGGTCAAAGACCTCAAAGTTAGACCACAGACTGTGAAGCTACAAGAGGAGGGCATAGATTCAACACTTCAACATACAGGCACAGGTAGAATCTTCTTCAACAAGACCCCCAAAGCTCAGAAAGTTAAAACAAAAATTAATAAATGGGATGGCATTAAACTTAAAAGTTTCTACACAACAAAGAAACCATCAAGAGTCTAAAGAGGAAGCCAATGGAATGGTAGATCTTTGCCAGCTATCCCTCTGACAGGGGACTAATATCTAAGATATAAAAAGCTTTACATTCAAAAAAATAACTCAAACATGAAATGGGCAAGTGAATTGAATAGGCATTTCACAAAAAAGAGGTAAAAATAGTCAATAGATACATGAAAAACTGTTCAACATCATTAGCAATCAAGGAGATGCAAATCAAAAGTACAGTGAGATTCTGTCTAGCCCCAATCAGAATGGCAATCATCAAGAAGTCAAACAAACAAATTAAAATAAATGTTTGTGAGGATATGGGGAAATAGGTACTCATCTACACTGTTTGTTGGGATTGCAAACTAGTTCAGCTGGTGTGGAAATTCCTTAGAAAACTTGGAAAGAATCCACCAAATAATTCAGCAATACCATTCCGTGATATCTTTCCAAAGAGATTGAAACTAGAGAATTATATGTTCATAGCAGTACAATGCATAATAGCCAAATTATGGTACCAACCTAGGTATCCATCAACAGATAAATGGATTACAAAATTATAGAAAATACACATAATGGAATTCTACTCACCAATAAAGAAGAACAAAATTATATCACTTATAAGAAAATTAAAGGACCTAGAGAACATTAGATTGAGATTAGCCAATCATAGAAAGTGAAGGGTCATAATTTTTCTCTCATATGGAGAAGCTAGGAAGTAAACCAGATACAAGAAAGACTCCATATAATAGAGAAGAAACCGCAGTCAAGCCAGGGAGGTGATCTAAAAGAGAGGGGAGGAAGAAGACTAAGGTTCATTATGAGTATTCTGTATTGGGAAAGGAAGAAAGAGGGAGGCTGGGGGGGGCACCAAGTGCTATGTGAATGTATGTCATTGTCAACACGATTTACATTATGATGTGAGATTATAATGCATCAATAAGATATTATAAAAAATAAATAAAGTTGAACATTTATTTTCTCAAATATGTATCATTTTATGGTAAAAACTTTGAAAATACTTTTTTCTAGCTTTTAAAATGTAGTACATTATTGTTATATAGTCACCCTCCTGTACTAATTGTAAACGAATCAAGTTGTCAGATCACATAATTTTAGAATAACCAAATTAAAACTATCTTTTTACCAATGAGAAAGTACTTGATATACACATACGTCAAGCTAACACCACAGCAGTGGCTATCAACTCACCCTACATGTGTGTAACCCTGGTGTATAGGTATCATTAGACACATTTTGGCCCCTTTTTAAATAAGTTCTCATGAACACTGGTGGTACAAAAAAAAATTGCCTGGAATAAACGTACTAAGCTGATTAGCAGGGGGTTATAAAAAAAGAGAAAAGAAAGAGAAAGAGAAGGTAAAAGTGTAAACACAGTTTTTTATTTAACCCAAGTATTTTGTTGGAAAAAACAGGTATCTATTACTTACCATGTGTAAAATTATAGTCTATATTGTATGACCATTGCTTGAATATTATAAATTATATTAATGCATTCATAAATTTTGAGTTTCATTTCTTATTCAAGACAAAAATGAGAAAGTAACCTCTTAGTGTTGAATTTCCACATGTAAACATATATGAAGTAGTAGAGTCTTGCTAATAAGGCTATCTGTGCTAAGTGCTTCCTAGCATAATGCTAAAATTTTTTCGCAAGGTGCCTTTTTTCTTATCCAGTTAATTGATGAAAGTTAAATAATTGGTCCCTTACAACTAATCAAGCCGTAACTCTACCAAATAAAGCAACTGGTCACACAACTGATTGTACTGCTAACCTTGATGGAATAGATTTTAAACTTGTAACAATGTATAAAATATTGTATTCTATTAGTGGTCCCATGTTCTACCTAGCAGTCTGTCAATTCTAATAATAAAATAAGATAAAATTCATTCAGGTTATTAGGTAAAAGGGATGCAGTCTGAAAGACCATTCTTTCACATCTTAGGATTTAGAAAAGTGAATCAATTTTTTAATAAATCAAGAAAGAAATTTCACTTAGGCCAAAAAGGGAAAGACTAAATTAACTCTTCTACTGCCTACTATAAATACTTTGGTTAAAAAATCAATTGCTCATTTCAGTTATTTGGATAGATCCAGTTTTAATATAACATGTAATTTTTTGAATTGACATAAAAGTTATATGTATGTACAGGGTACTATGTGATATATCAATACATCTATAACATTGTGTAATGTTAAAATAAAAATATATACACTGTCTTCTTAAAAGCCAAGTTAATAGTTTGACATGGTCACATTTTATAGGAAATATACCCTGCATCAGAAAACTGTTTTCATGGGACCAACACTTCCTTTTTCAACAAAGTGAGCAAAGCAAGATTAGGTGCCCCTCCTGTGACACAGTCTCAGTCACTCCTGCAGAAATCTCCAATGCTGATCTGGTGCTTTACAGATGTCCTGAATTAACAGAAAGGCATAGATCTTTGCAACTGCACAAGCAGTGACTAGATATAAAATACCTCTAATAAGAGGACATAACCATACATGATACATGGTTAAGGGCAAATGCAAGGAGACACTTCAACTGTGGGCCATAAGTAGCAAACACCACAAGGAGTTGGGAAAATGAATGGCTCATCCCAGAAAGTGGACCACTGTATTTCACATTGCTTCATATAAGAAGTTTTATCCAGATACAAAATCTCTAAGGCTTTGATTGGTTTCATTGCCAAAGAAATTTTATATAAAAGTGTGACAAACTATAGCCCCAATGTCTTTAGCTAGATTTGGGGTTGGCTAGCAATCCTTGTTTCCCTTCAGCACTATTTATTTCATGGAAAATACACTCTTAGCAAGTACCACAGCTATTACAGTTTACCTGGTGGGAATACCAACACTTTCATTATTGAGGGGTCTGAATTCCTGGATATCATGTTTTTCTTAGGTCACAACTAATTAAATCTACTTTTTTGTCAAATTCAGCAAGAACCACCAATAGGCACCATGTGGATAACCTAGGTATTGTTCACTAACAATAACCCAGCTGTATTGTTCACTAATTATATAGTGTAACAACATTCCTACTACCTCTTCCGGATTATCAAGTCATTTTGCCCTGAAAAAAAAGAAACATGGAGTGATTGGCTAACAGTTACAGCTAAAGGTTGAAAGACACTCTTGATGTCCCCTGGTGAAAGTATCCCTCTGTCCCAGGAACCAAAACTTGTAGAACCACATAATTTAGAGTTCTAGTGACACAAAGCACAGATTCTCCCAAGTAAGTCATTGGCATTATGGTAAGAAGATTATTAGTTCAATTTTCAATATTATAAATAGATCCCTAAGGCTGACTCACTTTATAAAGAAAAGAAGTTTTTTTAGCTCATAGTTTGGGAGGTTCAAAGGGCATCTTCTTGGCTCTGTTGAGGACCTTATGATAAATGGCATAAATGTCAGGAGCAAGCATGTGAGCAAAATATTACATTGTGAGACAGGCAGCTAGAGAAAGAAGACAGAAGGGGACAGTCTTGCTCTTTATTTAACTGAGAGCCATCTTCAGGCAACACTCCCAGCAACTTTTGAAAACACAGAGGCCTCACAGAATGATTTTAATTCCATCTAACAACAGTGTCCCCAAAGACCTAAAGACCTCCCATCAATGGAGGTCATTAATGGAGTAGTGTTTAGAAGTAGGGCCTTTGGGAGAGATTGAATCTTGAGGGCTCTAATCTCATTTAGGAATTTATAGCTTAATGGGCTTCTGGGAAGTGAGAGAAACTTCAGGACGTAAGGCATTGGTGAAGAAAGTAGGTCATTGTGAGTGTGCCACTAAAACTTTATTTTGTCCCCAATCCTTTCCCCTGTATTCTCTCTCCTCTCTCCTTTCTCTTCCTCCTCTACCTCCTACTCTTCCTCCTCCTTTCCTTCCTTCCTTCCTTCTTCCTTACTCTCTTTCCCTCTTTCTCTCTCCTCTATCTTTCCTGGTCTCACTATGACTTAAGTAGCCTCCTCCACCATATCCTGGCCCCATTTTCTGCTTTGCCATAGGCTTCAAAGAAACTGGGCCAATTACAGGCTAAAACCTCTGAAACTGTGAGCCAAGATAATTATTTTATCTTTTAAGTCTCTTTTCTCAGGTATTTTGTTACAGTGATGAAAAGCTGAATAGCACAGGTCTCTTAGGTTCCTCTACCTGTTTGGAGTTCAAACTTTACCCAGTCTTTCTTCTTCCCTGGCCCTTATCATCCAGCCATTCACCATTGTCCCTGAATGCATATGTATGTTTTGCCTCAAATCTCTAGTTTTGTCCATTCAAGGATTTATGTCCCCACTGTTTTTCAGGGCTACTCCAAGTGTGTTTTTAGGGCAATGGTAATTCACTGATAGTTTGCACCATGTAACAAGTCAAACCATCTATAAACCATGCCTCACCTTTCCCTTTTCTGACATCAGTTAACACCTCTTCTACTCCCTCAAGCATTTGTAATAGTTCATTAATGAAAAGACATTTGTGTAATAACAATAGATTTTATAGAAAGACAGAATACCTTTTAATACATTTTACTTGTGACCTCTGGCCCTGCTCATGACTGATTCTAGATCTATCAATTCTATATAATCTTCTATATTATGATAAATTGCTCCTAATGTAATCAACCTGATAAAAATAAACTCACAGTTGGATGTTCTGTCTACAGAGTAATTTGGTATACCATTGCCAATAACTTGATCACTATTAAGAGATAGTAACATGTGAACTATTTTTTGAGGAGTGTACATCTCTGTATAACAGATAACTTAGCCTTGCTGCAAAGCCAAGGAGCCTACCTTACTTTATCTTACTGGATCACACAGAATCTTTTCCTGCCACAGCTACCTCTAATACCACAGGATCTGGCAGGTCATATAGCCCATGCATCAGGGCAGCTTGCATACAGCCTTAACCTGCAACAACAGAACAATTCTTTATTCTATTCCACTCAACGCTGTTGTATTTATTTCACTCAGTAAAGGCATCTAACAGTATTTCCAAATATAAAGTATGCTACCTCCAGATAAAACATAACCTTTTTTAAGATCCACTGCTGTACAGTTATATGTAGTTGGAATATTTCCAACCAAAAGGATGTTTTCCTTTCATCACTTCAGTATTGATTCTAAGCCACCTACAACAGGAAGATCAAGCTGCAGTGGAAAGAGATATGCATGTGCACTTCAGCATGTATTTGAATGCATGAGCTTTTAAGAACTGTCGTTGAATTTAAACTTTGCTGCTATTGTAAAGGTTAATAGAACCTAATACCTCATTTTGAAGATGAATTAAATCCAAAAGAATGTAGATATCTACTTCCAAGTTGTCCCGTTAGTGTTTGACTTAACTGAAACCGAATTTAGCTTCTTAGAGCCAAGTAACAATCTGAGCTTTTTTTGTATTTCATCTTATTAATGAACTTTCACAAAGTTCTACTTTTCTTGAACTGATTTTTTTACTTGTAACAATATAATTTTATTTGTATTTGCCTTAACATGACCCTGAATTTCCACAGCATATTTATTCATTAAAATTTCTCAAATATTAGTGCCCTCATTCTATCTCTTTCTTAGGTGAGTACTGTTAGATAATTACTTGTGTTGCCACTTATATCAAGTGCAATGATCCCTTTTTTTAGGAGTGATGCCTGCCATCTCTAGCCTCACCTAATTTTCATGAGCCCTATATTGGGTTTCTGATCTAAGAAGTTTGTATTCATAAGAGACTGTATCACCATGGCAATATGATATTTGGGGGATTCACTGTATATCCTTTTTCTTATCATGTGATTTTTCTGATGGCCCTCTACAAATATAGGAAGCTAAATAAAAGTGAACCCAATTTTTTATAATTATTAGTGGGTAAAATAAAAAATCTAAAATCTTAGTTTTTAAAATCAAAACCTGTGTTCTCCAAGAAACTCTGAATGAGGATAACCTGAGCAGCAAGACTTTTTTTTTTCTTTTTTTTTTCTTTTTTTTTTTTTTTTTGCGATACTGAGGATGGAACCCAGAAGCCTTCTACCTCCGAGTGACACCCCCAGCTACTTTTTATTTTTTATTTTGAAACAAGGTCTCATTGAGTTGCAAAGAGCCTTACTAAGTAACTGAGACTATTCGCAAACCATGATCCTTCTGTCTCAGCCTCCCAAATGCTGAGATAACAAGCATATGTCACCATACTCAGCTCAGACTCTTTTGATTTCTAAAATCAGCTCTGATTTATCTTCATCTACCTAAGTTTTTTTTTAATTTTTATTAGTGCATTGTAGTCATCTTAATGGGGTACAAGATGGTGGAGACATATATGCACACATCACCCAATCATCCCTTACCCAATTTCAGCCCTATTTTCTCCACCTCCCTTCTTCTCATGTTTGACTTAGTGATTGACATTGATTTCTTTGTTAAAGTACATCATGTGCATTAGAGAATTTTCCTCTTCCCCCCTCCATTCCTATGAGGTCATTTTACTTGCTCATCTACAGTATGCCCTTCTTTGTCTAGAATTCCTCCTATGACCCATTTTCTCCCTAGTTTTTGCATATTAGGGAGAGCATACAATTTTTTATTTTTTGTGACTGACTAATCTCATGTAGCATAATGTCCTTCAGTTCCATCCATCTCCCTATAAACAACATAATTGTGTTTTTCATTGTATATATATATATATATATATATATATATATAATCACAATTTTGTAATCCATTCATCTGTTGATGAATATCTTGGCAGGTTCCAGTATGACAATGGTGAATTGTGCAACTATGAATATAGATGCACATGCATTAGTATGGTAATTTCGTTTCCTTTCTTTTGGGTAGATACACAGAAGTGGTATTGCTGGATCATATAGTAAGTTTATTACCATTCTTCTGAGGATCCTCCAAACTGTTTTCCAGAGAAGTTGCACTAATTTGGATTCCCACCAACAATGATTTAGAGTTAACACTTCTCCACATCCATGCCAGCATTTGTTGTTTTTTGTGTTTGAATGATTGCCATTCTAGTTGGAATTAGGTGAACTCTCAGAATAGTTTTTATTTGCATCTCTCTGATTGATAATGATGCTGAGCATTTTTTTCATGTGTTTATTGGCCATTTAAATTTCTTCTTTTGTGAAGTGTCTCTTTAGTTCACTTGCCCATTTTTTGATTGGGTTGTTTTCTTAGTGCTAAGTTTCTTGAGCTCTCTGTATATTCTAGATATTAGTCCTCTAACAAAGGAGTAGGTGGCAAAAAACTTCTTCCATTCTGTTGGCTCTTGATTGAGGTTTTTGATAGTTTCCTTTGCTGTACTGTACAGAAAATCTTCACTTTCATGCACACCCATGTATTGATTTGCATTTTAGTTTCTTGTGCCTTTGGAATCTTATTGAGAAAGTTCTTTATATGTGCCTATGTGTTGCAGTACTGGACCTATGCCCTCTTCAAGGAGCTTCAAGGTATCTGGCATAATTTCCAAGTCTTTGATCCATCTTTAATTGAATCTTGTGCAGGGTGAGAAAGTAAGATTTATTTCTATTTTTCTGCATATGGTTAACCAGTTTTGCCAACACCATTTCTTAAATAGAATGTTTTTTTCCAGTGTATGTTTTTGACCCATTTGTCAAAAATCAATTGGCTGTAAATGTGTGGCTTTTTTTAGTCTTTTTTTTTTCTGCTGCTTTGGTCTATGTATCTGTTTTTGTGCCAGTACCATGCTCTTTTTATTACTATATTACTATGGCTTTGTAGTATAGTTTTTTGTTCTGTTTTTAGTTTTTTGTTTTTTGTTTTTGTTTTTTGTTTTTTGGGTTTTTTTTTTTTTTTTTTTTGGTGGTACTGGGGTTCCTGGAAACCCTTCTACTTTGGGGCTACACTCCCAGACCTATTTTATACTTTTACTTGGAAACAGGGTCTCTTAAGCCAGTGAGGCTTGCTTTGTACCTGCGCAATCCTCCTGTCTCTGCCTCCCAAGCTCAGGGATTACAAGTGTGTGCCACGACACCTGGCCTTTTGTAGTATAGTTTAAAGTCAATTAGTGATTCCTCCTGCATAGTTTTTGTTGCTGAGAACTGCTTTGGCTATTCTGTATTTTTTTGTTGTTCCAAATGAATTTAAGGTCTGATTTTTCTGTGTCTGTGAGGAATGACATTGGTAATTTAATGGGTATTGTGTTGAATCTGTAGATCACTTTTGGAAGTATGACCATATTGATGTTGAACAGAGATAAATCAGGCCACACCAGCCCTAGCTGTGGAAAACATAGACTTTTACACTGAGTTTGGTCTCAAAAGCCTATGCCACCTACAGAGGCAGGGAGAGACTAAGACTCCAAATCTGTGGACAGCATGAAGGGTGAACTGCACATAACATCAGATCCATCCCCATTGATACTAGCCATCAGAATAGACTGGGAACGACTCAGAGAGCAAGGTTTACAGCAGGAAAGGTGCCGGTGGCACTCGATGTCTATGCAGTCTGCTGAATATTCATTTATTTGTAGAATTGCATTAATTTTTGTTGGAGTTGTTTTGCTTTTCTGTTATTTTTGTGTGTGTGAGTGTGTATGCCTGTTTGTTTTACCCTCTTCCTAAACTCTCTCCCAAGCTTCTTCCCTTGTACATATCTACTCACTTCTCTTTATCCATTTTCTTTCTCTCTTCTCTCTTTCTTGTCTTGTATCAAACCAATTTTATATCTATACCAGAAACTCTATATTGGTTTCTAGAACACTACTACATTTTTACTATCTCTATTCTCTAATAGATACTACCTTACCAAACAATATTCTCATTCTATTTGATCCTAAGGCTTTACCCTATTCTTCTATTTACTACTTCATGTCTCTCCTCACTCAACTTTCACTGTTGAATACAATACAACTTTGCCCTTGAATATACCAGCTGACACTTAGAGACTGAGAGATATCTATCAAAAGCAACAGATAAAAATTTCTGAAAAAGTCGGGCGTGGTGGTGTTCACTTGTAATCCCTATGCTTGGGAGGCAGAGACAGGGGGATTGCACAGGTTTGAAGCCAGCCATGCTGGCTTAAGAGACTCTGTTTTCAAATACAAAGTATAAAATAGGTCTGGGTGTGTAGCCCGGAGGTAGAAGGGCTTCCAGGAACCCCCAATACCATTAAAAAAAATTGTGAAATCATGAGAAGGAGAAATGACAAGAAAACAGTAAGCTCCCAAAACACCACAGTAACAGAACCTGACAATACAATATTACAGAGATCTTCAAAAGGTCAAATCGGGAATATAACTGTAGAAAAATCAGTCCTTAAATTCATTTGGAACAACAACAAAAAAATAAACAAAAAAACAAAAAAAAAACAGAATACCTAAAGTAGTTCTCAGCAACAAAAAAACAGGCAGGAGGAATCACAATACCTGACTTTAAACTGTACTACAAAGCCATTGTAATAAAAACAGCATGGCACTGGCACAAAAATAGATACATAGACCAATGGAGCAGAATAGAAGACTCAGAAACAAATCCACACACTCACAGCTAATTGATATTTGACAAGGAGGCCAAAAACATACATTGGAAGAAAGATAGTCTGTTAAACAAATGGTGTTGGCAAAACTGGTTATCCATATGCAGAAATATGGACCAGACACCTTGAGGCTACTTGAAGAGGGCATAGGTCCAACACTGCAACACATTGGCACAGATAAACACTTTCTCAACAAGACCCCAAAGGCAAAAGAAATTAAAAGGTGAATCAATACATCGGACTGCATAAAACTGAACTGCTTCTGTTCAGCAAAGGAAACTGCCAAGATCCTTAACTGAGAGCCAACAGAATGGGAGATTTTTGCCACCTACTCCTCAGACAGAGAACTAATACCTAGAATATACAGAGAGCTCAAGAAACTCAACACCAAAAAAAAATTATCCAATCAAATAGTGGGCAAGTGAACTTAATAGACAATTCACAAAAGACGAAATTCAAATGGCCAATAAATACATGAAAAAATGTTCAACATCATTGTCAATTAGAGAGATGCAAATCAAAACCACCCTGAGATTTCACCTATCTCCAACTAGAATGGCAAATATTCAAAACACAAACAACAACAAATGCTGGCGAGGATGTGGAGAAGTGGGAACTCTAAAATATTGTTGATGGGACTACAAATTAGTGCAACCACTTTGGAAAACAGTATGGAGAATCCTCAGAAGAATGGGAACAAATTTATCATTTGACCCTGCAATACCACTTCTGGGTATCTATCCAAAAGAAAGCAAACCAAACTACCAAACTAATACATGTGTATCTATGTTCATAGCTACACAATTCACCATTGATAAACTATGGAACCAGCCAAGATGTCCATCCATCAACAGATGAATGGATTACAAAACTATGGGATATGTACACAATGGGATTTTACTCAGCCATAAAAAACCCACAATTACATCATTTTTAGGGCAATGGATGGAACTGGAAGACAGTATGCTAAGTGAGATTAGTCAGTAGCAAAAAGTAAGAAATCAGATGCTTTCCCTAATATGTGAAAGCTAAAGTGAAATGGGTGATAGGAGGAACTCCAGGTGAAAAAGGAGATCCTTTAGAGGAGCAAATAAGGCAATATAACTGAGGGGATGGGAGACGGGAGAAAGGAATCTCTCTAAAGCACATGATGTACATAAACAAACATATAATATAGATATCAACCACTAAGCCAATCATGGGAAGGAGGGTTGGGGAGGAAATGAGGTGGGGATTGGGGGCTGACTGGGTGATATGTGCATGTATGTCTACACAAGTTTTTTTTTTAATCCCATTATGATGGTTGAATACAATGCACCAATAAAAAATAATTTATGCCCCAAACATAGGGGCAGCTACTTTTATATAAACAAACTCTTTGTGACATTAAGTCACACATATATCCAAATATAATACATTGTTAGACAGATATTCTAGGAAAAAAGCTCATTAAAAATGCCACAGACCTAAAGAACACCATCAACCAAATGGACCTGTTAGACATATATAGAATATGCCACCCAACTACAGCAGAGTGCACATTTTTCTCAGCTGCTCATGGAACCTTCTCCAAAATAGATTATATCCTGGGGCACAAAGTGAGCACTAGCAAATTAAAAATGTGATATACTTCCCTATATCCTTTCAAACCATAATGGAATGAAACTAGAAATCAACTAACGAAGACCCAGAGAAACCATATAAACATGTGGAGACAACACCACAGTGCTGAATGAAGAATGGGTCATATACATAAGGGATAAAGTAAAAAAATTTTAGAAAGAAATGAAAATAGAGATACAACACATTAAATACTCTAGGACACTTTAAAGTATTAAGAGGAAAATTCATAGCACAGATTGTCCACATAAGAAGAATAGAAAATCAACAAATAAATAACCTAATGATACACCTCAAAGCCCTTAAAAACAGGAACAGTCTAACCCAAAGCCAGTAGAAAACAGGAAATTATTAAAATCAGAGCAAAAATCAATGAAGTAGAGAATAAAAAATACAGAAAATCAACAGAATCAAAGTTTTTTTCTCAAAAAAAAGGTTGTTTTCTCAAAAAAATTAACAAAATAGATAAATCACTAACCAATCTAACCAAAAGAGAGAGAATCAAACCAAATTACAAAGATAAGAGATGAAAAAGAAAATATCACTACTGACAGTGTATAAATCCAGAGGGTTATCAGAAACTATTTTGAAAAACTATACTCCAACAAAATGGAAAATCTGAAAAAGAAATTGACAACATTCTAGATAAATACAACCATCCTAAACTGAGTCAAGAAGATACAGAACATTTAAACCAACCAATAGCAATCAAAGCGATTGAAACGGTAATAAAGAGCTTACCATCAAAGAAAGCCCAAAACCAGATGGTTTTTCAAGTGAATTTTATAAAACCTTCATAGAAGAGCTAATTCTGATACTCCACACTCTATTTTGAGAAGTAGAAAGAAACAGGACTCTCCTGAATACATTCTATGAAGCCAACGTCATATTAGTACCAAAACCAAATAAAGACAGCCAAAGAAAGGAAAACTACAGGCCTATATCACTGATTAAATTGGATGCAAAACTGCTAAACAAAATACTAGCAACACTCTTTCAAAACCACATCTAGAAAATCATACACCATGACCAAGTAAGGTTTATACCAGGAATGCAATGCTGGTTCAACATACAAAAATCAATCCTTATAATTCATCATATAAAGAGAACCAAAGACAAAAATCACATGATTATTTCAATAGATGCTGAAAAAGAATTTGACAAAATCCAACATCCATTTATGCTAAAAGCACTGCAGAGAATTAGAATAGAAGGAACATACCTCAACATCATAAAGGCAATCTACAATAGGCCCAGAGCCAACATCATATTAAATGAGGAAAAACTGTGAGAATTCTCCCTAAAAACAGGAACAAGACATGGATGTCCATTATCACCACTTCTTTTCTATATAGTACTTGAGACTCTATCCAGAGCATAAGGCAAGAAAAGAAAATCAAAAAAGTACAAATAGAAAAAAAAAACTTTCACTATTTGCAGATGACAAAGTATTCTACTTAGAAGATCCAACAAACTCAACCAAAATGCTTATAAAACTGATCAACAAAAAAGTGTCTGGATATAAAAATCAATCTTAAAAATTGGAAGCTTTTATGTATACCATAAATCCACTGAGAATAAAATCCAGAAAACACTTCCTCTCAGGATATCCCATAAAAAATAAAATACTTAACCAAGGAGCTAAAAGACCTCTACAAAGAAAATTATAAAACATTGAAAAAAGAAATCAAAGAAGACCTTAAAGGACAAAAATATCTTCCATGTTCATGGCTAGGCAGAATAAATATTAATATGTCCATACTTCCAAAAGTGATCTACAGATTCAACACAATACCCATTATATTACCAAGATCATTCCTCACAGACATAGAAAAATCAGTCCTTAAATTCATTTGGAAAAACAAAAACAACAACAAAATAAAACAGGCTAGACGTGATGGCGCATGCTTGTAATCCCCACGCTTGGGAGGCGGAGACAGGAGCATCACACAGGTTTGAAGCCAGCCTCGCTAGTTTAAGAGACCCTGTTTCCTAATAAAATATAAAGCAGGTCTGGGAGTGTAGCTGGAGGTAGAAGGGTTTCCAGTAACCCCAGTACCACCAGAAGAAGAAGAAGAAGAAGAAGAAGAAGAAGAAGAAGAAGAAGGAGGAGGAGGAGGAGGAGGAGGAGGAGGAGGAGGAGGAGGAGGAGGAGGAGGAGGAGGAGGAGGAATCGCCAAAGTAGTTCTCAGCAACAAAAAACATGAAGGCAGAATTACAATACCTGACTTTATAACACTTATGGCCAATTGATTTTTTACAAAGGGGCCAAAAACATACATGGGGGAAAAAGATAGATTGCTTAACAAAAGGTATTGACAAAACTGGTTAACCATATGCGGAAAATGGAAATATACACTGCTTTCTCACCCTGCACAAAAGTCACTTCAAGATGAATCAAAGACTCCCAGTAGGTTCCTAGTAGGCTCCACCGTTCCCCAGAGTCTCCACCCCAAGGACCCAACCTTCCATAGCAATGGACCCTTGAGGAACATCCAGAACACACCAAACCATAGCACATGGTTATATGAAATGTCAGACATGATCTCTTTTAAATGCTAAACATTTTTATGAAAAATTATATAACATCAAAGTTTTATTTCAAGGTTGCTACAAAGAAGATTACCTAAAATAGACAATATTTACTTCTTAGAAACAAGTAGTGAAGCCAGGCATAGTGGCATACATTTATAATCCCAGTACTCGGGAGGCTGAGACAAGAGGATTGCAGGTTCAGAGCCAGCCTCAGCTACTTAGTGAGGTACTCTGCAAAGTATGAGACCCTGTTTCAAAATAAAGAATAATGATCCACATAAAAATATAAATAAATAAATAAATAAATAAAACAAAATAAAGAATAAAAATAGGGCTGGGGGCATAGCTCAGAGGAAGAATACCCCAGGGTTCAATCCCCAGTGCCACAGAAAAGACAAAACAAAAACCAGTAGTTAAATATATATATATATGATTTTTTAAAAACAAGGAGAAAAGAAAAAGAAAAGAACATCTGGATGATAATTATTAGATGGACAGTCAACTGTGTAACTGAGTAATTAGTTTTCTTTTTTTTGAGTAATTAGCTTTCAAGAAAAGATCTTAATGCCATTAAAGTTCTTCAGAAAATTGCTTAAGCATTTTGTCATAAATGCAAATTTCTTTTCAGAAAATAATTTGAATTACCTTATATGAACCAGGTTTGGCTTAATTGTTTCACAACTATTAAAAAGCAATAATCAGGAGACAGAGAGAGATACTGGGTAATAAAAGTAAGTGAAATCTGTCTTAAATTTGTATGAGGCATCAAACGGAGACTCTAAAATTATTGCTTTAAGAAGAAAAATGTATAGTGATCAACTTTGATATGCACTTTTCAAAACAAAACAAATCTAATACAAAATAAAAAAACAGGTATAGTCATGAGGAATGTAACAATTCAAACAGTAAACTTGATTTAATATACATAAGATCTTATACTTTGATCAGAGAAATACATTTTCATATATCCATTAAATATTTATAAAATGATCTATGTATATCCATAGAGATGAACAATTTTAATTGAATTGTAAGACAAAAAGACTAAAAAGGCTATTTATGAAGCTATTTTTTTTTAATTTGGCCCTCTACAACAATTCTCACTTTAACATTAAAATCCCAGAAGCTAGCATGAAAGAAAATTATCAGAGAACAAGAGGAAACTTAAGAATTTTATCCATTTAGATACTCTGCAAACGATCAGCAACCAAATTAGATGTGGGACCAGATTGGTGTACTAATCAGTAAAGGGTGTGGCATATCCAGTAGGAGTTTATCTGTGCCCCACCAGTTCATCTGGAAATTGGAGTTAAGAGCCTCATTAGTGCCTGCAGTTCCACTTGGCATTAAAGACAGAGAAGCCAGACATGTGCAAAGAATACCATTGACAGAATGTGCTTCCTGTATTTCCTAAGATTTGCTGTAGAGGGTGCTATGACTATGGGAAAGAGTTTGAAAATGTGGCTGAGAAAGGAGAAAATCAGACATGTTTGCAGGGATTTCTCTGATGGGAGACAAGGATTTTAAGCATAGGATAAGGAGAGGACCGCCCAGATGGTAATTATTTGATCTTATGGCATGAAGAAGAACATGATTGAGGAACAGAGAAATTAGTTATTTCACAAAGGAAGCCAGCACAAAACTAAGAAAAAGGCCAACAAATGTAAATTGGGAATACTCATTTATTAGTCATTTACATTGTTCCCATTTACTAAGATTTTTATAAGACTGGCCTCCTGCCACAAATACCACCACAGAGGTGATATCAACCTTAATGGTGAGAGTACACATAAAGGAGAAACAATCCTAAATTCACTCAGTCTTCAAGATAAGAAAATCACTGAATATACAACTATGTATCTAGATTAATTTTTCACATCAGGCACAACATGGTCTAAGAACCAGAAAAAGAGGAAAAATTAAGTTATATTTTACATACTTATATTCATTACTGGTGAAATTCTACTTGCTTTTTTATAAGGTTTTTTTTTTTCAACCTGCACCATGATGTCTATGAGCCTCATTGAGTCCTATAAGTTTGTCTCTGTTCTAAAGAAAAACATATTTAAATTCAACTCTATGCAGGTAGAAAGTTCTAGAAAGAAATAAATGACCTTTCATGCAAAATCATTTTAATATTTAAATTATAAAAGTACTGATAAGGGACTGTGTTCCTTTTAACTTCTACTTTAATATCCTTAAGCAATGACTCATCTTCATATGCTCAAGAGTTTACAGATATAAACTGTTTCTAGAGGGGAAAAAAAGTAGGCATAACAAAATAAGCCAACTGAGATGTTTACTTCAGTTGAAAAATGACAACTTTCTAGAAAAAATTTTCAGACTCAATGATTTTATTAATATTCAAACAATTGTTTTCCATGTCATATGCTTACATTTTTATAAATTTAGAAATTTACTATATTGTGATAATTTAAGAAAGTTGTGTAAGTAATGTAAACTTGTTAGAGTCACAGAAACCTTCATTTTAGCAGCCTAATTACCCAGACCATTTTCCCAGCTAATGTTAAGAATAGAACTCAGCTGCATTTCAACCCTAACAGTGAATATAGAAAAATTCATATGCAGAATTACTGAGTTCAGAATTTGATAAATTTAGAGCAAAATAGGAAACAATAGTGTAGACATATGAATATATAGCAAGAAAGAGAGAGAGAGAGAGATTCTGGTTAAGTCTTAAAAATGTGAACCAAAAATCCCATTAGATTCAACAAATATTTATTAAAGTTACCATCAACCAGATACAATGTGGTACTATTTTAAGATTCCAACTCTGTGATTCTCTTGTCTTATTATGAACTGAGCATTAATTACTCAGTAGCATTTATTAACTGCTTTGCTATATATTAGCCTAATTGACTTACTGTTTAATTTGTGTTATACATACCTCTCTCCTTCTCTCTCCTTCTATTTATCAAACCCAGATTCAAATACACCCTACATGTGATCTCCATTCAAAATTGTTAGGTTTAACTTAATTTTCCAATTTCTAATGAGGACAGAAATGTTACTGTATAATTTAATAAGGCCTGTTGTCATAGGTTACTAGTTATAAAGTTTATGTTAAATCATTTAGCAGAATGATCCTAACTCATACAAGAGTAGAAAGAGTAGGTTTGAGCATGCTCATAAACCTGTATTACTTGCTTTCTAATCATTGAAAAATTATTCTTTGTGATTTGTATTTACTGAATTTGTTGTTGTTGTACTGGGAATTGAAGCCAGGAGATTTCTACTCTGAGCTACACTCCCCAGACCTATTTTAACTTGTTTTTGGGTTTGTTGGTTGGTTTATTTTTGAGACAGGGTCTTGAGCCTGCAATTCTCTTGTCTCAGCCTCTCCAGTATTAGGATTACAAGTGTGCACCACCACTCCTAGTTCATTTCCTGAATTCTAATCATTCAGCCTTTATCCCATTTTTTAATTATTTAGTGAGTCACATTAATTTTGAATTAAGTAACATACTGGGTATCTTGATGCCTTAACATATATTCACAGAACTGTACTAAAGATGACTTTGATATTAACGCAAAATCAAACCCTCCAGTATACCCAGAACACAAGCTACCAAGAGGGTCATCTAACTCTGTGATCATTATTGAGAAGCTAGAATTGTGATGTGTGCATTTCAATTCACAACCTCAATTTCCTAAATGAACTTACTACTAAGTAACAAGTATAACTTTATTATCATACAAAAATATTAACTTTCACATTTTGAAAATAAATCTACATAGCTGGGCGTGGTGGCGCATGCTTGTAATCCCAACTCTTGGGAGGCTGAGACAGAAGGATCACACACCAGCCTCAGCTACTTAATGAGGCTCTCAGCAACTTAGTGAGACCCTGTTTCCAAATAAAGTATAAAATAGGTCTGGGAGTATAGCCCAGAGGTAGAAAAGGCCCTGGGCTCCACCCCCAGTATCCCCCCCCAAAAAAAATAGAAAAGAAATCTACCACCGGGCGTGGTGGCGCACGCTTGTAATCCCCACGCCTGGGAGGCAGAGACAGGAGGATCACGCAGGTTCGAAGCCAGCCACACGTTCTGTTTTAGGAGATCCTGTTTCCAAATAAAAATGTAAAAATAGGTCTGGGAGTGTAGCCCAGAGGTAGAAGGGCTTCCAGGAACCCCAGTGTTGCAGGGGATTGGTTGGGGGGGGAAAGGTGTGTGGTGTGAAATAATCCCCCTACCACCACCAGACACACAGAGACAAATAGAAAAACCGTGGATTCTTGTCCTAAGCTAAGAATAAGTATTCATCGCTTGGACAGCTACTGAAGATTCAAAGAAGTTTATTAAAAAGATAGAAATATAGAGATAGTTACAGCACTGTGCCGGAGAGGGGCACAGGGGGGCAATTCGAATGAAAATGCCAAAGAACTCCAGTTTACTGAGTTTTTATCCTGTTTAAGTCCAGCAGGTCCCTTTGATTTTTAGAGATCATGTTACACCTTATCGCCAGCCCCTGCTCTGCTTCTGTTATCTCTCCAGCTGGGTTTATGGCCTAAAAGGGGGAAACATCTCTGTCTTCCAACACAGGCCCAGATTTATGGCCGGAGGGGGAGGCATCTCTATCTTCAAACACAGGCCCCCAAACTGTGTTAAATTGTTCTTGGGAATGCAAGGACATGTTGGCTAACCCTGGCTTTCTTAGTAAAGAAGATATGTTTCAAGGTTGGACATCTTTCCCAGGACTGATACATTAATACTTTTTAAACTCTCTTCCCAATACCAGTACACCCAGTACCACCAAAAAAAAAAAAAAAAGAAAGAAAAGAAAAGAAATCTACCTAAACAAAAAGAAGTATATACAGATGGAAACTACAGAAACAAGGTTTTCATTTATGCCAGTAATGCTGAAAATACAGTATTGCTTTGGTTGCCTTTAACATATTTTAGTTTCAGTATCTCTCAGCCAGAATTCATGAAATGATTCCAAGGCTCACGAGCTCAATATGTTACTACACGAGAGGGGACTGTATGGGTAGAAAATCTGGATATAACTTACTCCCTACTTGGCAGAGAAGGAAGAATATGTGTTTCCCATCGGGATAAAAGTGCCACTAAGAAAATTTCAAAATAGACTACACTTATTTTCTTGTATGCCTCTCCATGTGTGGCTAACTGCCTGATCCAGGCATGGAGAGCTCAGATCAAACTAATATGAATTGTCAAAACTGTTGTCAATCAGAAAAATCCACCTTACATAGCTTCCCATACTGATTTGGCATACAGTTCAGCACACCCCTGGGAATCTACCTTCTTTAAGCAAATAAGCAGAAAGACTCAGTGACAAATTTCCATACTTTAACATATCTATAGTTTGTTCCAGCACTCCCCACTTTGGGAACTATGACAAAATATTAGCCATATTGCTTGTATCTTGCATGAAAGTGTAAGTAGTCTACAACATTTTATTGAGTAAATGAAGTAAGTGACCTAGTTAAGGATGTAATAAACTCCCTCAAAGTTGAGAGCCTCTTGCCTTAGCCAGCCTGGGCAACTCAGCCAGACCCTGCTTCAAAATAAAGTGGACTGGGTGAGAAGTCTCTCAATGGTAGAACACCCCTGGGTCCTATCCATAATACTAACAGCCCCCCAAAAAGGAAAAAATATTTTAAATACATTATTTTGGAATAATAATAATAATAATAGTAAAAAGTGAAACATCAAGTTTTCCCTAGGAAAAAATTCACATTTGATCACCAATATGTATTCTAAAGGAGTTATATATTTAAATATTTTAAAAATATGAGTATAATACTTATGTGTAGCAAACTTTGTAACTATCCAAAACATTTATAACTACAAAAATATGTTGAGGATTACATGATAAATTTCTTAACATTAGAAATTACTTCAGCCAAGTGTGGTGGCCCACACTTGTAATCCCCGCGCTTGGGAGGCGGAGACAGGAGGATCACGCAGGTTTGAAGCCAGCCGCTCTGGCTTTAAGAGACCCTGTTTCCAAATAAAAAGTATAAAATAGGTCTGGGAGTGTCGCCCAGCGGTAGAAGGGCTTCCAGGAACCCCAGTACCACCAAAAAAAAAGAAAGAAAGAAATTACTTCAGTTGGTCATGATGGAGCACACCTGTAATCCCAGTACTTGAGAGGCTAAAACAAGAGGATTGCTGGTTAAAGAACAGCCTCAGCAACATAGTAAGACTCAGCAACCCAGAGAGACCTTGTTCCTAAATAAAAAATAAAAAGGGCTGGGGATGTAGCGTGAAGAATGTACCTGGGTCCAATCACCAGTGCCACAAAAATATAAAATATAATAAAAAAATTACTTTGGTATATTAGACTTTGATCACTTTAGAGAATCTGCATCTAGACATCAAGGAAGGTTTTCTGATCCAAATCCTACTGTTTTTTAAAACTCCTTAGAAACCAGAAAGAGCAGGGGATAATAATCCAAATCACTTCAGGTGGTCGATGCAGGCCTTATTCTCTGATACAGCAGGTTACTATTCAGAGGTAGAATGTCATTAATTGTAGGGGCCCCCAGGTCCTCACATAACTCCCCTCTCCTACACACTGATACCTAAAATCTTCTTTTAATAAAGCTAGTGGTCAAATAGCACTTGTTGTGTGTGTGCTGGGCAGGATTCTAAAATCTTCACCCATACAATTTGCTCGGTGCTGTCACTCTCATCAGCGAGATAGTTTACACACCACAACACTGAGGCTCAAGAGGTCAACACGTCGGCCTAACAAGAGCCCGCAGGTGTGGTGGCCTGAGCTTTCCAGGGTCAACTCTGCTCAGGGTTCTTCAGGGGTCTTTGCTCATACAAAAAACAGTGCTTCTTTTGTTTTTGGAGTTCTTCCCTATCAAGATGCAAATGTTTTTGAAAGAGCCTGGGGTCATTTATTACTGAGAAGGGAGAAGAATGTAAGGCAGCTTAGTGTGGAGAACAGAAGAACCTCTACGTGCGGAGGTACCATTAGGGGGAAAGCAAACAGGACGGCGTGGGCGCCTTCTGCCGCCTTCAGCAGGCAGGCCAGACGCAGAAGCACTACCATTTGTTGTCTCCACCCACTCACAAAATGCTTCCATACGCCCAACCCGGTGAGATGGGTTCATTTGGGGGAGGATTTTATTATCAAAGAAAAGAAAAATAGGAGAAGCAAACAGGAAGCTGCCTAAACAGGCATCAACTCAAATGGAATAAAGGATCAGAGACAGATAATTGAAGTTCATCAGTTCACCCCTCTGGGCCACCACAGCCTTTATCGTTGGCATCTTCACAACTATACCCAAGTGGAGACATCAAAATCCTCCGGCTACCACAGCTGGAAGTATGATCCAGGTCATACCTGTGTAACATCCAAAACTCCATGACTCTTCATTCCTACCTTTTACCTTGAACTGTTCTTTATTTCTTTGTGCGAAATACATATTCTTTGCAAAGTGCCTTATTAGAGAACATATTAATAGTTGTTTATTTTACATACAATTGTTATAGTGGGAGACTGTTATGGGGCCCTATTGGGCTCCCAAACTGTAACAGTTAGAGATGTAGTGCTGGGTTTTTGTTCTGAGCTTTGTGTAGAAAACAATAGCCAGAACTCTTTTGCTTTAAGCTTAAGCAATTTTATTATTACAAAGATGGAAAGATAGAAACAGATAGCAAATACCTATACCCCAAAGGAAGGGGGATGTGGGTGAGTGACTAGAAATTAAGTCATTGAAGTCTTTTGGATACAGAAGCTTTTTATACAAAGTCTTCTGACCGGACTAGATCTGCCCCCCCACCCCTTCTCAGGGCAGGTCTTTCGATGTGGCAATTTCTTCCTGTAGGCCTGCCTTTTCTCTGGTAAGTTTTTTGTTACACCTCAAAATGTGTTAATTGATTATCATTAGAGTTTGGGATCTCTTGAAGGCTTATGGCATCCCCCCACATCCTTGGGAAATCTTAGCTTATTTTAAAAATGGAAAAGACCCAGGGTTACTTCTGTTCTCTTGCTAATCACTCTTGGGGCCTAGAACTCCGCAGGGTCCTTTTCCTATCTGGATGCTTGCCCTGTCTACAGGCTCTGGCTTTCTAATACCAAAGTTATTTTCAAATATATTTTGAAACCATTTCTCAATACCAGCAAGTTAATATCAAAGCTATTTTTAAATATATTTTGAAGCCCTTTCCCAATACCAACACAATGACCATTGACTCCCAATTCCAGGTAAATCCTCTGCAGGACCAAGAGAAAAACCTTTGAAGATGCAGAATTTAGAATTATAACTTTTTAGGTTAAATGAACTGTTTATTCATTCTGCCAGGTCTTATTTTAATGTCACACTATCTTCAATATATTCCTTAACAGCCAGCCAAGATTTTGTTTGTTACTTCACCAAGAAATCGATGATTTTTTTTTCTTTTGCCACTGTGGATTGAATCCAAGGTTTTTCTACCTCTGAAGTTCACTGCTGGCTCTAAGTTGCTGAGGCAGGCCTCAAACTTGTGATTCTCCTGTCTCAGCTTCCCAAGTACTGAAATTACAGGTGTGTACCACCATGCCTGGCTTCAGTAATATTTTTAAATCATCCAAAATATTTATTGGCTATTTGCTTCATATATCAGATACTTGGATACATCTCTGAACTCAACAGATAAAGATTCCTAAACTCCTAAGGTTTATGCACCTGCAAAGAGGGAGTTAAACTTTTACTCCTTAACACAGGAGTCATTTTATATTATTTGCAAAATATCCCTTTCTGTGTAATTAATACGGCTCCAACAGCCCATAGGCATGATCCAAGACATATCCATATAATATTCAAAATTCACTGACTCTTCTAGCTGCCCATAACTAATTTTGTGAATTAATTAAATGCATAGATGATAATAATGTCATCTATTTATAAAATGCATAAATAAATGCAGAAGAATATTATTGTGATGGGTCCCAAGATCATAAAATCTAGTAGTAAGCTGAACATGGTGGCGCACGCTTGTAATCCCTGCGCTTGGGAGGCAGAGACAGGAGGATTGCGCAGGTTCAAAGCCAACCGCACTGGCATATGAGACCCTGTTTCCAAATAAAAAAATATATATAAATAGGTCTGGGAGTATAGCCTGGAGAAGGGTTTCCAGGAACCCCAGTACCACCAAAAAAAATAAAAATAAAAATAAAAATAAATAATAATAATAATAATAATGTCTCGTAGTAAATTAGAGCCTTGCATAGAATCAATGTATATGCTATTCTACATAAAGCAAAGTGAAAAATGAATACAATTTTCCAAATACATGTATATGTTAAAGTCTCAATAGCTGAATTCATTATTTAAAGAAGACAGAAAATATTCATTGAAAGACTTGTGATAAAGAAAGAAAATGTGGTGGTGAAGGAGGAGAGAGGTCTAGTATTCATTATATTCATGTTTAGGTGCCTTAGATTCTCACTGTAAAACATGCTCTGGGCTGTAACTTCACCCCACTATTATTCCCCTATCTATGTTATTATTCAAAATATACATTGGTATAAAACTCCAACTTTGGGCTAATATTATACTTCCCTTTTCTTCTGGTGCTTTCTATCTGTATTGAAATGATCAAAGAACAACTCATCAAACTATATCCAACAATATTTTTTAAGTTTTTTCAATACTTATGAAAAGCACTAAAATAGGCTCTATTTATATAAGATTACAGAATAAAAATCATTTCTCATTTCCACCCATAAGAATTAAGTATTCATTCATTTAATAGTTAAAATAGATGACCAATTTGGCAAACACAAATGGATATAGCAACATAGAGGACACAGCTCTGTGAAGACTCCATTCTCTATTTCTTAGTAAACAGTGCCACCATGTGGTGTTTTGTTCTAAAATGAAATTTCCCAATTCACTATGAGACATTGAATTTTATATATAATGACAAAAAATATTTTTCTCACAATGTGTTATTTTAAAAGGTATCAATAATATTTAGTAGAATAAATATTCATTAAGTGGTTTATATACTTTTGTTTGCTAGTTAAATATATAGTTATATAGTTATACAGTTATATAATTATAGTTTGCTAGTTAAATATATATGCACTTAACTAGTTCATATATATAAGTAGATCTATATAATAGATAATTTAACTAGTTAATTTCAAATATACACATAAAAGATTATAGAAGATAGATGGATGGATAGATAGATAGATAGATAGATAGATATGTAGCTCATGGTAGAGTGCTTGCCAGCATGTGTGAGACCCTGGGTTCAGTCCCTAGCTCATAATTTTTAAAAAGTTAATATATATATTTTACAAACATTTGTACTTATCCCCATTTATATCACTTGCTTAATTATATGCTCAATAATATATCTGGCAATGTGGCTATAAAATAAGCTAAATTAGTTTCATGTATTAAATACTTTTATTTCAGCTTTAAAAGATGTCTTTAGAGATGTGAGGGAAAAAGTTTTGTTCTCTCTTCTTGAAACTTAACATACCAAAATCTCTATCTTATGGATGCACATAAGTCATTTGAAAATGTTTTGCAGAAAAAAGTCCCTGTTGGATGTTGGTGTGGGAAAGGGGAGAGTCTCTGCTAGGCTATAACTGTGTGAAACATCAGAGAACATTAGAAAAGCAACAGTGTTCTGCAAGGAGCAGGAATAACTCTGCCTACATTCCCAATGTCTTACCACAAGAACGAAACAGACAGGGCAAGAATATCCCAAGGAATTAAAATAGGCCTTCAGTAATTTAAGTTATCAAACCTTAGAAGTTTGTTTCTCAAGTTTTCATAGTAAGTAAAGGTTAAGCTATGTAATAGAGAAAATTTCTCAACATATCTAGCCAGGTATACATATCATAGAACACAGTATTAATACTATATGGATAACTAGTTTGAGAAAGTCCATTAAGATAAATTTGGGGACAGGTATAAAGCTATCTTTTGGATAAAGCTGTGTTTTCTAAATCTTTTTCATCGTGTGTGTGTGTGTGTGTGTGTGTGTGTGTGTGTGTGTGTGTGTTTTACTAGAGAAGAAACCCAAGGACCTTCTACCATCAAACTACACCGACAGCCCTATTTTCTTTTTTTTAATTTTAAACAAGGTCTCACAAAGTTGATGAGAGAGAGCCTTGCTAAGTTGCCAAGGCTGGCTTCAAACCTGTGATCCTCCTGTCTCAGCCTCCCAAGTACTAGGATTGTAGGAGTGTGCCACCATGCCTGGCTTCATCATTTTTAAAACACTCTCACCATTTTATAAAAGATATTTATTAGGCATCATTAAGTATATGGTAGCATACTAGGTTTTAAAATCTAGTTTCTCAGGAAGAAAGAGAAAAGCAAAATAAGTATTACCATTAGAATGCACTTCTATTATGTTATAAATTAAGGGTCATTTTTAAATTAATCTATTCTCAGTATCTAACAAAGCTTTAATTACCCAGTGAGTCAACTATTACTTATTAACTCTACTCCATTCAGTTCTTTTTATTAAAATGTGAATAATGTTAATATGAAAATCTGAAATTTAGCATATCTAATTCTATTAACATAAAATCTACCAAAAACAAAAAAAGACTTTGTAATTCTTTCCTCAGAAGTACACCTTCCTAAATTTAAAGGAACAACAATGAGTCAAACCCAAATGAGCATTGTCAGTGATTTTAAAGCAGAAGTTGGAAGAATTTTAGTTTGCTTAAGGATTGTAGTGTGTGTGTGTGTGTGTGTGTGTGTGTGTGTGTGTGTTCCATTTTGCATTTTTTTAAATGATATTAAGCCGAGGGGTCAGGCCGGTGCCAAGGCCAGCATGGCCAGGATCGGAGCCTACCATGAGGCAAAGCCGGTGCTGGGGCCTCCAAGGCCAGGATCAGAGCCTGCTGAGGGGTTAGGCCGGTGCCAGGGCCAGAGGCCGGCATCAGAGCCTTCCATAAGGCAAGGCCACTATTGAGGCCTCCGAGGCCAGGATCGGAGCCTGCCTAGGGGTTAGGCCGCTGCTGGGGCCAGCGAGGCCAGGATCGGAGCCTGCCATGAGGCAAGGCCGGTGCTGGGGCTTCCAAGGCTGGGATCGGAGCCTGCTGAGGGGTAGGCCGGTGCCAGGGCCAGCGTGGCCAGGATCGGAGCCTGCGGTGAGGCAAGGCTGGTGCTGGGGCCTCCGAGGCCGGGATCAGAGCCTGCTGAGGGGTTAGGCTGGTGCCGGGTCCAGCGGCCGGCATCGGAGCCTTCCATGAGGCAAGGCCGCTATTGAGGCCTCGGAGGCCGGGATCGGAGCCTGCCAAGGGGTTAGGCTGGTGCTGGAACTAGTGAGGCCAGCATCGGAGCCTGCTATGAGACAAGGCCGGTGCTGGGGCCTCCAAGGCCAGAATCGGAGCCTGCCAAGGTGTTAGGCCGGTGCTGGGACCAGCGGCCTGCATTGGAGCCTGCCGAGAGGCAAGGCCGGTGCTGGGGCCTCCAAGGCCGGGATCGGAGCCTGCCGAGGGGTTAGGCTGGTGCCAGGGCCAGCAGCAGGCATCGGAGCCTTCTGTGAGGCAAGGCCACTATTGAGACCTCCGAGGTCAGGAACGGAGCCTGCCAAGGGGTTAGGCCAGTGCTGGGGCCAGCAAGGCCAGGATCGGAGCCTGCCGCGAGGCAAGGCTGGTGCTGGGGTCTTGGAGGCCGGGATCGGAACCCGAGGGGTTAGGCCAGTGCCAGGGCCAGTGGCCAGCATCAGAGCCTTCCGTGAAGCAAGGCCGCTACTGAGGCCTCCGAGGCCTGGGTCGGAGCCTGCCAAGAAGTTAGGCCAATGCCGGGGCCATCAGCTAGCATTGGAGCCTGCCGTGAGGAAGGCCAGTGCTGGGGCCTTCAAGGCCAGGATCGGAGCCAGCTGAGGGGTTAGGCTGGTG
This sequence comes from Muscardinus avellanarius, assembly GCF_963383645.1. Classification (NCBI taxonomy): domain Eukaryota; kingdom Metazoa; phylum Chordata; class Mammalia; order Rodentia; family Gliridae; genus Muscardinus; species Muscardinus avellanarius. The sequence goes on from NC_137786.1 coordinate 73,406,188, forward strand.
TCGGGGCCAGCGAGACCAGAATCAGGGCCTCCCATGAGGCAAAGCCGCTGCTTGTGCCAGAAAGGTCTGGATCAGTCCACCGGGTAGCCAGGCCACAACTGGGGCTGTCAAGAGTGGGATCGGTATTTGCAACACGGCATGCACAGAGAAATATCGCAGAAAATTAAAACCAGATGCTTCCCCTAATCAGCAATAACTAGGAGGAAAGGGGCAACAGGAAGTGGTCGAGCTATAGAAAGGGCCCTATAGTGAAGCAATTAAGGTGACCAATCAGAGGGTATGGAATAGGGGAGGATGGAGCCTCTTTAAAAAGCAGGAGGTATATAAACATATGTACCAAAGTTAATCACCAAACAAGCATGGGATCGAGGGAGGGGGAGGGGATGGGATGGGGACTGGATGAGGGCTAATTGGATGATGTGTGCTTGTATATCCTCTCAAGTCTTGTATTCCAATGTGATGTATGATTACAATGCACCAGTAAAAATAAATTAAAAAAGAAAAGGAAAAAGAAAAAAGAAAAAAAAGAAAATGATATTAAAAATTAATGCTAAAATTTTGGATTTTAAAAATTGGAAACCATTACTGTTTTTTAAAAAAAAGTTGTTTAAGCAGGCTTTTCTTTGCTTTTTTTTTTGTTTTTTTGTTGTTATTCTTACATACTTCAACTTTGGTTTGTGTCTTCATGGAATCTCAAAGTAGCATAAAGTTAAGAGAAGCAGACTATGTCAGCAATTTTATGTATGAAATACAAATTCAGTATAGTTAATGGAAAATATAGATCATAAAATATAAAATATACCTCCAAAAATAATGAAATACAAACAAAATATATTTTTAATTTTTTTAGTAGATACTATTACCTGCTAAAGGCCTAAATCCTGATCCTGATTCTGCTTTTTAATCATAAAAAGACGGGTGTGTGAAAAATATTAGGGAGGTAATAATGATATGCTAGTATTAAGTATATACTTTTTCCTTGTCAAACTTTCCAGGAAATTAGAAGAGAATGGATTCAGGGAATTAGTTCCATGGTTTCAAGCTCATTTGTGTAACAACTAAAATCATCCAGCGAACCACCAGTGTGATGGTTCATACTCTGAGAAACAGTGACCCAAGATAACCATTTTTCTGATCTGGTACAACAGCATTGGTGTTATTCTTTAATGGTCTGGTCTTTTTAACTAAACTTGAAGACTGCTTGAGTTGAAAGGCCACATACTTCTTTACAACTCCAAACTCTTAATTAAATCATGTTGCACATAAACTGTCATTAGTGTTTGTGCATCAAATCACTGTACACCTGCCTCTTTAGGATCTACAGATGGCATATAAACATATTAGTTATATTTGTAGTAGCCCTATATTATATTCTATATTATATCAGAGGCAGATTTATTTTTCGAGAGAGTATAACTTCCAACACTCCCTAAATACACATATTCTCTTAAAGCTGACAAAAAATCTGAAAATATAAAACCTAAATATATACAATACCCCAGAGTCTAAATCCCTAACTTTTTTTAGACTGGATGTGACTTATCATACATCTATTGGCTATTTCTTAGGCATTGGATTTTTTTTTTTTGTCCATTGAAACATTTTTCTTTGAGCACATCTACCATGGTAGTTATATTTTTTAAATTTTCATAATGAAGACTATTGAGATATCACTTATATACAGGAAAAGGTATCACACAACTAATATATAAAACATTTTCAGTACCCCTAAAATGTCTATAATGACCAACAGTCATTAAGACTAGTAAGCTTTTTCTCTAGAATTACAGATGAGTGGAATCATAGTGTTATGAACATTTTTGTTTCTGACTTCTACATAGAATGATTTTTAAATTTATAATGCCAGGCCTGGTGGTGCACACTTGTAATCCCCTCACTTGGGAGGCGGAGACAGGAGGATCGCGCAGGTTTGAAGCCAGCCGCGCTACCTTAAAAGACCCTGTTTCCAAATAAAAGTATAAAATAGGCCTGGGAGTGTAACCCAGAGACAGAAGGGCTTCCAGGAACCCCAGTACCAACAAAAAGAAAAAAGAAAAGAAGAAATTTATACATGCTTTACATTTATCAGTAGTTCATCCCTTTTATTATTGAGTAATGTTCCATGGTATGGATATATCATACTTTGTTTCTCCATTTACCAGTAGATGGATATTTGTGGGGTTTGTTTGTTTGTTTGTTTTTACTTTTTATCTTCTCTGAACATCTGTGTTCACCTACATATGAATACATATTTTTGTCTACAATAGATCGATGAAATGACTGGGTACTGTATAAACATGTTGATGTCATCAGAGACTGCCAATTTACACCATGGCTGTGCCTTGCTATGCTCCTACAGCAACCCATGAGGGTTTCAGTTGAGCCACGTCACCTCTTAGTCCAGACTTGATGTTAACATTCTTTCTGATTTCAACACTCTGATGGACCTGGTATCTCATTGAGGCTTTAATCTGCATTTCTCTTGACCAGTGATCTGGTGCACCTATTTGTCTGCTTATTAGTACCATCTGGGTTATGTTTGGGGTAATCTCCTCAACACCTTTCCCCACTTTTAAATTCCACTGTTCCTCTCCTTGTTCTTGAATTATAAGCTTTATGTGTATTCTGGATACATCCTTTAAAGATTATTTTTTAATATTTTATCTCATTTACTTATGGTGTTTTTAGAAGAGAAAAAGTATTTAATTTTAATGAAGTCAAATTTGTTTTTGTTAAATAATAGAGTTTTTATATTTTATGTATTTTTATATTTTAGGTATATTTTAGGTATTTATGTATATTTTCCCTAGCACAAAGCCACAGTGACTTTTGTCACCTCATTCTGTAGAAGAACATCATCATTTCTTATTCTTCTCTAACTATAGCTTATTACCCATTGATTAACCTCTTCCCATCCCTCCCATTCCCAACGATTCCCAGCCTTTGGTAACCACCATTCTCCTCTCAGCATCTATCAGATCCACTTCTTTAGATTCCACATATAAAGGAGATTGTGTGTTATTTTTCTTTCTGTGCCTGGTTTGTTTCACATAACATAATGACCCCCAGGTCCATTCATGTTGTTACAAATGACAAGATTTTATTCTTTGTGTGACCAAATAATATTCTATTATATATGAGCACCACATTTTCTTTATCCATTGATCAGCTGACAGTCACAAGTGGTTTCCACTTATTGGCTACTGTGAATGTTCTACAACAAACTTGAGAATGCAGATGTCTCTTCAGCATACTGGTTTCATTTGCTCTAGACATATCCAGTAGTAGGATTTCTGGGTCATATGGTAGTTCTACTTTGTTTTTTGAAGAACATTCATACTGGTCCATAAGAGTGTACTAATTTACATTCCCATCAAGCATTTCCTTTTCTCCATATATCACTAACACTGATTTTTTTTATAATAGCCATTATTACTGGCATGAAATGTACTCCTATTGAGATGATCATGGGTTTCTGTCACCGAGTCTATTCATATATTGTACAATGATTTGCCTAGTGTTATAGTTTGGATATGAAATGTACTCCAGAGAAGTTCATATGTTAGGCCATGCAACCAGGTTCAGAACTGGGACATGGCTGAAGGAGGTGGGTCATCTTCTTGGCCACTATTAAGTGAGGGTGACTTTTTCCTTCCCTGTCACTGAGTGGTTCCTGACTTGAAGCCAGGTAACTACAGACTGAGACCTTTGAAACCTCTAAAACTATGAGCCAATAAGCCTTTCTTCCTCTAAGTTGTGCTTATGAGGTATTTTGGTCACTGCAACAAGAAAGCTCGCTTTAACAGTCAGCTTTTCAACTAAAATAGGTTGAAACATCCTTACCTCCCTGGGAGGAATCCCATTTGATCATGGTCTATATTTAATGTGCTATTGAATTCAATTTGATACTACTATGTTGGAGATTTTTGCATCTAATGTGCATCAGGAATATCAGCCTGTCAGTGTGTATGTGTGTGTTACGTGTGTGTGTGTGTGTGTGTGTGTGTGTGTGTGTTCCTTGTTTAGTTTTGTTTCAGAGTAATTCTGCCTTTGTACAGAGTGTTTGGAAAATAACTTAAGGAGGATTAGTATTAGTTCTTCATTAAGTGTTTGGTAAAAGTCAGTTGTGGAACCATCTGGTCCTGGACTTTTCTAAGCTGGGGAATTTTTATTACTGATTCAGAAACATTACTCATGATTGGTCTGTTGAAGTCTACTTCATGACTCAGCCTTGGTAAAGTGAACTTGTATGGGAATTTGTCCATTTCTTCCAGGTTATTAAATTTGTTTGCATATAGTTAGTATAATGATCTCTATCTTTTGTACATCTCTGTTATCAGTTGTAATGGCTTTTTTATTTTATTTTATTTGAGTCTTCTCTCTTTTTCTTATTTAATCTAACTAAGGCTTCTTCATCTGCTATGCTTATGTTTTCAAACAACCAGCTCTTTGTTTTTTTGATCATTTGAGTATTTTTTCTTTCATCCCTATATATTTCAGCTAATCTTTAATATTAATTTCCTTCTATTAATTTTAGGGTTTAGTTTCTCTAGCATCTTGAAATGCAGCAATAGGTTATTTATGTGAGATCGTTCTACATTCTTTAGGTAAGCACTGATTACCATAAACTTTACCCTTAAAATTGCATTTGCTTCATCACGTATCTTTTGATATATTGTCTCCACTTTCCATTTTTGTTTGCTTCAAGGAATCTTATAAATTCTTTCTTGATTTATTCCCTGACCTACCAATTGTTGAAGAATAAATTGCTAGCTGAGCATTGTGGTACACACGTGTAATCCCAGTTCTTGAGAGGATGATTCAGGAGAATCACAGGTTTGAAGCCAGCCCCAGCAATATAGCAAGACTCAGCAATTTAGTAAGACTCTGTTTCCAAATGAAAAAATAAAATAGGGCTGGTGGTGTATCTCGGAGATAGAATGCTCCTGGGTTAAATCCCCAACACAACACACACACACACACACACACACACACACACACAGAGTTTAATTTCCATTATTTGTATAGTTTTTAAATTTGTCCTCATTGTTGATTTCTATCTTGACTGCATTGTGATAAAAAATGATACCTGATATGATTTCATTTTTCTGAATTTATAGAGGCTTGTTTTGTTGCATAGAAAGATCTATTCTGGAGAATATTTCATATGCGGATGAGAAGATTATGTATTCTACAATTGTTGGATACAATTTTCTGTAGGTGTATTTAGGTACATTTGTTCTAGGGTATGAATTAACTCTGCCCTTTTTTTGTTGTTGTTAATTTGCTGACTAGATTATCTGTCCAATATTCTTTTTTTTATTTTTTGGTGGTACTGGGGTTCCTGGAAGCCCTTCTATCTCCGGACTACACTCCCAGACCTATTTTTACATTTTTTTTATTTGGAAACAGGGTCTCTTAAGCCAGCCCGCTAGGCTGGCTTCAAACCTGCGCGATCCTCCTGTCTCTGCCTCCCAAGCGCGGGGATTACAAGCGTGCACCACCACGCCCGGCTATCTGTCCATTATTGAAAATTGGGTATTCAAGTCCCCTAATGTTATTGTACTAGAGTCTCTTTCTTTTTGATCTATTAAATTTGCTTTACATATCTGAATGCTTTCATATTTAGTGCATATATATTTAGAATTCTTGTTTAGTCTTGCTGCAGTGGTCCTTTCATTGTAATATAATGGCTTTCCTTTATCTTCTTATGACTTTTGATTTAAAGTCCATTTTGTCTAATGTAAATATGGCCTCTTTTGCTTTCTTTTGAAATCCATTTGTTCAGAATATCTTACTTCACCAGTTTTATTCATATTTTTCTTTCTCATGGTCCGGAGATTGAACCCAGGGGCATTCTACCTCTGAGTTATGCCCTCAGTCCTATTTTATTTTTTACTTGAAACGGTTTGCTAAGTGTGTGTTTGCTGGCCTTGAGCCTGCAATCCTGCATTCTCTTTCACTGCAGTCTCCAAATTCCCTCCAGGTGGAAAACTGAGGGCGACCATGGCATGTTTACTTCATATGCTTTCCTTCTATTAGGACTCATAGTCCCATGTTTCCTATTGACTAAGATCTAAAAGTATATGTGTGTGTGTGTGTGTGTGTGTGTGTGTGTGTGTGTGTGTGTGTGTGTAAAATTGTCCTAAATTCTTGTCTCATAATAATTCTCATGGTTGTGTCTGTTTTGGGGATTTGGGGTTTTGGTTTTTCTTGGTTTTGTTGTTTTGTGGTACTAGGGATTGAATGCAGGGACCTTTCTCCTCCAAGATACACCCCCAGTCCTATTTGATTTTTTATTTTGAAACAGGGTCTCACTAATTTTCAGAATGCCTAAGTAGCTGAGGCTAGGCTTCAAACCTGCAATCCTCCTGTCTCAACCTCCGATATACTGGGATGGGATTACAAGCCTGCGCCACCATACCCAGAAAAATGTCTATTGACATTTTCTTCCTGATTAAAGATCACATTGTAGCCGGGAGTGGTGGCACACACTTTTAATCCCAGCATTTGGGAGGCTGAGACAGGAGGTTCAAAGCCAGACTCAGCTACTTAGTGAGGCTCTCAGCAACTTAGTGAGACCCTGTTTCCAAATAAAGTATTTTAAAAAAATAGGTCTGGGCATATAGCCCAAAGGTAGAAAAGTCCCTGGGTTCCATCCCCAGTACCGCTAAATAAATAAATAAATATCACATTGCTTGTTTTTTTGTGTCTAGTACTTCTTCCTTAGATGTCAGACACTATTAATTTATGTCATTGAAGGCTGAATCCTACTGTATTCCATTACATAATTATTATAGCAGCATAAATATTATACTTCAAATCAGCATGGTATTTTTCAGGCTATTTTTAAGGTTTTTTAGCCTGAGTCTCAAATCACCTTTACTCTGACCTAGCTTAGCCTCCACTACTAAAGCATGATCCTGTCAGGATTTTTCTTGAATGTCTGGAAAACAAAAGAGCTTTTTATTGACCAATATCTGAAAACAGGTTTGTCCTTTTTTTTTGTACAGTATTTTTTCTGCTTAGGTTCTCATTACATATTTCATATATTTTTCTGATGGCTCTATCAAAAGGACAATGCCCATGGTAATTTACTATTTATGAGTCCTTATGGTAATATAACTTCTTATAGATAATACTGCATTTTCTTAGGGTCAGTTTTATTGCTGCCTCTGTTGAGAGAGACAGTATTCATGCTTACAGTGCAGGCTTCACATTAGTTTGGGGATCAGAATTTCCACACACATGATAAAAGTTCAGGCTTCTTGAGAATATTTCTGACATGGTCGAGGATGAGTGACTACATCCTTACTCTACATTCTTTCCTAGGATGAAAAAAAAAAGAATATTTCTAATGAGACTGTATCCTTGCAAATTTTACGCAAAATCTGATGACTGGCCCCTCCTGCACATTGTCTGAAACACTGAATCCTGTTTTATTGTCTCTAAAGTGCCACCCTCCAATGGCTCCAATTCCCGCCCACCATTGATTATTTGCTTGGGTCTCAACACCTGGAGATTTACTTTCTTCTTTTGAAACCCAGCTATGTAACTTCAGATAGCCATAAAACTTTCCAGTTATTTTTGTCACCTTTATATATATTTTTAATTTACAGCATTAAAATTGAATGTCCTTTTAAAAACGAGGTTTACACAGTGTTCCCTTTTTTATTCTTAGTAGATGGGCTGATAATTTTCAAAGTAGGGACAATGTCAATCAATGCCACTTGCACTGCCTTCAGGTTTGCCAGATACTGCTTCCAATATAATCCAACATTTTAAAACATTTGGGATAATCACCGCTACATCTGTTTCCATATTCTGGGCAAGATGCAGAAATAAATGGATGTTAGAAGCATAGTTAGCCAATTTGCATATATAAATGTTTGGTCCATTTATATCAGTCCAAATATGCTTCCTTTAATTTAAGCTTAAGCATCTTAAATTGGTATTATTTTAAAAGCAAAAAGATAAAACAGCATTGTTTAATGTCACCGAAATAGTTCATGAAAATACGAGACAGACTAGCATAAGTCTTGATTAAAAGATCAATTAAAAACCATGGAAGGGTTCCTTCCCTTTCCATAGGTGGTGATTCAATAATATACAGTATCCTGACACTTAAAAAGAAAAGCATGACCTAATTTGTAGAAATAATGAAAAGTCACTAGTAAAATGAAATCTGCTGAATTCAGAATTGCTACTGGGTATTTTTTCAGTAAGAATAAATGTAGCATCTGCCACATTTATCCAATTTGAATGCATGTCATGTAGTAAAATTGAATATGAGGAGCTACTTAAAATTTGTAAATTGTAGGCTAAATGCTACTGAACTGCTTAGCATTCTACATTTTTATTCTTGAAAATTCAATTGCTCTCGAGGTTTTTCTTTCTCTTCTAGTAGTAGCCCAAACATAATTTCTTTTTTTTTAGTTAATATGTATTAGTTGTACAAATTACTAGGTTTTGCTGACATTTCTATACATGACTATATGGTACACTGATCATGTCTGCCCTCCTCCAGCTGCTCTTTTCTCCCCTGCTTCTTGTCCCCTTTCTCTCATAGTCCCTCTTCTACTCTCAGGTCATCTTTTTGTTTGTTTCTGCATATAAAAATGTGAAAATTGTCTTTCTCTACTTATTTAACTCAACATGATATCCTCCAGTTCTGTCCATTTTCCTCCAAATGGCAATATTTAATTCTTCCATATGGCTGAATCATTGTATGTACATCACTTTTTAAGATATATATATATATCTTTGACAGTCACATTTAATCCAGTTGTGCTTCCTACTATAATCTATCTGTGGCTTCTCCGGCTGTTAGTGGGTTTTGACATAATGCATACTGTATCAGAACCTGGGGGACCCACTTTTCCATAAATCACACTAAATCAGGGTCCCTCTGCTAATTTAGGCTGATACAGTATAGATGGCAGAGTATGTGGGCTACACTCTCTATGGTTCCTCCCACAGTGGGAGTGAGAATTCCTATTTTGTGAGGGTGGGGGTTCCATGGATATTGCTGATATAGGCTCTGTTACTTAAAAGCAATACTGATGCTAGCTGTTCCAATCATGGTGAAGGGCCTGAAGCTTTTATTTTCTGTTTAGCCACTACTGTGGCTCCTCTGGTTTCACATGGGGAAATAAAGGCCAGAATCAGAGCTCCTGCTCTGTGGATCTTACATCCTATCTTGTCAATAATGGGCATTCTAAAAGGATATGGGAGAGACTAATACTAAAGACCCTTGTAGGTGTGATAATACAACAGTTATATTATTTCTCTTTGCTGTTACTATGGGGGTGACTTTCAGAAATAGGATTACAGACTAACACTCACCCTGAACTATCTACATACTAAAGGCTGAGAGCTTTTGCCTCCCTTTACTTCACGTTAAAGCATCCACAAGGTTTGGACAGGCCTGGGTCATAGCTTGGTGCTAAATGCAGGTCTTCTCACCTGAGCTCAGAGTGTAGCTCAGTGACAGAGTACCCACCCAAATGTGTGCTAAGTCCCGGGCTCAATCTCCATCTCTGCAGAGGAAAGGAACAACAATAGAGAAGAAAATAATAAAATATGATAATAAAAAAAGGTTAAAGCAGGAGAAAACTTAAAAATTAAAAAATGAGAAAAAAGAGTTAAACATAGAAAAATGTACAACAATGCAATTCACCCTTTAATTCTTTCAGTTGTGGCGTGAGTCAGGTGACGCACAGAAGTGACTTGCAGCTGAAGCTTTCTGGAGTTGCTCTCAGCTGCTTTGCCTATTGGAGTGAATGATTCTCCCTGGATTTCTCGGGGCTCCAGGGGTGAGGCCTAAGCCTACACTAAGCCATGTCAGTGAGCCATGTGGGAATGCTGAGCTTGCAGACAGTGTTTCCAGTACTGCCTGAGCTGCATGTTGTGAGAATGAGACAAATGCTGGGGTCCATCCTGGGAGCCCCTGCTTGTGGAATAGGCTACAGGGCTGCAAGGGCTGTGCTAGCCGGGGATCACAGGGTCTGCGCAACTCAACACCCACAATTCTAGAGCCCCCAACCTCGGATTCCACGTGAAATCATGTGCAACTCTTCTCTCCCCTAGGTTCTGATTGCAGATTTCTGGAACAACCAATTTAAAGGGAAGTGCCTCCTGCTTCCCTCTGTGCTGCAGCCCATACTTCCCACCACTTGGAATTCACTGTAGATTCATGTCAGAGTCACTCAACTGGACCAAACTGCTGAGCCAGTGCAGAGAAGAAGCTTTGGGTCTTGAAGGTAGAAAAGTACAGGGGCTTCTGATCCCTTGAGTAGCAAAGTCAGACAATAGGACCCTGGTCAAGATGCTTCCCAGTTGCAGTACCACATAAATATGCTGGAAAGTGCAGAAAACTTCTTCCCCAGTGCCATTTGCCATGTAGGTCTGAGGTCTTTTGCCTATTTAGAGTATTGGGAGGAGCTAGACTCCGCACTTACAGAGATCACCAAAACTCTCTTCTTTACCTGTACTCCTACTGAATTGCCACTTCCTCTCCCCCTTCAAGTCTCTGGGTGTTCAATGCTGAGTATTCTGTTTCTCTTACTATACTAATCTCTAGGGGTTTGTTTATTTCACTATGGTACTCAGTCATGTTCATTACTAATATGTATCTTGTAATTTAAAAGAATTAGCCTCCATTACGGTTTAAATATAGGCTGTCTCCTAGAAAAGCTCATGTATTTGTAAAACTGTTCAGATATGAAATAATTAAATCCTGAAGATTCTAATCTCATTAGTGGATAAATCCACTGGCGGATGCATGGATGCATTAGATGGCAAAGTAGGCAGGTAGGGAATGGCTGCAGGAGATGGGTCACTGGGTATGTGGCCTTGGGAAGTATGTATGTCCTTTATCCTCTCCCCTTTCTCTTGGCTTTCTGCTGCCCTGCCCTGAGTTCCACAGACTTGACAAGGGCTGAAACCTCCATAACTGTGAACAAATAAATCTTCCTTTCTTCAAATTGTGGTTGTCAGGTATTTTGGCCTAACATGGACTGAAATCTTCAGAACGATGAGCAAATACATCTTCCTTTCTCTAAATTGTAGTCATCAGGTCACAGTAGTGAGAGAATGAATACTCACTGAAACAGCCTTCATGTATCCTACTACATATTGGCTGAAACTGAACTGACAATAATTTAGACACAACCTGAATACATTAGCATCAGGAATTTATGCACCTGTCACATTGATCATCATGCAGGTATTAAAAACATAAGTCACGCCTGCTTATGTCATCTTTGGGAAATATCTGTGACACCCGTCTTGTAAGAAAGAAATGAAAAAGGAAATGTATAATATATATGTAAATACACATGACCTACTGATTACATAAAATAATAAATACATGTTCATAAAAAGTATTTGGAGTAATTAATACACATCAAGCGGATATGAGTGACTGTCCCAAGCACAGTGGAGAATTGCTCTTTTTCTTTATTCACCTTGGTTTTTTGTTGCTTACGTGGTGCTGGGGACTGAACCCCAGAGCACTCTACTACTGAGTTACATTCTCAGCCTTATTTTATTTTAATTTTTTTAGATTGTCTCACTAAGTTTTCCAAGATGGCCTTGAACCTGCAGTCCTACCTCAGCCTCCTGAGTCACTGGAATTGTAGGCATACACTACTGCACTCAGCTTGTTTTTGTTTTTTACCCATACTTACAACCATATGTTATAATTTACAAAACTAATAAGTCAAACCACTACAGAGAGGACTGAGTTAAGATGAAAAATAGACCAGAAATGTGTCTGCTAGAATATACCAAGAGTATTATTTGTTGTAGAAGTACAGAAGCGTAATCTTAAGGCCCTATCTACCCCTACACCATTATTACCCTTTCTCCAAACCAGTCAAAATCATTTATGAATGGACAGTATGCCATTTTATATGTTCTATCAGTGCTTTCCCATTTTTTATGGGACTGATTAAAAAAGTATCAAAAAGACTACTGTTGGCAGGGCGTGGTGACGCATGCTTGTAATCCCCACACTTGGGAGGCTGAGACAGGAGGATTGCATGGGTTCGAAGCCAGCTTTGCTGGCTTAAGAGACCCTGTTTCCAAATAAAAATATAAAAATAGGTCTGGGAGTGCAGCCCGGAGGTAGAAGGGTTTCCAGAAACCCCAGTACCACCAAAACAAAAACAACAACAAAAAAAAGACTACTGTTAAAGCTGGACACAGTAGTACATACCTGTAATCCCGGTCTTTTGGGAAACTGAGACAAGAGGATCACAGGAACAAGGCCAGCAGGTAGAAACTTAGTGAGCCACTCTTTTAAAAAACAAATAAAGAATTAGGACTGGAGGTACATCCCAGAGGTAGAGTGCCCCTGTATTTAATTACCAGTAAAACACACACACACGCACTCATCTTCACCAAAGGCTACCACAGATGTTGGGAGGACAGGGATCAAGTTGGTAATTTAAAGGGATGAAGTAAAAACACAGAACAAGGAACACAAAGCCGGCTAGTTGCTGAAGCACGGAGCAGGTGATGCAGCTCAAGTGGCTCATGAGGATGGAGATCTGCTCAGCGGCACCCAAAGACACCTCAGCTGTCACTTTGAAATCCGCAGAAGGGAATCACACATTCACTCCTGACCAGACTTTGAAAACAACTACAGTCAATGGCATCCATTTCTGGTGATGCCACCTGTGCCAATGATCAAATCATCACCTCTCAACTCCAGATCCGTCCTTCCCTGCCTGTGCTGTATCATCTGAAGCAATGCTAAGCTTTTTCAGTAGAGGGTGTTAGAGAGGCATGGCCGGAGGAGTTTTTGTCCTTGGTGCTGGTGACTTATTTGCTGATTTCCTGCAGTGCACACAGCTTGCTTGGGGTCCAGGCCACTATGGTGTCAGTGGCCTCTCCAGACCCAGTTCCTAAATGGCAAGCAGCCTCTCCAGCGCCTGCTCCATCCCCTGCAATGCACAGTAGCCTACGGCTTCTGCTGGGCCACCCTAGGCCATTCTGAGGCAAAGTGCTTCTGAGGTGACAAGTCCCTAGGAACAGCTGACTCCAGAACCCTGGGGTGGGGGGTAGACTTTAGGCAAATCCCAAAGGACTAATTTCCTGCATGAGCATCAACATGGCAGCACAGGGGCTCGGCTGCCATTCAGTGAGCCCCAGCTCCCCTTTCCCTGGGCCCTGGGTCTCAGCACTGTGGGCCTTATCCACGGTGTCCCTGGGTACAGTCTCTCAACCCTGTGTCTAGAAGGTATTCCTTAAACCTAAATTCTTATGGGGATTTTTTTTTAGAGTTAACTTTACTTATTAACTAATCTCTCATTACTCTACTATTATAGTTAATTACTCTTTATATTAAACTGTCCCCATTTAAATTAGTATGTGGTTTCTTTCTCCTGACTGGACTCAGATTAATACAACACTGAACTCCTCTGATAAAATTTACTCCCTTCTGTCTATAGACACAGCTAAGGGAAAATAATTGAAAATCAGTAACATACAAAAATTTTCCTCCTTTATATTATGTAGTATATTTTACATTGAATATATTTTAGCCATAATTCAAATACATAGCTATTTTTATTAAACCTTTTTTGTAGCAGTTTTAGGCATTCAGCAAAACAGAGTGAAAATACAGTGTTCCAGTATTGCTCCCTGCCCCACATGTGTACATTTTAAACAGGTGTCTAAGAAAGATGGTCATTTGCTTACTTAATCTAAGTTAAATGTATATGTTGAAAATTTTTATATTTAATATAAGATAATCAAATTTTGGGGGGTACTGGTGGTTGAACCAGGGGTATTCTACCACTGAGCTACACTCCCAGCCCTATTTTATTCTAATTTAGAAACAGGGTATCACTTGGTTGATGAGAGTCTCACTACTTGCTGAGGCTGTCCTGAAACCTGCAATCCTCCTGTCTAAGCCTCCCAAGTACTGAGATTACAGGCATGTGCCACTCTACCCAGCTAGAGTAGCAACTTCTAATGACTTCAACCCTTCAAAAATTTTATTCTCAAACCAAAATATTATTTTCCTTAGGTATTCACTAAAATATAAGCAATAATGCATTTTAATTTTAAATTGAGTTTATTATAAGAAAAATAAGCTATAGTATTCATTTGGCACCTTACAGAATCATGGATAAGAATGTGACTTAAAATAAGACTGTTTTGAGCTGGGAATGGTGGTGCACGCTTGTAATCCTGGCATTTGGGAAGCTGAGACCTGAGGATCGCGGGTTCACGGACACCCTCAGCTACTTAGTGAGGCCCTCACAACATAGTGAGACCCTGTTTCAAAATAAAGAATAAAAAATAGGGCAGGGGGTATAGTTTGGAGTTCAAATGCTCCTGAGTTCCATCTTCAGACCCTTAAAAAAAAAAAGAAAGAAAGAAAAAGAAAAAAAAATCAGACTTTTTTGAATGTAAATCCTGGACTCATCACTGACAATATAACTTTTAGCAAATTATTTAACTTCCCTGTATTTCAGTTTTTCTCAAATATAAAACAAAGGTCAGGTGCTTTATAAGATTTACAGTGATGTTTAAATAACATCATTTATGTAAAATTCTAAATTAGCTCTGACATTAATTGGTAAATAGAAAGTTCTCAAAAACAGGCTGTTATTATTGCTAGAAATGATAATAATCATTTAAATTTTTAATAATAATATAGAAGCTGAAATAATAAAAAGTTAAAGCAAAATAATTTAGAAGAAAATCATTAAAGGTGAAAAATTTGAAAAATTCTTATTGCTAAAAACTTTGATAGTATGTTTGAAAATAGCCAGCCTTCTAACAAAAAAAATATTTAAAATAAGATATACAGTTAATATAGCATGTATCAAAATAAATTTTACTTGGATTTAACTAATTGCTCATGTGATAATTAGGGCTCAAATGCAATCTGTCATTAAGTTAATATCACATAATTTCTGTTTCTCAAAGCTAAATTTAAGCCAGTTGCCATTTAGGCATATTTGGATTGACATGTGGTTGATTTTTTCTAAAGAACATTTATTCAAATGTAAGAAAAATTATTATTGAAATTTTGAAATTTTGATAAATTTAACATGGTATTTTAGTGGCTAATCTTTCTTTAAAATTACTAGAAATATATATATATATATATATATATACAGAGAGAGAGACAGACAGACAGACAGACAGACACACAGACACACAGACAGACATTACCAGAGAATGTGAACTCCTGGAAACACATGTGGACGAAGAGCCTAATATTGGCTGAGCCTGAAAGTCCATCAGTAGGTAGCATTCAAGGAAACAAAAGTAGGTGGCAGAAATGATCATCCTGTTCCCACTGCTAGGAGGTTTTTAATACATTTCAGTTATAAATGAGTTGAATGGACCAGAAAACTGACAAGCATCTAGATTGTCTTTTTTCATTTAGATTACATAGATGATAAATTTTTAAACTTCACAAAGATCTAATGCCTCTGTATAAGAACTAGGCTACTTTCTTCTGGTCTCCTTTCCTCCTCTCTACTGCCTCTAAGTCCCACTTCATGCAAATTTTGCTGACAACAAATTCAAAAATATCACAAATTTCATGTATTTTATTATTTGGTGGAATCACTTCCTATTTTGACATTTCAATAAGTAAGCAATAATGTGGCCCATTTCCCTGAAATCAAGGCTTCTATTTTGCATAAGACAATGAAATTTTTAAACAGGAAAAGGAAAGGGAAGAATTTAATTAGTGGGGAAGTTTGAAAATATACTTTAAAGAATATCCAGGAAAGGAATAAGAGCATTTGACATCCTCTAGAGATCTTTTCTATATAACACATATGAGAAAAGCAGATGTTACCTATAGAAAGTGCAAGGCTGAAACACCCCACACTTACCCACCCAAATTCCAGAGAGTGGTTCACAGAGACCAGCACCTACTGTTAGGAAAGGTCTCTAGCAATCTGAATAATTGTTGATAACCGTTCAGCATAAAGACTCTGATGTTAGGTCTAAGAATATACATTTAGAGAATTCGTTTTTCTGAAAAAAAAGGCCAAGGATAACATTAAGATTCTGGAATGGGCCAAAAGCCATATGAGAGTAGACCCAGATTTATTTTCAGTAATCTCTCCAATTTACAGTAGGATCCTGTAGTCCCAACATAAATAGCACTTAGATGACTTTACTAAAATGCACTAGCCTCTGACCAGACCAAAGAACATTGGCCTAGTAATTGTTCCCTCCGTATGACTCTATTATCAACCTGAAGAGAAAATGACATGTAGGACAATGGTACAATATGTTTTCTAGACATTCTTCCATACCAGTTGAGTCCCCAGGCAGAGCATGAAAGGCATAACCTCATGTCCAAAATGTCATTTACTGAGAGGTACGAAGATGTGAACTCCTGACACCTGTGAAAAGATTATCTTCAGGTTTAATGATGAGGTTTTATAAGTTATGAAAAATATTAGAAAAAAATAATTTACTAACTTTATATTTTTCTTACACAGGTAAGTAGAAAATAATGAATTATATAAGCAGTTTTATTTATATAAAATTTTTATTTATTTATTTTGTGGTACTGGGGTGGAACCCAGGGGGGTTGTCTACCTCTGGGCTCTACTCCCAGACCTATTTTATACTTTATTTGGAAATAGTGTCTCACTAAGCTGCTGAGAGCCTCACTAAGTAGCTGAGGCTGGCTTCGAACCTACACAATCCTCATTTCTCAGCCTCCAACGGGCTGGGATTAAAAGTGTGCACCACCGTGCCTGGCCTATATAAAATTTTTAAAAACAGGAACTGAAGTTGGATTTAACTCTATTAACATATTTCTTCCCTAATTTTAGAAAGAAGTCTCCTTTACTTAAACCCAGAAAAACTGCATTTTCTAGGTGTGGAAATAATTATAAACATTTACTCAATCTAAATATGACTCATCATAATTCTGGGATAATATTTAATGTTCAACATTTCAGAATGCCATCAAAATAATCTTTAAAATAACCAAAGGGACAGAGATCAATCTTTACTTGAAAAGGAGAAAACAAATGCATACTTGTGTCTATTTGCCAAGCTATAATGGTGACTATTTGTTGAATGCCTCCTTGTATGAGACATTGTTATAAATATGCCTCAATATTATCTCATTTAATACTTAAAACTAGGATACCAGCTGGGTGTGGTGGCGCACACTTGTAATCCCCGCACTCGGGAGGTGGAGACAGGAGGATCACGCAGGTTCGAAGCCAGCCCCGCTGGCTGAAGAGACCCTGTTTCCAAATAAAAAATATAAAAATAGGTCTGAGAGTGTAGCCCAGAGGTAGAAGGGTTTCCAGGAACCCCAGAACCAACAACAACAAAATAAAAAACTAGGATACCAAATAACTTGTTAGAAGTTATACAAGTAATTTGTAGCACAGTCCGAATTTAAACCCAGAACAATCTGACTGAAAATCTCATACCCTTTCTCCTAGATTGTGCTGTCTACTAAAGTAATGTGTGTAATAAATGCCAAAGGAACTAGTCCTGGTTTTGTATGCATGTTTACAATATTTTTCAGATAATGAGAACCTCTAGTGTTTCCTAACTAACAAATCATTCAAAAAATATTTCCTAAAGAACAAATAAATGTAAGATCAACTAACTTGCCTCCAGAATCAGACAAACTATTGTGCAACTTAAAAATAGATTTATATGTATATTTGATATAAAATATTTAGTAAAAATATACTTGAATACATATAAATATCCTTTAATAAAATATTTTGTTTTATATTCTTTCTTTTTTGTGGTTTTGAGGATTGAATCCAGGAGCATTCTAACTCCAAGCTATACCCCTAGCCCTATTTCATTTTTATTTTGAAATGGGATCTCACTAAGTTGCTAAGGACCTCACTAAATCACAAACCTGTCATCCTCCTGCCTCAGCCTCCCAAGTACTGGAAGCATGCATCAAGCATGGGGCACTACACATGGCTATATTTTTATTATAAATAAACACACTTTTAAAATAGTTTAGGGGAACATAATTTACAGTCTTATTTACTAATCAATTTATTCTGGTGTGTGTGTGTGTGTGTGTGTGTGTGTGTGTGTGTGTGTGTGTGGTGTGTAACTGGGGCTTGAACCCAGGAGCATTTTACTTTTTTATTTTTTGTTTTGAAACAGCATTTTGCTAAGTTGCTAAGATTTTTACTAAATTGCTGGTGTTAACTTTGAACCTGAGATCCTCCTGATTCAGCCCCTCAAGTACTGGGATTACAGGTGTCTTCCATCAGGCCCAGATATTTATTCTGATTTTTTTTTTTGTGTGTGTGTGTGTGTGTGTGTGTGTCTGGGGAAGGAACCCATGGGCATTCTACCTACCTCTGAGTTATACCCCCTGCCCTAGTTTGTTTGTATTTATTTATTTATTTATTTATTTTTTATTTATTTATTTATTGGTGGTACTGGGGTTCCTAGAAACCCTTCTCCAGGCTACACTCCCAGACCTATTTTTATATTTTTATTTGGAAACAGGGTCTCTTAAGCCAGCACAGCTGGCTTCGAACCTGCACAATCCTCCTGTCTCCACCTCCCAAGTGCAGGGATTACAAGCGTGCACCACCACACCCGGCTTTTATTCTTTATTTTGAAACTGGGTCTCACTGAGTTGCAGAGGGTCTCACTAAGTAACTGAGGCTTTCCGCGAAACACAATCCTCCAGTCTCAGCCTCCCAAATGCTGGGATTACAAGCATGTACCACCACGCCCGGCTATTTATTCTGATTTTTAACAATTATTTTTAGGATCTTAAAAAAATTGAATAAGGACTTCATATAATGAAATTCCAAAGAGTGAATCCTGTCAATTCAGAATAGCAAAAAATAAACAGCAATTTTTTTTTTGGGGGGTGCCACTGGGGGAATCTTAAAAACAAAAATAAAATATACAAAATTAATAGAATAGATTTTAAAATAACCTTTGTGTATGTATGTGTTTCTGGAGATTGAATTCAGGGTCATTCTACCTTGGAACTACACCTCCAGTCCTTTTTATTTTATTTGGAAAAGGGTCTCATTAGGTTTTTGAGGGCCTCGCTAAGTTTCTGAGGCTGTTCTCTAACCTGTAATCCTCCCAAGTACTGAGATTATAGGCATGTGCCACCATACCTGGTGGAAACAATTCTTAGAAGTATGAAATTTAACATTTAATTTCTTTTACTAAAAATCTAATTATAATAATTTGTATGTTAATTTTGATTAATGTAATTTTCTCTGCCCATAATACTGTAAAACTGATTATTTATAAATATGCTTCAGCTCTTCTGATGATACAGAATTCTGGTCATTTATAATGAGTAGAAAGTAAGTTTTGATTTATCTTAAGTGATCCACTTCGTCTAGATTTTACAATGTCAACCACAAGCGTTTCAGTTAAATGCTAAGATCCCTAATATAATTGCATTTTTTAAGCCTACAGAAGTTTTTACCTTCTTTTTTAAAAAATCCATCACCTATGATAATCATGAAGAGATTCAATTAAATCATTGATAAACCTAAAAATAAGAAGACTCTTCAGTGATTCACTTTTAAGTCAATAATTTGAAGAGAGTTTGGAAATTTCAGCCATTGTGTACCACACTAGGCCCTAACTAAGAAACAGTCAGTGTAAAACAGAAACAGCTCTGTCCTCCATACATGACAGTTTGACATGAAAGAGAGCCTCTTGATTTTCACCCAGGTCTTCACAAGCAGGCGGTGGTGTAAGAGGAAGCCCTCTGCACAAGCTTATTCCATGTTTACTCAAAGCTGCCTCCTGCGGAAGTCCCCCTGATTACCCATCACACCCCCCAACTCCTCCAAACAAAAAAATCACTCCCTTGTCTCTAACCTAGAGAACTATTCCAGGGCATTTATTGTATTATGTTTTAATAAATATGTGATTTCTTCCTGTACTGTGTCATTTTGGGGCTAGCAAAAGAATATCTTACTTACAGTTCAATATTTGGAGATAGAACTTTCTCCTTAGCATTCTCTTCTCCAAACTAAACATCCACAATACTTCTCAATATTCCCACATAAAAGTTTTCTGAGCTTATGGAACTACTTAGAGATCTGAAGCATATTTATAAATAATCAGTTTTACAATATCATGGGCAGAGATAATCACACACACCCCATGCTCTTTGCACGGCAAGGGTCCCAATGCCTCAAAAATAATATCGTACCATAAGCTCCAATATATTTATGTGAAGTTGACCTCCAGAGCTCTTCAGAGTTTATGCAATTATATCCCTTATACACAGAACCAATTACAAAATATTTCCTTCAAATAACTAAGCATCTTGGATAGTGTGCAAGATGAAGTAATTCAATAGGCATTTAGCAAGTAGCACCTGTGCACTAGACACTATGCTCAGAACTAGTGATCCTGCGTTAACATGTGTCACACTGGGTTATATCACTGTTAATAGGCTTAACTTTTCCTTAAGACTTACTTCAGCTTCTCATATACAAATGGAAAGTGTATCTTTTGATGACAATAACTCCTAAATTTAATGGATGTTACCACACTGGTTTCATAATGCACCTTGAAGAAACATCCCAAAAGAATATTTGTGTTAGCTTTCTGTAACCATGAAAAAATACTTGAGAGAATCAAATTAAGTGCATAAAAGGCTTATTTTGACTCGTGGTTTTAGACGTTTTTGCCAATGGTCACTTGGCCCTATTACTTTGGTATAATCATGACAAAAGTGTATGATAGAGGAGGCCCGTTCACCGCATGAGAGTCAGGAAGCAAAAAGAGTGAGAAAGGAAGGGGCGAGAGTTCCAACATCTCCTTCAAGAACTCTCTCCCAGTGATTTAACTTCCTTCCACTTGGTCCTACCTCCTGGAGGTTTCATTTTGTCCCATTAGTGCCTCAGGCTGGGGATCAAGGCCTCAACACATGAGCCTCTGGGAGATGCTCAAGAACTAGACTATAGCAAACACTTTGTGAAGACTTTCTACAATTTATAAACAAGTAAACGGATCACTGTAGCCTACGGAAATAAGAGCTATGTAGTAGCCCAGGGCAAGATACTAGTACAGAAGAAGGTTTCAAGGGCTGAGGGAAGAAGAAGGGCAAGCCCCTAGAAAGAAATGGTATTGAAATGGATCTCCAAAAATAAGTCTGAAATGAAAGTGAGGTCAATGACAAGATTCTCAGAAAGATCCCTCAGGCTTGGGCAGAGCCCAGAGTGCCTTCCTGTGCACAGTAGGACTCCACAGCCAGAACTGCAGTCCTTTCTACATTTACCGGAGTAAATATATGTTAAAGGAAACAGTGGCCCTTTCAACAGGAGCTAGATTGCTAGTCAGAAATTCTTCTCACCCCCAACCCTACTCTGCCAAAAAAGCATACAAAAACCAAAAGAATAAAATAAGTCAATTTAATAAAAAGACATTTTCAAAGAAGTTAGGTAACAGATCATCTGCAGCTCCCTAATTGTAACTATGAATTATCAAAGCTTAAAGTTAGGTACGAGTAATGAAAAACAGAATTAGAGAAAGTGGGGCATGCCCAGAGTTTCATCGGGTCTTAAAAAAAAACAACTTCTAAAACTAAGTGTCTCACTTAAATTAAAAACTGAAGGCTCTGTTTACAACAAGGGTATAGGAACTGTGTTGAGTGAGGCAGACAACATTTTGACTTAGATTACAGCAGATGAGGGGCTCTTAAAAAAAAAAAATCATGCCAGTAAACCATGACTGCAGGAAGCTGTCCGAGGAAGCAGACAGGAGGAATATTTTCCATAGGGATCACACAACTTAAGAATATAACTGATCTAGAAAACCCCACTCATTTACTAATAACTCCATTACCAGAAAGAGATAAGTATAAAATTAATACAAAATCAATATAATGGGAGAAATATGCATGTATAAACTTATATGTGCATGTATAAATTTATATATGTAAATTTACCAGAAAAATCAAACAGAATATAAAGTAATCTCCACAATGAAAGAATGAAAATCAAACAGAAAAAGTCATCTCTATAATATATTAAATCTGATCATGAAACTTCATGAATTAAAGCAGTTTGGTTGTGACACATGGATAGATAGGTCAATGAACAGATTAGTAAATTCAGAAATGGACCCAAATACACATGTGACTTTAATATATGGCCAAGGTGGTATCTCACATCAATGTAATACAAAGTCATTATATACCTGGGCATGGTGGTGTATGCTTATAATCCCAATACTTGGGAGGCTGAGACAGGAGGATATCAGGTTTATGGCCAGCCTCAGCAACCTCCTGAGGCTCTCTGAAACCTAGTGAGACCTTGTTTCAAAAGAAAACATAAAAATAGTGCTAGGGGTATAGCTCAGAGGTATAATGCCCCTGGCTTCAAACCCCAGTACTGCAAAAAAAAAAAATCACTATATAAGTGCTCAAAGAGCAGTTAAGTAAATGTCTGAAAAAACTGCAAGCCAAATCTGTATGTTACATTCAGCATTTTCACTGATATAATCCAAAACACCTGACCACACAACTTAGCAGTTGGAATATTTTATTTGCTCACAGTTCTGGAGATATCAAAAATTCAGTCTGTGTTAGGCCAGGTTATATATGCAGAGCTCACAGTATGGTGTGTGGGGGGTAGAGAGATTAAGGAAGTCTCTGCTTTCATATTGTGGAAGCAAGAGAGAGCAAACAAGGAAATTCAAGGACATGAGCATAGTCCCCAGAGCCACACCTCCAGTTACCTAATTCCTCCAGCCATACCCTACCTGCCTAGGTTACTACCCACTGATGAGATTATAGTCCTCATGACTAAATTATACCAACTCTGAACATCAAAACATGAGCTCTTTTAGGGGACATCCTATATCAAAATCATAATACCATACTTCATACTATACACCAAGATAATCCTCAAATAGAGCAAAAGATTTAAATGTTGTCAAACACTGCTAAAGAAACTTTCATAATCCATGCCCCTATCATGACTCATCTATAAGGATATTTGATTTCCTAGCACAATCCTCAAACTTTTTAATTTTTACAAACTGAATAAGTAGACTTATAGCCTTCTGGCTTAAATGTTTTTTCATGACTACTGTGGTTTAAACATATTATTACGTACTTATTGCCCCTTTGTATTGCCTCTTTTGTGAGTTTGCTTGTTTGAATCTTTGTCTACTATTTTTACATTTGGTTGTCTTTTTCATATAGATTATTTTAGGGCATCTTTCTTTTCTAGAAATACCTATTGATTGATGTGAAGCAATTCTTCTTTTCTATATTTTTTATTGTTTATCTTTTAATCATATATAGTAATTTCTAATGCTCACCTGTTTCTAATTTTGGAGTCAAATTGCCATTTTTTCTTTGAAAGTTTTATCTATTTAAAAGGTCGTATTGACCTCAAGATCATAAGAACAGTCTTCTATAATTTTCTGTATATTTTTATGAAGAAGTAAAAGAACAAAGAGGAGGAGGAAAGGGAAAAGAAGAGGCAGAAAAATAGGAGCAAGAAAAATAAAATATTTAATTCTTGTAGTATATATTTGATTCTTACAGAATTACAGAAAATACTATAAGCAAAGACAAATGACAAACTAAAGCTAATCCTTGTATATCATAGACCATAATATGAAAATAATGCTAGAAAGCAATACAAAAATATAACAATGTAATAGAAATTGTCAAGATACCATAAGTGATTGATAGAAAATAAAATACAAAAGACCATTAATTGCATAATACAAATACTAATTTAAAATAACCTATAAATCTATTTTCACTTGGCAAATTATCAAAAATCCTAAAATTTATAAAACAGTCTTTTGGTAAAAACAATAGGAAAATAGTTTCAATTATTGCTGGTGGGAATATAAATTGGGAAAATGAGTATGAATATGCATAGTAAGCTGATTAGACAGTCCATATAATTACCATAGCCATCTCTTCACATAATTGTATATGCACACTGAGTTAGCATGCTGAGAACACTTAATTTCTAGTCTCCTACCAAATTTCAAATATATAATACATTATTACTAAACATTGTCATTATGCTGTACATTGTACGATTAATCACAACCATCAAGATATGGAAACAACCAAGTGACTGTCTACAAATGATTAAATCGTGGTACACACACACACACACACACACACACACACAACACAAGTTTTCAACCTTGAAAAAAATGGATATTTGTGACCACATGAATGGATCTGGACATTATGCTAAGTAAAATAAGACAAACATAAAAAGAAAAATAATAATATGATCTCACCTATATATGGAATTGTAAAAAGTAAATTCATAGAAACAGCAAGTAGAATGGTCATTACCAGCGATAGGGTGTGAGGAAAATAAGGAGATATCAGTCAAAGGTTAGAAGGCTTCATAAATAGAGGGCAAATAAGCTTTAGAAATCTAATGTACAGCTTAATGACTGTAGTTGATAATACTGTATTGTAGCTATGAAATGTTAGTTTAACTTGTTATAGAAAAATTGAGTAGGAGACAAAATTTTCTATAAAGCTGGGAGAGTTAATGACATATAATTTCATTGGCTCATATTTGCCTGAAGAAACTCCAGGAAAATACAAAACAAATTACAGTGGTTATCAATGTGTGAATAGTGAGAAAAGAGAAGGAAGAAAAAGGAGAACAACGGAAAGAAGGCTTAGCAGACTGCACAGTTTTTATGTTTTTAATTTTCAAAATATTATAACATAGCCAATGAATTAAATTTTAAAACCAATTTATTTTAAAATAACTAGTCAACAATATTAACTTAGTTTGAAACATAGAACACAATGGTGATACATACACTTAAGCTATTTTTACCTGTCTTTACATCTTTTTGAGATGTTATAAGAAGTGGTATTTCTATAAAATACCAGTATGCTGCTATTTGTATGTGCCCAAATGAATTATGTGTCTTGAGATACTTCAGGAAAAGAATTACACATTCAAAACTGCTTTTCCTAAAGGAGACTATGAAGGGATGAAACAATTTATGGTATGCTAAAGCAGAGAAAATATTCCATGCAATACGAAATGTCAACTTCAAAGTTAATCTGAAGATCACATATGAGGGGGAAGGAATCCAAGTTTACCATTAAATGATCAGCTGACAATCTGAAGGAGAATATACTGAAATGCATAACGTTTTATTATCACATCTATTTCTTGCAATTCAGAAAAACCATGAAGAATATCTTCCAAATCTGTAATTTAATGCAATACACTGTAACACATTTCTACAGTAAGTTTTAAAATGAGTCAGCCTTATAAAGCTGAGTGACATTTTATCACTGATTTAAAGAAAATGCTGTCACTGTTAAGATCTCTAATGTACATAATAAGGAAAAACACAGTATAAAGTTAGACAAATTTGAGAATTTTGTTATCACTCTAACATCAGAGTGTTAATGCATATGTAACCACAAATATTTGAACTATTCCTTTCATTACATCGAATGACAAAAAAAGGTGCCTGAAAATTGTCTTATTTGTTCAGGTAAATTAAATAATGTCAGATCAATGAGTGATGTGCTTATCAGTATAGAATCTAGATGTTCAGAGCATCATGGGCTAAAACAACATTTGTAGTGGCGTGAAAATGAAATACTTCAACATTGAAAGGATTTATTTCCCTGGAAGCATTTATCTTTATAGTTACACTTTTTCTGTTGTACTAGCTGGCTTATAGATCTTATTTACCGAAGATCAGCCTGAAAACTAAGTGTCACTTTAAACAGAAAGGGTAAAGAAACAAAGGGAGCATTAAAAAATGGATAGACTTTCAGCAACCTAGTAAGACCATGTTTCAAAACAAAAAATAAAAAAGGGCCACTAGTGTAGCTTGGAAATAGGATACCCCTGGGTTCCATCTCTAGTACCACCAAAGGGGGGGAAAAAAACAAGATAAGTAGACAAGTAGATGGGTTGGGATGAATGTCACTTAAAAACAATTCTGTGTTAGTTAATTCACCTGTAATTTTTTTTTTTTTTTTACCAGAGATGGAACCCAGGGGCATTGCACTTTTGAGCTACACTCCCAGCCTTATTTTTTAATATTTTATTTTGAAACAGGTTCTTACTAAGTTGCGAAGGTCCTCAGTAAGTAGCTGAGGCTGTCAGGAACTGGGAACTGTGATCCTCCTGTCCCAGCTTCCTGAATGCTGGGATTACAAGCGTGTCCCACCATGCTCAGCTTCACCTGTAACTTTAAGAGACAAATGTGTATTGTTCTCAAAGAACAGCACAAATAGCACATGTGAATGAATGACCACAGGATGAGCCCCAAAGCATGGCCAGTTGAAATTCAGTGAGCTGCAAGTGTAGAAAAGGGGCATTTCTAAGACATTTCACTACAGATACTATGGAAATAATCTGATTTAGTCTCAACTGGATTTCTTTTAGATTTAGGTGTCTTTACACATTTTTAAGTGCTTAATTTCCAGAGGCCAGAGCAGGATTTTCAATTCCTAGTGTTCCCCCAGCAGTGGGGCAGGCCCAACACTGCCACTGTACAACCACTTTTTGTTGTTGTTGAATGAAGCTAAAATTCTGGTTCGTTCATCTATATATTTTTTTAATCTAAATATTAGAAAAAAGTAGCAAATAGACTGTAGGAAATTAGGTATCAACCAGTGTGCTTTAAATTCAATAGTAATAACCAGTAACCCTTTCCAACACTTCCTTTTCTTTTTATCACCGTTTCAGGATGAGCAATGGAGGCCACACAGGTCTGTAGTTTGCCCAAGGTCACACAGTGGCAAATGGCAGAGGTGGAACTTGAACTCAGGAATTCTGCTTCCATGTTTATACCCTCAAAGACCAAGGGGCTAGCCGGGCGTGGTGGTGCACGCTTGTAATCCCAGTGCTTGGAAGGCTGAGACAGGAGGATCACACAGGTTCAAAGCCAGCCTCAGCTACTTGGTGAGGCTCTCAGCAACTTTGTAAGACCCTGTTTCCAAATAAAATATTTAAAAAATAGTCTGGGAGTATAGCCCAGAGGTATAAAAGCCCCTGGTTTCCACACCCAGAACCACACACACACACACACACACACACACACACACACACACACAAAGACCAAGGGTCTCCTGTAAGAAAACTTCCCCTTCAAAAAGCTGGTCACAGCTGGGCATGGTGGCGCACATCTGTAATTCCAGAATTTAGGAGGCTGAGACAGGAGAATCACAGGTTCAAAGCCAGCTTAAGCAACTCAGTGAGGCTTATATCAACTTAGCAAAACCCTGTTTCCAAATAAAAAAATAACATAAGATTAGAGGTGTAGCTCAGAGGTAGAATTCCTCTGGATTCAATCCTCAGTATCACACGCACACACACAAAAATAGCTGGTTACAAATATTTAATTAATTGTATAAGTAAATTGTTTCTGGAACTATCAGTATTGATAGCTTGCAAACATTTTTCTAAAGTCATTAATGAGCCACCTCCATATCTAAAGGACCCAATTTGAAAGAGGAAGTTGTTATGGAAAACTTAGGTCTATTATTATTCTAAGGCAAGAGCATAATTTTTTTTTCTAGTACAGGGGATTGAACCCAAGGGCATTCTACCTCTGAGCTACATTCTCAGCCCTATTTTCTTTTTCTAAAATTTGCTCAATTTATACTTGAACTCTTCAAAGTTTACATGTTATGATCTGATTCTAGATTCATATCAGAATTTATAGCTATAAGTTAATTTAAATATGAAAAGGCAAATGACTATAGAAAAAATATTCCTTGTATGGAAAATGCAGAAATATTTGGTACATGCCATTTAGACCCACTAGCACTTTAATATATGTAGAAGAAATTTCAACTTATTTCAATTTCACCTGGAAAGTTTGGTAACTCCTTTGAGAAATAGGATGCCCAGATTACCTTTCAGAGAGTGTATATCATCAAGCTGTCTTAGAAGCTACACTCTATTTTGCACTGAAAACCACCAAGCTTGCATTCAGTGATTCTAAGACTATACTATCAAGCTGGTCTCAGTGGTACACACCAGTAATCCCAGTACTTGAGAGGCTGAGACAGGAGGATCACAGGTTCAAAGCCAGCCTCTGCAACTTAGCAAGACCCTATTTCAAAATAAAAATAAAGTATGGCTGGGAGTATAGCTCAGACGTAGAACACCCCTAAGATTCAATAGTTTGTATTGTTTTTGTTTTTTGTTTTGTTTTTTGCAGTACTAAGGATGGAACTCGGGGACATTTTACCTCTGAGCTACACACCCAGCCCTGTTTTTTATTCTTTATTTTGAAACAGGGTCTCACTGAGCTGCAAAGGGCATCAATAAGTAGCTGAGGCTGTCCTCGAACCTCGATGCAGCTGTCTCAACTCCCCAAATGCTGGGATTGCAAGCACGCACCACCACATCCAACTAAACCCCTATTTTATAGTGAGAATTTGTATACATTTGCCTGAGATAATGCAGTGTATATAACAAATATAACATTCTCTCTATCTCTCTCTGTCTATACACACACACACACACACACACACACACACACACACACACACCATCTTTTACAAAAATGTCCACATGCTATATAATTGTATTTCTCAAAGTAAGTTTATACTGAACATTTTTCACATCACTTGTTTTTGGCCTAAATACTTTAAAGTAGCCAAAAGATAAAATATCAGTACTATAGTCTAATTATACCTTGGAAGGGGAGATATCTATAATAACCTTTAAAGTTTTTATGTAAAATAGCTGCATTATTGCACGAAAAGCAACATTTCTTATAGCTAAATATATCATTAGCATTATGACAGATGAAAATATGTTCTCAACTTTGTGAGGAAAATGTACAATGTAAGTCGTCTTTTATAAAATAAAATTACATTTTGGAAAGCCACATTTCCAGGGCTCTGATTTATGCTTGAGTCGGTGGTGAATTATGAAATTAGACTATTTTTAATAGAATTAATGCAGCATTTGTGTAATGTAAGATGATTTGTCCATGATGGTCTTTGTCATAACTGCCTCCATGTTCTTTGTAATTCTAGGATAAATACAAATAACTATAGTTGTATATTTTACACTAGTGCAAACAAAGTTGACAAAAAGGCAAATACAATGTTTCACTGACCCTAGCCCACCCCAAATTTAACATGTGTCATTAAAAATGTAGTTAAGAGCGGGTGTGGTGACACACGCTTGTAATCCCAGCATTTGGGAGGCTGAGACAGGACGATCGCAGTTCAAGGCCAGCCTCAGCTACTACTGGTGAGGCCCTTTGCAACTCAGTGAAACCCTGTTTTAAATTAAGAATAAGCCGGGCGTGGTGGCGCATGCTTGTAATCCCGGCGTTTGGGAGGCAGAGACAGGAGGATCTCGCAGGTTTGAAGCCAGACACGCACGCTGGCTTAGGAGACCGTGTTTCCAAATAAAAATATAAAATAGGTCTGGGAGTGTAGCCCAGAGATAGAAGGGCTTCCAGGAACCCCAGTACCACCAAAAAATAAAATAAAGAATAAAAAATAGGGCTGGAGATGTATCTCAGAAGTAGAATGCTCCTGGGTTCCATCCCCAGTACTGAAAAAAATAATAATTAAAAATATATATAGTTAAAAAAGTAACAGGTTTTGGATAAAACATCACAATTTTGTGGTCCAAGACTCCACTAGAAAATCTGAGAGAAATCCTACTGGATAGCACTGTCCTACACCTTGTGCAAACCGCTTGGTCACAGAGCAAAAACAAGCAAGTAGCCCTATTGACAATGACTGTCCACAGAGGCACTAGGCTCCCTGGTTTCTCACAGAGGTTCTCTTTTTCACCTTCGAGCAGCGCACACTGTTTTCATGAGTCCAATTATTTTCCCCCAGTGATGTAAGCCTGTCCCACCGTATCACCAGATCTTACCCTATGTCTCTTGAACTTGTCTCTATACCTTTCAGAGATGCAATTGTATGGAAGAAACCTGAAAAGTATCTCTGGTTGAATGAAATTACGTCAGATCCAACTCTTCCTAAAACAATCTGTTTTGTAAGTGGTGAGGCTTGGATGGAAAGAAATGCTTATATTCAGGGTATACAGAACTATGGTCCTCCAGACTTTCTCCAGGAAATCTACTTCTTTGCCTGTAAAGCCCCATCTCTTCCTGGTAATGATAACAGACTTGCTGCCATCATCTCAAAATTCAGACTTCTGGCTCACCACAGCTTTAAAAAAATCCTCCTAATACTCCTTAGTATAAGCGAGAATGATTCCCTAAAGCCCCTTTACAAAAGAATGTCAAGCTTATAAGCTTTCTCGATAACATAAGGTACCAAGAAACACTGTGAAACCTAAATGCATACACATGAGACAAAGTAGGGCTCAGCCCAGAATGTCCCTTCTCTTCCCTTTGCAGTTCAGCCAGCAAATAGCAGGTCATTTTTATTGTGCAAAATGCTAAATATTTCAGTCACTCTGACTACCTTCTCATCTGACCTGGCTGAGGCCAGCATTGAAGGATAGGTGAGAAGTATGAGGAAGTCATTAAATACTCAGTGGATTTTCAGGCCCGAGGCTGATTTTCTTCCAGTTGAGCCTGATCCATGGAAACAAGTGGACAGCTGTGGACAGGAAGCCAGGCTTAGCAGTAGCACAGAGGTCTTAGATAAAGCAAACAAATCAGGGCTTTGGGAGGTGACAAAAAGGAAACGAGCAAAGTCACACCCTAATCCCAGCCTTCAGGCCATCCAGAGAGCAGGAAACAAAGCCAGGCCAATGGCCCCCATGGTGACAATAGGCTGCACAGGTGGCCAGGAGGAAGCCAAAGTGAGGTTCTGTCCTTTTAACACACTTTGACATATTTTAATGGCCTAAGTTTGTACTCTAAGAAATTCAGAAATGGGCCTTCTGAAAGCTCAGGCTTATAGTGAACATAACATGTGACTTAGTGAAGTGCTTTTAAAAAAAATAACATACATCTGATCTTTCACAGTCTTTTCTTATATACAAAGAAATCTGTGGGTCTCGCTGCTAACAGTTGTACTTATTTTAAAAACTGAACAAAAATGAAAGGCAACTTAAAGATGTAGCATTCTCCTTATCGAGAAGAAACCCAAGCCTCCAAATGATTAGCTTTTTTTCCCTACTCTCAAACTGCAAGGAAGCCTTTGTTGATAATGGGGATAATAAGAACCAGAATATTCTGGAATATCAAATAATATCTAGACAATTATGAAATCACACCTAATATAAAAACTAAGGATGTCAAAATCTAAATGTTGAGTGAAGCAAAGAACTAGAATAACTTTAAACATTAAAAATGAAAGCATGGAGTAAATCTTGCTGCCATGGATATTTGGGAAATGGTTGGTTGTCAGCCTCATATAATGGCGTGTCAAGGCAATGTTTCAGGAAGGACACAAAAAATCTAACTGGGGTATAAGCAAAGGATAGTAGCCAAGCCATTCTCAATCCCCCAAATTAACTAAAAGGAAGAGAGGTAGGAATGGGCATAGCATATATGGAGAGGAATGAAATCGATCTAGGTAAAATAGACTGCTTCCATTATTTGGGAGCTATAAAGTATTGATCTGTAGAAGTTAGGTAGTTCAAGTGTCATATACATGACTGAAGAACTTGAAACCAGCCAACAGGTCAAGGAAACATTAGACCTTCTGTTGCAGGGGAAGCACACTGGAAGGAACTTTTAAAGGAAATTCTGCAGGTTTGGTTTGGGGAAGCTTAGCTTAATGTATGCATACTAGACATAAGGCTAAGTTCATAATTCAGACGCACTGTCACAAAAATCTGACCAACAGGGACAAAGAAAAGAAAAGGTGAGTTTAGGAAACACTGCAAACAGAGGAAACCCTGGCAGCCTGGATATGAAGTATTAAGATAACACATCGAACATGACTCCAACCAACTCATATAAATAAGGAGGCCCATGGACCACTAACTAGGCAAGTGCTGCGAAAGATGGAGAGATAGAAGGGGGCCTTGGGTAAACCAGGGTGGTGCACTCAGCTTTGTTTATCACTTTCATTATCATTCAAAGCAATGACTACTGGCACTCAGCACTGTCTAGTTACCATCAAAGGAAGAAACACTTCAGTTCTAAGGAGCTTTTAATGTAGTTTGGCAAAATTGCAAAGCAAACTATTACAAGAAACAAATAAAATGTGAAAACTGAAACAATGAAGTAAGTACACTTTATCACTGATAGACCTGAAATAAAAGAATAACACAGGAAGTGGGGGTAGTGGATTAAAATGTTACACATGGAAAGCAGGATGCTGAATCTTGAGTTATGCACCCAGAGATTAGAGATAGAGGAGGAGGAATGAGGCGGAGCTGGCCTCTGCAGGAATCTGCTGAGCTATCAGAATAAGGCTGGAACTCAGCTTGAGTAAAAGTGATACTAAGCAGCAAGAGCAAGCAATTGGGAGAAGCCTGCCTTGCAAGGAGGTGTGCACCATCTAGGCTTGGAATCACTATCAGGGAGACAACCTGCCATTACTGTTTCTCCTGCTTTCTACCATAAACATTACTTTGTGCTCACATGTGCTTGCTCAAGGGCTATTTATTCTCCAAAAGGATAGAGAGACCTCCTCAGCACTTTCTGTTCTGTTTTTAAAAAGCAATCTTAATAAACACTTCTTAAAAAGTGCCACTTGAGTTGCTATAGAAAGTATTACACTTGAGGGGAGATCTTAGATGGCCTAAAAACAGGTAAAATTCTGCTTTCTAATATGTTAAGGTTCTCTAAGGTAAGGTAGAGGACAGGGCAGGAAAAGAGGTAGAGAAGAAAGTAATGTAATGACTTTAAGCTACTGTACAAACTAGCATTGGAATTTCATTAGAAAGCAAAAGGGATCACTTAAGCTTCATCAGTGGAGATACTGAGTTCTACAGAGCGTGAAGAGAGGAGTGTCAGTACCAGTGTCTTTAGCGTGTGTTCTCTACCAGAGCATACAAATGAACTTTTTAAGTATTGTAAAGAATAGCAAAATGTTTAAGTTAGAATATGCCTGGGTTCAGTCCTAGCCTCTCCAACCATGACTTCAATAACAGGAAAATCAGTTGCTATAAGTTCTAACTGCCTGATTTTTAAAAAAATAAAAATACTGGCGATAAGGCTTGGTACTAGAGATGTAACACTGGGACATTCTACCTGTGAGCTATACCTCCAGCCCTATTTTATTTTTTTTATTTTGAAACAGTCTCGCTTAGTTGCTGGGGGCCTCCCAAATATTGGGATTACAGGTGTGTGCCACCATACCTGGTGGCTAACTGCCTGATCTTTGAATGAAGGTAATTTTTAATATACCTTACATCATTGTTATTGGTATCAATTAAGATACCATTTATAAATTACTTAGCACATTGTCTGGCCCATAGCAGGAACATTTATATTTAAGTGTAATATAACTATTATTAGGAAAAATTATTTCTTCCTCCTATCCGTCTAGATAAAGATGAGTGACCATCATCTCAATATTTCTGAAACATAGATGATATGTATAATAATGAGCCCTTTGATGACCTTTGTAAAAAGGTTGTCAGTCACTAATATTTTCAGGTTCTTGTCAACATCCTTTTTCCTTCTCTCAGAATGACATTTTTAGGCCTTTTAGGTATTAACTATTTCCTTCAAACTATGTGTTGTTTGACTAGAATACATTACACAATTTAACAGAATATCTGCCTCATTTTGGGAGCTAAAAAAGCAACGTTGTTTTACATATAACTCCTCCCCATATATATAAAAATAACTGATCCTTTGGTAAGTCAGCTTAAAATTAGAAGTAATGGTTTTAAAAATGAAACTAAAATTATGAAACTTTGTAGGAGGTTGACTAGGATCTCTCTGTCAAAACATCAGCTTGCCTATTTAGATTTAGACTTAATAACATGTATGTAATTTCAAGTTATAACATTATAATACCAACAAATAAGATTAATTCTGGTCATATGTTTATTAAACAAGCAGTTGTGTGGTGTGGTGCTGAGGAATTCTGCACTCTTGGAAATGCAAACCACAAAGATCCAATATCCACACACCTGTCCCCCTTTCTCATTAGAACACTGTGCTACCGCTCGTATGTCTAATTACTACCCACTAACAGTTGCAAAGGCCCTTTGAGTGATTACCCACAAAGAATTCAGTGAAAGAAGAGGGGACATGCAAAGAATGTTCAGTCACTATTGAAGAGTAAGTTGTAGGAATGAGAAGTGTGGAACTATGTGTGCTGTGTGGTACTTCCTTATTAACTCCTGTCATTCACAATCCCTACAAATTCTCTCAAACTTGATCACAAAATATACCCTGACCTTTAGCAACTTGCAGGGCTGAGATGTTAACCTTCAACATTTTGCAAAATTTTTCTTTAAACACTTCCTCTGGAAAACACATAGCTCAAAGTGCTAAAATTGTCTCCTATAATAACCACAACAGGATCGTAACAAACCCGCATTTAAAAACCAAATAAAGCTTTCCGTGGGGGCGGTTCACCACTTCCCCCCTTTTAAAAAAAAAAAAAAACATGCAGGAGCTAATTTAGCTGAGAAGATAAAAGCAAGAGCTGCCTACAGATGTACAAGGAAACCAGATCCTAGAACATAAAGTGCCTTGGTCATGGGGTGGTCTGGGCAGTTTTCTGTAAAATAGAGCCCTCTCTGACTTATAATAACACAAAGGGAAAGCAAAAGTCTAAGACCTCTATTACTATCAAAGTGGGCTGAAAAGGAAGAAAAGGCACCCCAAGTTAGTTTCAACAAAAGGTCTGTGTTTTCCAGCTGTATAATTTTATACCCATTTTCAATTTATATCAATGAAAAGATACTCAGAAATTTAAGAGTAAAGACCTTAGAGTTTCTGTTAGATGTTATAACCCTTCCCTTTCCTTTACAGAACTCATGAAATAGCAGCTTTTCTATAAACCCTTCCTTCCCTCTTTCAGAAAGATGGTCATTTGATCCCATCCTGGGTGGTCTAAAATGCACATAGGCTATGGGTTTCACACTGAAAACCCATAAAGTGTGCTTATTTCATTACTCATTTAGACCTTTCCAACTTACTTTTTTATTTGTTCAATTTATTGGTCATGTACTTGATTGTAAATCTGTGGGGTGTATTGTGTAAACTCTGGCAAATTATAAACTGCATATTATTAGACATGACTCTCATTAGCACAATATGTGTATTTTCTAACAGTGTCCACATGTAATAAATGTTCTGTAGTTCCAAAAATAATAAATGGTACATGAAGGGAAGATTCTGACCATCCTTCCTTGGCTCTTAACAGAGAAGTTATAAGTCCATAGAGTATATCCTTCCTCCCTTACTCCACCATGCAGGAAAGGATGCTGACTACTGAAAGAAGGTGGCCGGACGCTATTTGGGTTTCAATACCTAGAAACAGACAAAGGTGCCTGGGATCAAAAATTATCCAACATATGCTTGATAAACAAAATCTCTTTTAAGCAGATTCCACTTGCATATCTTTTTCTCCTACAGAAATCGCTTTGAAAAGATTCCTAGCAAATGATTGGTAGCAAGATGAAAAGGTGGATGGAAATAAATTACTGTACTAACATGTAACCACTTTCATCGTCTTTTGAACTTCCTTCTTCTCCCGAAAGCACTGCTTTCTAATATTTTAGTTTAAACCTGGATCCATATTACACCTTCTGATAGACTACAAGAAAGAATCACATGTTAGCCATGAATGAAGATTCCAAGACCAGATCTACACAGTACTTGGAGTCATTGTTCAATATTCTTTTGATTTATTTCAATGAAGAGATGAGTAAATAAATTTCTGAATGTTTATACAATCACACAAATATGTAAAGATGGTGAATTAAATAAAAATGATTTTACTTCAAGTAAAATGATTTTACTTCAAGAGTGAGGAATGCTATTGAGAAGCCCTGGATATAATGAGTATAACCTAGAAACGGAGGTAAGAGATAGCTTGTTAAAACAAGTCTCAGTTAAGGTGCCACAAGTTCAGAAAACAATGACAGACATCTACCTTAATGACTTAACAGGCTTATGAACTTTATACACTCTAGTAAAGAAAAAAAATCCACCTTTAAGCACAATAATTTTTAAAGTCTCTGGTGTCAATGTGAAGGCATTTGTGTACATTAAATTGTCTGCTGTATTTCCAACTGCCTATAATATTTCCAAGACAAAGAAGAACCATGAGGCATTAAGTTGTAAGACAGAGACAATTCTAGTCTATTTTAAAAGTATAGTTTTTACCCATACATCAATTTAATTGACTTGATTGAAATGTGATAGTTTAATTCTCCCTTTCCCTACCCCTTGGACATTCTTGCATTTCTCTTCTTCATGCTTTGGGAAGTATCAAAGCATGTCACAAGATTATTAGGAAGGGTTCAGGAAATTTATACCTCTGGATATAAAGATTCTCTGGAGAAAATATTTCTGAGTCTTAATATTAATTACAATCTTAATTCTGAATCTGAATTAAGACATTCCAAAATACAGAACAGTCATTTCAAGTTTCCCACCGCACTTACAAAGAATAAATTTTTTTCTTTCAAACAATCTGTAAGTGAGAAACTGGAGTTGGTGGTGCATTTCCCTGTCTCTGATATTACAACCACCAAACCTTCTGATTTTGTCCCAGTAAAGTAAATTCAAAGGCCTTGTTTTGTGCCTTTGGCATTAATTTGAGTGATGATTCAGACATCTTCTCAAATGTATATACCTTTCTAAAATGACACAAAGCAGATTTAAACGGGTACAATTTCAAAGCTGAGCAAAAAAGATTAAATGTTCATACTACAGATTGAACATCTGAAGAGATTTTAGAGTAAGTTCCCTTTGAAAATTCTGCCCTTGAGAGATAGTTCACTCTTCATCACACATTTAGATTTTCATTCCTCTTTTTTCTACTTTCACAGAGCATTCTGAAACTATTTCTCCTCTGTGGTTGCACTTTAACACTAGATCTAATAGCAGAAACCACTTTTTTCCCCTTATCTTAAACATGAGCAGAGTCTGAATAAGTTAATTTTATTTCTTTCCTGTTGTGAAAGTTTAGTCCAAATGTCTATAAACAGATTTCCAAGTTATCTCTTTTATATATAGATTTGAACAGTTTATCTCTCACAAATATATATATTTGAAAATTATATCCACAAATCCTTTAAAGAAGCCTTATTACATTTCATTGTGAATGACTGCAATTTGTTGGAACAGCAAGAAGTAAAACCACATGTATTTGCATATACACTGAAAAAATTATATAATTTGAAAACTCTACTTTATTTGCAATTTAGTAACACATTATACCACATTGGTAGCACCAGAACTTACAATATGTAGCCTTTCCTTTAATGCTGAATTTTTCTGAAATAATGTTTCTAGATAACAGCTTTTAAATTTCAAATAACAGTAGCCATATCATCTAGCACCTAGCCCTTAGCACTCCTATCCCTTAACATAATTTCTCTGAAGGTGACTTACCTATTCATATATGAAATTATCAGTGCCAATCTCAATATCATGTACTGAGGCGGGAGCTAGCAGAAGCTTGCCAAGTGTTGTGTGCATAAATATCCCTATCATTCTGAGCTTCCTTATGATGGGAGACTACAATGCACCAATAAAAGTATTTTGAAAAAAGAAAAGAGGAAGAATAAAATTATGTCGTTTGCAGAAAAATGGATGCTAAGTGAAATCAACCAATATCAGAAAGTCAAGGCTTGTATGTTTTCTCTCGTATGTGAAAGCTGGAGAGACAACAGGAAACAAAAGAGACTTCAGATAAATGAAAGAGACCAATAAAAGAGGGAAAAGGGATTAGGGGTGGGAAGTGGGGGAAGGGAGGAGGATTGAGGAGGAAGGCAGGTCAAATAATGTCATGTACCTATATAAAGGTATCATAACCAATCTCTTTGTATGTGTGTGTGTGGTACTGGGGATAGAACCCAGGGTCATACTACCTCCAAATTATAACCCCAGCCCTAGTGTTTGGTCTTTTTTATTTTTGAAACAGGGTTTCACTGAGTTGAGAAGGGGTAGTAAGGATGGATTGGTGGGAGGGAGGGAAGGATGCGGAGGGAAATACACCAAGTACTGTGGGCATGTACATTTGTATCACTTTGAATCTTATTGTGATATATAAATATAATGTACCAATTAAAGTATTGAAAAGAATGATATGGATATTTTAAAACCTTGCAAGTAAAGAAGAAAGAAAATGAAGGAAATAAGAAAATAGAGAAAGTAGAGGAAAAAGTAATAAAAAATTTTCTCCTGCCTTAGTGGTTAAGAACAGTACTGAATTTCTTAACTGAGGCTCCTCTGGAGTTAGCACATAACAAAGAAGAAAAATCCTTTTCATTTTAAGACAGTATCTTGTTAAGTTGCCAAGGATGGCCTTGAGCTTGTGATCCTCCTTCCTCAGTCTCCCAAGTAGCTGAGATTACGAACATGCACTGCCATGCCTCTAGCTGGTTCATTCATTCTTCTTGATGCATGGCCCTTAAACTTGTTAGCTGTAGAACCTCTTGGTCAAGCGAAAAGGAAAAAGATTAGTTCTGATCCCTACAACTGCCTTAGACTATGAGCCTTTTTAAACTAAAATCCCTAATTAATATGTCACCAGAAATGTGGAAGAAAAAAGAAGGACAAAGGATAAAAGAAAGAGAAGTGCCAATCTTGATTGTCATTATCCCAGGTCATCCTTAAACATCTCTGGGGATGATCTAACCCAGAGGTCACTCTGAATTCCTTGTCCCACTCCTTCACACTGCTCTAGCTAATCAACGTGAAGTCAGTTAAGTCTGTTATTTTTCTGGGATGGCAAAATCTCATTAATGGTTATTTCTAATATCCTCCTCTGTGGCCAGCACTCTTTCCCAATGACTGTAATTCCCTACACTCCGCCATTTTTATTTTTAGGAACATCTAGTTCCTTGAAGTCTATGATTGCTTGCCAGCCACATTACTACCATCCTTAACCTGCAAAAGTATCATAAATCATCTTAGCCAAAGCTTTCCTGCCATTTATGTAACAAAATTTAAAAGAATAGTATTTTTATTTAAATATTTTAAGTGTTAAAGGTTATTTATGTCACTGGGGGAGAGGGAATAAACTAGCCTGAGAGCTCGGCCTCATCTAGTCATTCTCAGAGATAATAGGAGCTTTATCGCAGCATATCATCACATGGAACAAAGAGAATGTTGCAAAAAAAGGATCCTTGTATTCATGCATTATAGTCTCACATTCACCAGTTTCCTCCCCACTCTCCGATTCTTTAAACAGAATATGGCGATGGACATTGGGTATTCACACATATGTACACAATCTCAATAGAAGTGATTCCATCATTAATTCTGCCTCTCCTCCACCCCTTCCTTTAGACCACCTTCTGGCTCCACTGGAGTTTCTTCTCCATTATCTCAAGTCCCCCTGGCATCCTGATTACAACCTACATTCTACATATGAGAGAAAACATATGACCCTTCACTCTCTGTATCTGGCTAATCTCACTTAACATAATATTCTCCAAGTACATTCATTTTCCTGCAAATGACATAATTTTGTTCTTCTTTGTGCTGAGTATAAATCCATTATATGTATATTCCATACTTTTCTAATCCGTTCATCTGTTGTTTATGGACACCTAAATTGATTCTATAATTTGGCTATTGTGAATTTTGCTGCTATAAACATGGATATGCATACATTACTAAAAATATTCTGATTTCAGTCTCTTTGGAAAGATACCCAGGAATAATATAGCTGGTGGGTTCATATGGTGGGTCCATTCAAAATTTTCTGAGAAATGTCCACACTGATCTCTATAGTGGCTGTACTAATTTGCGATCTTATTAACAGTGTAGAAGAGTTCCTATTTCTCCACATCCTAACCAGTATTTATTGTTGACTTCTTGATGATTGTCATTCTGATTGGGGTAAGATGGATTCTCAGTATAGTTTTAATCTGCATCGCCCTGATGTGTAATGATGTCGAACATTTTTTCATGTACTTTCTGGACATTTGTAACATTTTGTTTGTGAAGCATCTACTTAGTTCAATTGCCCATTTCTTGATTGAGTTATCTGAGGGTTTTGTTGATATTTTTGTTGTTGTTTTGGTTTATTGTTAAGTCTCTTAAGTACTTTGTATATTTTAGATATTAGTCTTCTATCAGAGGGATAATTGGCAAACACCTTCTCCCATTCTGTATGATAAAGCCTATGCTGGTGGTATTTATTTGCCTCAGTGAACTTTTATAATCAAACTTTTAAGTTTGTCCCCCAGAACCTCTTTAAAAAGATATAGTTCTTAGTCAGTCTAGGCAAGCAGGGGTCTCAAATTCAATGCATGGAACCATGCTGTCCAGACCCAAACTCAGGAAAACAAGAGACTCCATGATGCTCCATTCAGAGCCTTCAGCCTGCTGGTTAGTATTTAATACCACATGGATACCACAATTGCTCTGCTGGTTGTGAACTCATGAGACCCTGCAGAGTGCTGACCTCCAGACTCTGTGGCTACTAGGCCTTAGCTCAGTATGGCCAGAGATTACTATGTTCCAAGCTCATTGCCTGGCTGATGAGCTTTGACAGCCCAGGGACACTTGCTGATCTGGTTATGATCAGGTGAAGCACTGTCAATCACTGGCATGCATGTTTTCCAGGCTCAAATTCTGCTGGTGGAGTGTTGTATCCCCAGCCTGTAGCTCAGATTCTGTGTACTCCTTGCTGACCCCTGGCCTTCCTGCTTTTAGGGCCCAAGTTCTGGCAGGGAGAGGATGTACTGTTCTGAGCTCTGAGCTTGGGTGGTTCAGTTATTTAACCCCTGGGACACTGTTGCTGCTCTGGGCAACTGCAATCATGTGAAACTTTGTTGGCTTCTGGCCTTGCCACTTGTGGCACCCAAACACCATTGAGAGTTAGTTTGTAACCTTCCAAATCTGCAACACATTTGATTGATTTACTTCATCCTGCAGTCATCACTGCTGGTGGTGCTGTGGTGACTGCTGGAGACCTTGTAAGGGTGTAGCAAACTGAGATTGTTAGCTAATTAGTGTTTCTGCCAGGTCTGATTATAGCACTCATCCCCATCTCTGCAGGGATGATTTGCCAACTCAGACCCCACTGGTCTGTTCATCGCCATGCAAATCCCTATAGCCATGCAGGTTCCCACTGGAATGGTTTGTAAGCTCACAGTCTTGACGAGTGCTGCTTGGGTCCCTGCAGAAAGGGACAAATTCAGCTACAGCCACAGGAGTTCACTGGTCAATGTGGCTGGTTGGTCTGTAGATTCACAATGTTCTTGATGAGGCAGGTTATAGCCCTTGAGGTCTCTGTAGGAAGGACCTGTCATTTTTTGATGCATCTGCAGCCACAGGAGTACACTGAGCAGTTTAGCTGGGCAATCTGGGGAGTCGTTGTCTTTAGGTATTTGAGTATGAAGAGAAGAACATGATTGCTTCTTATGATGGTTTTCTACAATCACTGGCTCTACAAAAGTCTGTTTCTTCTTTGCTGGAGTTGGTCTCTCAGAGCCACCAGTCCTGGTATCTGCCAGCCCTGATGTGGGGTCACCAAGATTTTGCCCATTTCTGCTTTCTGCTTACCAGAGGAGAGGCATGGAGCTCTTTTTATTCCTCTGATATCTGTGCTGCATCCAATTCCACTATATTTTTACTGTCTTCTGTTGAGCTCTGACTGTTTTTCTTCACTTGCTAAGAAACAGTCTTCCCACTAGTTGAGTTCCAAGTCTCAGAGCAAGTAAAAGGCACTGTTATCTTCTGTTCTGCCATGTTTAATCCATTGCAAATTTCTGAAGAAGGAAAATATGGTATGATCTGACTTAAACTACCTTCTGTCAATGTCCTCAAATCCTATAACCTTTTATTCTTTCAACCAGCCTT
The DNA here is from genome assembly GCF_963383645.1 of Muscardinus avellanarius. Taxonomy (NCBI): domain Eukaryota; kingdom Metazoa; phylum Chordata; class Mammalia; order Rodentia; family Gliridae; genus Muscardinus; species Muscardinus avellanarius. Next base: position 73,448,062 of record NC_137786.1, read on the forward strand.
CCCTCGGCCCTAAAATAGCATATTGTACTAGGGAATTCCTCCACTCCTGAATAATGAGTTTTCAGTATTCTGGAGGGAAACTGCAAGTAAGATGAACTGGTACCAACACAATATTATAGGTTCCTAACTTTGGTTAATATCTCAAGATCATGTGGTAGTCCTTTATTGGGCTTTCAAAAGTCTCCCTCTCCAACTACTGATGTTTAACATTTATCATTCTCTTGTAGATTTCAATTCTAAATTCTTAAATTCTCTTAAATCCCCCCTTTTTGGGTACTGAAGATTAAACCCAGAGCTATTCTACCGCCAAGTTATGCCCACAGCCTAATTTTATTTCTTATTTGTAAACAGGCTTTCATGAGGTTGTTGAGAGCTTTGTTAAGTTGCCAAGGCTGGCTTCAGAACTTTGATCCTCCTGTCTCAGCCTCCCAAGTACTGGGTTTACAAGTGTATGTCATCTCACCCAGCTTTAAGTCCCCTTTATAGAAAAACAGAAGCCACCAGACAGATACTACCCTAATTCCAAATTTAAGAACTCTATTTTCTCTCAAGTTTCAGTAGAAGAAATATCCAACTGCAGGCTAATTCCTCCTACCCTTTTTCTACATCCCATTTTCTCTAAATTCCTTTGTAATATTGTCCCATAAATTATCCACTTACTTTCCTAGACAACCATATTAGCTCTTTCCTAATACAGTAATCATTGAAAGGACAAATTCCCTACTTCTCTCCTTCCCACCATAGCCAGGCTTTGTGAAAGGAGCAGTGGCATTTGTTATCTCTTCTTCACCTTCTGTTTATTTCTCACATGGAAATGTTCCTGCCTCCCTTTATTTCCCTGAATCTGCTTCTGTCAGAGCAATGATAACCCCCCAATTCACCAAGCCATCAGAAATTACCCAGTCCTGATCCTCTTGAGCCTTACTTCAGCCTTTAAGACTTTTGGCTTACCGAATTCCCTCCCCTCTAGATTTCTGATACCATTCTTTCCTGATTTCCCCTCTATTTCAACAGATGCTTCTCTTCTGTTGTGAATCCTTTTTTTTTTCTACTACCACTTGCCTTTAACAGTTAGTATGCTCCATATTTCACTCTGAGTCATCTCACTTTAAATACTTTCTCTGCAGTTATCCTCTCCTAGCTTTAAATGTCACCTATGGGCACTTTAAAAGCTTTACTTCTCTGTTTCCATCATTAGAATGCAAATATGCTGAAGGTATGGAGACGACTCTTCTTCATTGCATTTCTGGCACTTAACAGGTCTTATATAATACATAATATTTGTGGAATGAAAGAAAGAATTTCACATGAATATTTTTATCCCAGATCTTACTTTAGGCTCCAAGATGGTTTATCACACCACCTACTCGCCATTTCCGTTCAGAGGTGGCTCGAATGTCTCAAACACACATCCCACCCTAATGCTTCACACATGTGCATGTTCCTTATGATCTGAAAAGACAGCCACCCAGCTGGCAGGTGAGTCAAGGTACACATCCAGCATCCACATATTTGTATAGGTTGGTGGTTTTCTACTCTGAGAGTTGATGGTTGAAAAAGGGAAATTATATGGCAAGAACACGGTATCTGAATTTAGTAATTCATATAAGTATACAAGAGTAACTCTTGAAAATATGTTCAGAGCTTACTTATCTTCTTCCTTGAATATACCACAAACTTATAACTTCCCATATTTGAACACCTGCTTTTTAATCTACTTGGATGTATTTCAATGTTATCCCAATTTTTTCGCTTCCTTTGAAAGTATGAATAAACTGCCAGATCCCACTGGAGGCCTTTTTGGTTTTTGTTCTCTCTTCTTGCGAGACCGGAGTGGGTGTAGATGCTCCTTGGCAAAAGTTTTTCAGCCTTCTTTTGCTCACAGAGCCTATAACCTACAATCAGAATTACTTGCTAATTTGTTTCAACCACTATTTAATGATCTACTGGAGGACAAGAGGGTTGTCCTGTTCTTTATATTCTTATATTCTATCCTCAGAAATAAGCACACAGAGTAAGTACTCATCAATAAATTTGGGAAGCCAGGTGTGGTGGCGCACACTTGTAATCCCAGCATTTGGGAGGTTGAGACAGGAGGATCATGGTTCACAGATAGTCTCAGTTACTAATCATGCCCTTTGTAACTCAATGAGACCCTGTTTTAAAATAAAGAATAAAAATATGGCTGGGGTGCAGCTCAGAAGTAAAACGTCCTGGGTTCCATTTCTAGTACCACAAAATAAATAAATAAATAAATAAATAAATAAATAAATAAATGTAAATAATACTGTCGAGTTGAGAGTTTTATTTATGTGATTGGGTATAAAGATGACACTCATCACAATTAAATGGATCAATGATTTAATATCCTTGTTATATGTGAGGTAGGGTAAAAAGACAAAATATTTTTTTTGGGGGGGGGCAATACTAGGGATTGAACCCAGGTGCATTCTACCTCCAAGCTATACCCCCAGTCCTATTTTTTTTATTTTTAATTTGAAACAGGGTCTCACTGAGTTGTAAAGGGTTTCACTAAGTAGCTGAGGCTGTCTGCAAACCACAATCCTCCTGTCTCAGCCTTTAAAATGCTGGGATTACAAGTGTATACCACCATGCCTGACAAGACAAAACTTTAAAAGTTGTTTTAACACAGTTTATTTGCTTAAATTTACTCATCTTCCAAAAGGGTCATTAAGTTCACTGTATTTAATGAGAAAAAGTTATATAAAGAAAGTTACCTTATCACTAATCATCACAAGTTATATAAAGAAAGTTACCTTATCACTAATCATCACAAGAGATTTGACCATTGTTTCACAGAGTTCCCAAAAGTGACATAGTAAGTTTTTCACTGCCTATTTCCCTTGACACTCCTTTTTTCTATCTCTATTTTTCTCCAGATTCGTATGTGGACTGTGTTCCTTAGACTGTAATTCTGGCAACCATTTTGGAACCATAAGAAAAAAGCCAAGAAAATTACAGATACCTTTGCCTTGACATTTTAAGCCATAGAAACAGCCACTGCCTCTATAGATTTCTTATCACAGGAGAAAAAAATAAGTCCTTAGGTGTTTAGTCACTATGATTAATGGCAACATTAATTATACTAGTCATATTCTTAACTAATATGAAAGCCAACCACATGACACCATTCCATAATGTAGAGGCATTCCTCTTGCCCACATTTCTACTTCCCACATTCCTATTGCATAGCCTTAACACACTGACACCACACACCACACATCCCGCTCATTAACCAGGCAAAGCAGGAAATCCCACAATTTGAGACTCATTTCCTTAATATGTCATTGATCTTTTTAAAAATGTAAATGACCTTAGAATTAGTTGCACTTAAACTTAAGACACTCTTTTTAACAAACTTCTGTAGCATGTTTATTATGTTTATACTCAAGACACTTGTGCTCAGTTGGTAATGGTTTTCCTAAAAACTGACATCAAAATAGAATCCAGGTACTGAAAAAAGTGGGGGCTTTATTGTGTTGTTGAGGAAGAAGTCAGGTAAACCCAATTCACTGTGGTGAGTAAGGGTAGATTTCCTAGAGAAATTGTGTTTCTGTTGAATGATCGGGATCAGTAAATTTTGGAGTGTTATATGTGTGAGTCAGAGTGGAAGTCACAGGGAGGGGAAAGCCAGAGAGAAGAAGCCATCAAGTGAAAAATTCTAGGCACTGTAAGTGTGGAAAGACCCATAGGATATGCATAAGAGTATTGTAGAGAGAAAAGAAGAAGTATTATATACAATTTTATAATCTAAATTTCATAGTAGCAGTTAAAGCCATTGTAGTCTTTTTTTGTGTGTGTGGTGGTACTGGAGTTCCTGGAAGCCCTTCTACCTCTGGGCTATACTCCCAGACCTATTTTATATTTTTGAAACAGGGTCTCTTAAGCCAGCACGACTGGCTTCGAACCTGCGTGATCCTCCTGTCTCCGCCTCCCAAGAGCGGGGATTACAAGCGTGCGCCACCACGCCCAGCATTGTAGTTTTCTATATTACACCATAACTGTATTTGCATTTCCTGAAATTCTCTGATATACTTTTCATTAATGTGTAGAAAGAAATCTGGGAGAATAAAGCAGGAGGCAAGGTGTTCAGAGGAAGTTATCTCAGAAACTCAGTAAAAGCCTGCCTTAACATTATGCTTGGTGAGGAAGTTATAACTAGGAGATCTATGTAAGATCTGACGGACAGGTTTTGGTAATCAACCAGATTTGAGAAACGTACATTTAGAGGAGTTAGAAATGATGCCTATCTTAATCAAACAACAGTGATATTTATAACTATTCATACTTAGTCTGTATGGATGCCAAACAAGTGAAGTTGCTACTAAAACATAGACCTCTATGTCTCAAAAGGCTGACAGATAAACCATCCCTGCTTCCCAATACCAGGCCACCAACCTTACCACATATCAATATGAGGAAAAAGCAGTTTGGTGTTGAATAAGAGAGGACAGCTTGTTTATTTTTATTTTGCATATTGTATAAAAAGACATTATATTTTCACTATAAAGTTTTTCCAACTCACCATGAATGCAAACACTGGTTATGCAGCTACTACAGGTTTATAAGTAGTATTTCTCCATATAAGTTGTATTAAACTCCACAACAAGAACTTAGACATGCCTGAGTGGGGTTAAATACAAGTGATCAGTTTCAAAAGGCTTTTCTGAAAAATAATAGCTCGGCTGGTGCCGATACTATTTCATTGTGTTCTCGCTTCCTCTCCTTCCCTCGTCAAGTCTGAATTTCCAGTCATTAGTCGCTGTGGAATGTGGAATCCTCTCAAATGAGGTTTCAACCTGACACCATCACAATTCACCTTTCCATAGCTGAAACAATTTGAGGCATCTCTATAATAACCAACACCAGAGATGTGTAAATAATATGCCACCGGCTGTCAGTGATTAGAATTGTTTATCTAAAAATGTCTTTAGGTCAGCTAGCAGGATGCTCTTCTTCTAACCTCTTTCCATTCTTTTGTTGTTGTTGTTGTTGTTGTTTTGCCATTTGCATTTGCTGACTTCTCAAAGGATATGATTTTAGCCGCAATTTCACAGAACCATGAAGAACTTTTGAGAATTAAGACCACACAGCCCAGTTCATATTTCATTCATCCTTAAGTCTCGAATGATGTCTGTCAGTGATGCTTATAAAAGATGTTTGCATGTTTACTAATGATTCCTTGTTCCTCAAAATATGACTTCTCAGTCACAGAAACATGGAGTAACCTTTCTTCAATTTTTCTCGAGTAGCACTAGTCATAAGAACAGCTAGCTCATGCCAAGATGGATGGAAAGAATTTTGACTGTATAACTTTGCTAATCTCCTGAAATATCAAATATTTGAAACTGCTTCAGCAAATCCCCAATCCATCACACCCATGCAGACAAAAATCACTGATGTTGAAAATTATAATCCTGTACTATTTTGTAATGCATATTTTGTTCACTAGACTGATAATGAGTTCTTTTTAACAGTATCACGGATTCAGCCACAAGTCACTGGCTGTCAAAAAATGGCAGATTGCTCTTCTGATGAAGTGACATGGTATGGAATACATCCTTGAACATGGGCCGCTATTTAAATTGCAGCATTCACAACTAAGGAAGCTAGATTATTAATTAGAAAATGTGATCTTAAGAAAGATCACAATGCTTTGCAGCTCTGAATAGTATTACTTCAGTTTTGAAACAAGATGAATAAAAGAAAATAATGTTAATTTTTATATTTAGTTGAAATAAATCGTTAATAACTTTTTAATATGATAAAACATTTTTTTGGTCTGGCTATGGCAGAAATGTGCTATCTAAACTTTCTCCATTTTAGTAAGATTCTTTTTTTGTAAAATTCCTTTAAGTTCTGTCACACTATCTTATTTTTATATTAAATTACTTAAAGATAATAATTGCCACTCTTCCAAAAATGCCTTAAGGCTGGTGCTGCCCAGAGGAAGAATGAGGGTTCAGTTTCCTTTTGGCAGAGAGGGCCAGGCTCCACTAACCTGAGTGTCCATTATGATAGACAATTGATCACCTGCCCTAATGCTCTGGATTCAGACTCACTCTCCCAGATTATGTGTTTGGATTTTTATCAGTCACAGAAAAGGCTTATGCCAAAAGTCAAATTTAAGTTAAAAGAGAAATGAATGAGATGGTAACTCCTACCTCTCTGGCCAGACCAGTTGAACATATCCTGGAAATCAGTAGAAGGTTAGTATTGTGGCCAAATCACATCTCTCTCGTTAATCATTTCCAAATATAGTGCTTTAGTACTTAACAATTCCAATTTGAAAACAATTTTACTCTTCTGCCAAAGGAAGCTGGACCTGTAGAGATATCTAACTGGAAAATCAATTTCCGTGAAGATTACTAAATAGCACATAGTTTAGGTATTTATCACAGAGCAAATACTACTAAAAACCCACACATATGAATGGAAATGTGAGTGTTCTCATTAATTTTTTATACTTTTAATGGTGCATTGAAGCCTCATATCATAATGTAGTTCAGAGTGATAGTAACATACCTGCACATAGCCCTGATGAGCATTCCCCGGCCCTCTTCCCATTCCCCTCTCCACAGACAAGATATTGAGACTGGCATCAGTTTTCTCACATATGTATGTAATGTAAATGGAAGTGCTTCCTTCATTCTCATTTAAAAATATTCAGCCAGGGCCAGGAGGTAGCTCAGTGGCAAAACACCTGCTTTGCTGATACGGTGCTCTGGGTTCAATCCCTGGTTTCCCCTCCCCCCAAAAAGACCCCTTAAAAATATGCAGCTATAAAATGTATTCTAGCTACAACAGAATCTGTTTTGATATTTTAACTGATCTTCCCTAACTTGATGGTAGAATCCTCTTTTCCTACATAAAGACAAAGATTCCCCATGGATGAATGCCCTCCTGAGGCTGCACTAAGGGACTGAAAATGAAAATAAGCAGAATTGGAGTTTATGACTCCCGAGTTTGATCTGAGGTGACCCGCAGTACACTTTGCTTCCCTACTCACCCCCATCGCAGTATCTCCTGGTCAGTCAGGACCTCAGTCTAAAGTGTCCAGTTTAAGACAAAAGGGAACTGAGACCATTTATTCAGAAACCAAATGAGGGCTAGAATATAGCTCAGTGGCAGAACACTAGCATAGCATGTGTGAGGCACTGGATTTGACACCCAGCACTACAAAATAAATCCATCCACCCATCTATCCAGAACCCAAGTAAATATAATAAGTATTACCAGGTGTGGTGGCACACACTTGTACTCCCAGCATTTGGGAGGCTGAGACCAGAGGGTTGCGGTTCGCAGACAACTTCATTTACTTAGTGAGGCCCTCTGCAACTCAGTGAGACCCTGTTTCAAAAAATAAAAGAATAAAGCCGGGTGTGGTGGCACACGTTTGTAATCCCCGAGCTTGGGAAGTGGAGACAGGAGGATTGCGCAGGTTTGAAGCCAGCCTCACTGGCTGAAGAGACCCTGTTTCCAAATAAAAGTATAAAATAGGTCTGGGAGTGTTTCCCGGAGGTAGAAGTGTTTACAGGAACCCCAGTACCACCAAAAAATAAATAAATAAATAAAAAATAAAAAATAGGGCAGGGGGTATAGCTCGGAGGTCAAATGCCCCTGGGCTCCATCCCCAAATCCGCAAAATATAAATAAAAAATACATTAAAAAAACAAGTATTAAGCCTGGCGTGGTGGCACATGCTTATAATCCCAGCATTTGGGAGGCTGGGACTGGAGGATTGCGGTTCGTGGACAGCTACTTAGTGAGGCCCGTTGCAACTCAGTGAGACCCAGTTTCAAAATAAGGAATAAAAACTTAGGGCAGGGGATCCGGGCGTGGTGGCGCAAGCTTGTAATCCCCACGCTTGGGAGGCGGAGACAGGAGGATCGCGCAGGTTCGAAGCCAGCCACGCTGGCTTAAGAGACCCTGTTTCCAAATAAAACCTATAAAAATAGGTCTGGGAGTGTAGCCCGGAGGTAGACGGGCTTCCAGGAACCTCAGTACCACAAAAAAAAAAAAAAAAAAAGTAGGGCAGTGGGTGTAGCTCGGAGGTTGAATGCCCCTGGATTCCATCCCCAGATCCGCCAAAAGAAAAAAAAAAAAAGTATGGTTTTTGCTAACTGAGAAAGTTTCAGTGCTTGCAATATTCACTGAACCAGCACAACAGGCAAGGACCATGTCAAATAGGATCTTAGATTTAGCAGAGGAATACCCATGCAGGAAAACAACTGCATTTAAATTCTATGCTTGAATGTTACTTTCTTTCTCAGTCTATATAGGTGTCTCTTGTTAGCTTTTCTTCTAACATCCTTTTTCTTTCCTTCATAATACCCGCCATGTATGCAGTTACATGTTTACTTCATATTAATTTGTCTCATTTATCTCTCCCCAAAGAAGGCAGGAATTTGTTTTCCTTTTTCCCACATTACTTGGGATTTAACACATGCTTAGCACTATGGGAAAAAATATAAAATAATGCAAAAACTAGATTCAATTGCCAAAATGAAGCATAATAAAATTACATTTAATTGATCTGGAGGAGGGGAAATTTATATAACTGAAATTTCAGTATTTGAAATGAGAAAGAATGTGTCCTCACTGACAAAGAAAAAAATGAGGAGCAAAAACAGAAGAGGAGGAACATGCAAGGCCTATTTAGGAAGTAGTGGCTCAGATTAAAATCGTTTCTGAGGGAGGAAGTAAAAAAATAAATCTGAAGAGAGGTGAGGGATTACTGCAGAGGTTTTGGTTGACATGCTAAAATTTTTGGCACTTGGGTTCATAATGCTTACTCCTAACATCTTTTGGTTCTATATGAAGCTCTGTTTTCTCATCTCACAAACAGAAATAGCAATGCTTAAAAAAACCAGATTTAACAAGTTGATTTGGGAAATAATATATATGAAGACATTTTCTATTTAAAGCGCAATTAAAATTCTCGATGTCATTCATGTTAACTACTACAAAATTGATCTGTTGAATTTAAAATTATGAAAGATAGAACACTGCTCAATTGGTACTGTCGCTTTTTGGTCATTGTGTTCTTCATCTGACATTTTATGAACAGCTGGACTCCAGTGTTGTGTATAGAACCTCAAGGGTTAAACAGTTCAACCAGTGGTTTCCATGGTTGAATTCGAATGTTATGTGTACTCAAATTATTATCATTAGTGAAACATATAGTTGTTTCTTTTGGTGAGATTTGCAATAGTTTTTTTTTTTTTTTTTTTTTTTTTTGTCTCAATTAGGGCCAGGTCTTTACTGAGCATCATCCCACCCAATAGGCCTAGTGCTTGGACAGGTTCCTAGGCCAAGAGGAAACAAATGAAATATTCTTGATTCACCATAATGGTGCACCAAGTCATGCCTTTGCCCCTCCTGGTAATTAGAACGTGATACCAGCCCACCTGCCTCTACAGCCTTCTCTGTCTCTGGCTTTCTGTTCTGTGGTTTGAATTTTCTCTTTAAGATTTATGACTTTTTGTTTTTCATTTCACTTCTTACTTTTCCTGATCTTTAAAATCTATATATGCATTGAAATATTTGCTTTCTTAATTACTTTGTTGATTTGATAATAATCTTAATTAAAGTTAACATTAACGAGTACCTGCTATCTGCCAACTGCTTTACTCACTTGACTGCATCTCTGGAATAACTTCTCAAGATGTTCACCATTATTCCTATTTTATAGATAAATTCCACCCTTCTTCAAAATGAATAGCCTTCCTAGGTCAAAAAATGTTAGATAAGATAGAATTTATCCTAATCCCATTCAATTCAACATCCATTTCCTTTTCAGCTATCACACTAACCACTTAGCTCATGAGCATCTGAGCTCTTTATTTCCTGCCAATTTGCTGACTCAAAACCTGGGCTTCGTCTATATTCTGCCTTTCTTCATCTATCACTGATTCATTAAACTGGGTAACTAAAGTCAGGATTGATTTTTAACTTGTTTGTTGAAAGAACACTGACTGTGGAGTCAGCAACTTTGATTAGAGTCCAAACCCTGGCATTGTATGCACATGTCAAGCCTTTGGGAAAGCTATTTTCCCATTTTAAACCCAGATGCCTCACCTATCCAGTTAGGAGTCTTCCCTAGATGGTCTCTACCAGTCTTTTCAGGCTTATTTTCTGAGGCATGCCCTCTGCCCATCTCTGTTGCACAGTGACAGGCTCCATCTTTCCAGCTCTTACAGCCCACTACATCTGGAATCTTGCCTCCTATTTCTCTTGTGTTTTCCTGACCAGGCAATATTAGTCACTCTTCTTTATAGAGACATGTGGTATCCTTTCAAATCCACTGGAAAATCTGTTCAAAATTAGTACCAGTAAAGGCTAAGTTTTTCCTGATTGTCACATGTTAGCCCTATAGACATTATGAATTTAAAATCCATCTGATTTTATCGCTGTTTTAGTACATAGAAAATTCAGAATCAGGTCAAGCACCTGTAGTTACAATACTTGGGAGTCTGAGGCAGGCAGATTACAAGCTCGCAGCCAGCCTCGAGAACTTAAAAAGATGCTGTTTTAAAGTAAAAAATAAAAATAAACAGGAATTAGGCATAGTAGTACATGTCTTTAAACTATAATTCCAGTAACTTAGTAGGCTGAGACAAGAGGAGCACAGGTTTGAGGTCAGCCTCAGCAAATTAGTGAGACCCTATCTCAAAATATAAAAAATAAAAAAGGGCTGGGTGTATAGCTCAGAGGTAGAACACCCCTAGGTGCTCAATCCCCAGTACCGGAAGGAAGGAAGGGAGGGAGGGAGGAAGGAAATAGGGATGGAACCCAGGGGCATTCTACCTTTGAGCTACAGCACTGCCCTGTTTTTTATTCTTTATTTTGAAACAGGGTCTCACTGAATCGCAAAGGGCCTCACTAAGTAGTTGAGGCTGTCCTCGAACAGCGATACTCCTGTATCAGCCTCCCAAATGCTGAGATTACAAGCGTGCGCCACCACGCCTGGCTTCCTAAAAGTGTTTTTGTTTTTTTCGTTTTTGTTTGTTTGTTTTTGTTTTTTGTGGTACTGGGAATGGAACCTAGGGGCATTCTACATCTGAGCTGTACTCCTAGCCCTATTTATTATTTTTTATTTTTATTTATTTATTTATTTATTTTTGCAGTACTGGGAATGGAACCCAGGGGCATTTTACCTCTGAGCTACAACCCCAGCCCTATTTTTTATTCTTTGTTTTTAAACAGGATCGCACTGAGCTGCAAAGGGTCTTACTAAGTAGCTAATGATGTCTGCAAACCAGGATCCTCCTGTCTCAGTATCTCAAATGCTGGGATTACAAGCATGCACCACTACACCTGGCCTTAAAAGTGTTTTGAATTAAAGAATGAGCAGAAATATTTACTAAAAAATATATTAATGAGTAGATTGAAATATATATAAATATATTCAGAAATAAACTAATATATACAGTATACCAGGATCTGTCTTTCTATAGTTACTTACAAAAGTACATTTTAATTTCAATATTTTGAAGTATTGATTATTCCACAAAACTATACGTGTCCAAAAGTAGCATTACTGTTAAAAAAAAACCAAAAACTTTTTCACTATTAAAATGACTAAAATAAATGCCACCAAAAGAATATATTTTCATCTGCTATCCGTTAGGACACAGGTAGGGCACAACTTGATATGTCAGTTTTGTCTTCAAAGTAACAAGTCCCCAGTGTGTTTGTTGATGCCAGCCAAACTGGAAAAAATAACATTGGCAAATTAATCAAACATCTGTGCCTTATTAGGATTAGTATCTGAAAGCATATACTCATCAATATACAAAAGACCATTTTGTTAAGAATGGAAACAACAAAGCCTTCTAGGAATAATCCACTTGGATTTGGAGAAGTCTTGATCCAGCTTAGAACTCTAAATCTCAGCATCAGACTTCTTACAGGACTTTTTCTCACCCTCTTATAAAACAAAATTAAAACACTCCAGTTTCCATTTGAATTAGAAAAAACAAAAATAATGGCCTTTACACTATGTTCATGTTGAAAGAACTAATTATACGAGAACAAAAGAATTGTATACCATTACTTGTACTGTGTTGAAAACCTGCAAAAATGTACCCATGCCTATTTTGAATTTGTCTACTGAGCACATCCTAGAAGCTGGGGTAAGTGAAAAAGACACAGTGTGTGTCCTCTTGGGTTTTACATTCTACTAAGTAACAAGACAGCACAGTATAAGCAGTACAGGCAATAATAAAAATAATTGCAATTAGTGATAAGGAATCTAAAGAAAATAAAACAAGATTATATTAAATAGTATATATTCAAGGGACTCCTCTAAGACTTAAAAAAAATAATGAATTAGTGAAATTGTTGAAGAGTCATACAAGACTGTGAGGGTTCCCCGAGATTAGCTAGAGCAGAATGTCATTATCACTAGAAAGACAAAAGAGGGACCATGGTACCAGATTCTGAGGGCTGGGATTGACTGAAGAAAGTAGGAACCACTGTGCATCTAACAGAGGGAGATGAAGCCACAGAGAAAACACATTACTGCTGGAGATGCCACTCTAGAGAGGGCGAGGGGAGAGGAATTCTTCAATCCCTGCCTCAGGGCCGCCCATTGGCAAAGTGCGGCAGGAAGTCAGATGACATGCCAGCCTGGGAACTGCAGTCTTCAGGTTTCAGCCCCACTGTCAGAAAGCCCAGCAGCAGATGCCCAAGGATCAGACTGAGGTCAAACAATCTCAGGCTTGCACAAAAATAGAGTGACTAGGGAGCGAACGGTGTGTGTGGTTTGTTTGTTTTTTTTTTTGTGTGTGTGTGTGTACATTTATTCACTCTCTGAACTTTTATTGATGCATTGTAATTATACATCATAGTGAATTTCAGTGTGATACAAAATTCATGCACACAGCACTTTGTGTTTCCACCTGGATAGCATCCCACCCCCCACTTCCCATGCATGTTAGATTGGTAGTGATACCTTCATATATGAACATAACATTATTTAAATTCTTTCCTTCATCGGCCTTTTTTCCCTTCCTCTTCTCCCTCCCCAATTCCCTTCTACCAGTCTACTAGTCTTTCTCCTCATTTCTCTGAAGTTTCTTTTGTTTTCTATTTTCTAACTTCCACATATAAGAAAAGAACCCTTAACTTTCTGAGACTGACTGATCTCACTTAATATTCTTTAATACCATCCATTTTCCTGTAAATGCATAATTTTGTTCATCTTTCTGGCTGAGCAAAATTCCATTGTGTGTATACAACTATGTTTTTGTCTATTCATCTGTTGAACCTTGGTTGCTTCCATAATTTGACTATTATGAATTGTGCTGCTATGAACATGGGTATACACATATCACTGAAGTGTTCTAACTTTAAGTCTTTCAGAAAGATATTGAGAAGTGGTATAGCTAGGTCAAAAGGTGGTTCCCTTCCTAGTTGTTTGAGGAACCTCAATACTGATCTCCATAATCGTTGTACTAATTTAAACTTCCAGCAACAGTGTTTGAGTTCCTATATCCCTACATCCTCGCCAGCCTTATTATTTGTACTTTTGATGACTGCCACTCTAATGGGGATAGATGAAATCTTAGTGTAATTTTGATTTGCATTTCCATGGTTGCTAATAATGTTGAATTTTTTCATATATTTATTGACTATTTTTCTTTTGAGAAGTGTCTGTTCAGCCCAATTGCCCATTTTTTAATTGGGTTATTCATTGTATCTTTTATTAATGTTGAGTTTCTTGGCTTTTATATATTCTAGATATTAATCTAAAATACCTGGCAACGGTTTTCTCCCATTTTGTAAGTTCTTTCTTCAAATTCTTGTTTCCTTTCCTCACACAAGCTTTTTAATTTGATGCCATCACATTTATTGATTCTCAGTTTTATTTCCTGAAATTTGGAGGTCTTACTGAAGAAGTCTCTACCAGTATCTACATGTTGAATAGTTGGTCCTGTGTTTCCTTTGGAAGAGGTGGTGAGAAGCTCCACAATAGCAGCAGAAGAGTTATTTTTATAGAAATCAGGGATGGTCATAAAAGGTGGTGACACTTGAACAAAAGGGACCTGAACATGAGAAGCAGGGAACCAGAGGGATGAGGTGAAGACATTCCATATGAGAGAGCAGAAAGTAAACAAACCTCAAGAATAGAAAACACCTTAGCAAATCTGAAAAATGGCATTTAGATGGAAAGGAAAGAGTGATAGGAGATATAGTTAGACAGTTGGCTAGAAACAACTGTAGAATTTTATGGGTCTTGATATGGAATTTTATTTCATTATTGCAGTAAGTATTAATTTTGACTTGTTTCCTCTCTTTGCAAAACAGGCACTATAGAAATTGAACACTGGAGGGACTTCCGGGAAGATGGCGACCGAGAAAAGCGGGGCTTAAGAGCCCCGCTAACAACCAATCTCCATTACCACAAAATCAGCACCTTTCATAGCCAGAAAACACCATCACCAGAGAAACAAAAAAATCACCAGGCTCCAGAGAGAAAGCGGACTGAGAACAGAGCTCAGAGCCACAGAGGAGATACACCAGCCTCACGCCCAAGGACGCGGCAGCAGTGCCATTCTGCTGGTGGCAGCAGTGAGTTCACCGGAAGGCTGCAGCAAGCCGAGGTGAGCCGCTGCGGAACAGCCAGGCAGGATTTCTTGGCGCAGAGAGCATCTAAAGCTCCCAGTGGCTGAGCTCAGCACACGCTGCAGGGATTCAGAGTGGATCTAAAAACCAAGAAGAAATACGACAGCCTCACAGCCGAGGGCGTAGCAGCGGCGCTATATTGCCACCGGTGGCAGCAGCAGAGAATTCACCGAGACCAGTACAGCTACATCTGCGTACTCAAGAACAGTGAGTCAAATTGCGGGCCACAGAGGAGAAATCCCAGTACTGTACTCCCTGGGACTTGACCCAGTGGGGGAGTGGCAGTGGCAGAGATATCACACCATAGGAGAACGTGCAACCTGGCACCCCCCACAATCTAAAGCAGCCTCTATCAACTCTCTAGGTCGGAGACTCTGTGATACAACCCAGTAAAGGAGTAGTGGGGTCTGAGATACTAATGACTCGAGATCCAGAACACCTTAAGTGAAGTCATAGTGACCCAAGGGAAGAACCCAGAGAAGGCACAAACTTCCAAAATCATGGGAAAGAGGAATAATACTGGAGCAATGAATGCCCACAACCCCACAACATCAGAACCCGATAAAACTGAAAATCAGAGATTTCTAGAAGATCAAGTCAGGAAAATAACTGTAGAAATAATAGAGGTGCTTCGAAAAGAACTCAGAGAGAGCCAAAAAGAGATAAAGGATGCAATTAATGAAGTAAAGGCCTCAATTCAAAGCACAAACAACCGATTAGACCACATGGAGAACAGAATCTCGCTCTTAGAAGATGATCATTCCAAAAATGAATGCATAGTTTCTAATCTAGGAAAAAATATCCGACATCAGGAATCTGATATTGAAGAAATATGGGCCCATTTTAAGAGAGCTAACCTAAGAATAATTGGAATAGAGGAGGGGAAAGAAAGTGAAACCAAAGGGATCAACAATCTCTTCAAGGAAGTAATAGCAGAAAATTTTCCAAACATAGAGCAAGATGTTGATACACAGGTCCAGGAAACTTATAGAACTCCCTTTAGACAGGATCGGAGAAGAGGATCCCCATGCCACATAATTGTCAAAATGAACAATGTGGAAGCCAAGCAGAGAATCTTAAAGGCAACCAAAACAAAGGGCCAAGTGACATTCAGAGGCAAACCAATTAGAATCACTACAGACTTCCCAAACCAAGTCATGAGAGCCAGAAGGCCTTGGAGCAACATATTCCAAACTCTGAAAGAAAACAACTTCCAGCCAAAAATTTCCTACCCAGCCATACTTTCTATCAAATTAGATGGAAAAATAAAAAGCTTCCATGACAAACAGAAACTGAAGGAATTTATGTCTTCAAAACCAGCACTAGGGAAAATATTCAAAGAGATTAACTACAAAGAAGAAATAGGTAACACACACCAGAACCAGAGAAACAAGATTTTCCATCCAACAGACAACTAAGATTGGTTATCTGTGGAGATTCATTATTTATGTTAATCTTTTACCTATCTCTAAATGGTATTGTTTGCCTTTATTGTTGTTAATTTTTAGGATTTCTAGTTGGAATATTAATATACCTTCAGATATAATATTTGGAAATATTTTATCCCATTCTATTAGTAACTTTTAGCTCTGTTTACATTGTCTTGGGATATACAATATTTTTTTTTATTTTTTAGGGAGTTTGTATACTCTTCTGTTGCCTGTGCCATTGAAATCATATCCAAGAAATCACTGCCAATTTCAATGTTGTGAGGTTTTATGACCCAGATTTTCTCCTAAAAGTTTATAGTCTTAAGATTTATATTTAGGTCTTTTATCTATTTTGAGTTAATATTTGTATATGGGATTAGGTAAGGGTCCAATTTTATTCTTTTCCATGTAATTATTATTTTTCAACAATATTTAGTTAAAAGATTATTATTTCCACCACCAAATGTTCATAGAAACCTTGTCAAAAATAACTTGACAATATAGGGAAGAATTTAGCTCTAGGCTTTTATTTAACTCCAATGGTTTTTATATCTGCCTTTAGAATAGTACTACACTGTCTCAATTATTGTAGCTTTATATGGTTTGAAATCAGAAAATATATATCTTCTAGCTTTGTTCTTTTTCAAGATCGTTTTGGGTATCTAGAGTCAATGTTCCATATTAGGATAGATTTTTTTTCTGAAAAATAAATATATAAATAAATGATAGTTTCACCTAAAAAATAGAAAAAAAATATTCTCTGGTAAGAAAGTAAAAAAGAAATATTGAAATGTTATCTTTAAGTCATCAAAAGCTTGGTATCAGACAAATTAAACTTATGTGAGATAAAAAAAAAAGAAATTGAACACTGTATTATATAAAACTGGCCTGCCAATCTTAGGGGAAAGTGACCCAATCCTACTGATTGACCCAACCCTAAGACCCTACTGTCTTAGGAGGACAGTAATATAGAGATGGAGCAAAGTTCTTCAGCTATGACCCCTTGCTGTGTGTCAACCTCAACAATCCACATAGTTTATATTAATTCAGAGAAGGACTTGTGAGCAAGCACCCAACAAACATCTCACACTTCACTATCACACCCTTCCTCCCACATAAATGAAGTTAGTGAGGAAAGTATCACTGGCAGCTGCTCCCATCATTGTCATTTTTTCTTTTTTTTTTTTTTTTCATTACTGGGGATGGAACCCAGGGGCATTTTACCTCCAAGCTACACACCCCCCTGCCCTATTTTTTGATTCATGATTTTGAAACAAGGTCTCACTAAGTTGCAGAAGGTCTCACTAAGTAGCTGAGGCTGTCCACGAACCGAGGTCCTCCTGTCTCAGCCTCCCAAATGCTAGGATTATAAGCATAAGCCACCACACCCAGCAATCATTTTTTTCTTTTTTTTCTGAGTACCATATATAAGAAATCTTTCTACCATGGTTCCATTGCTCTTTATATTAGAATAATGAAATAAAAGGTAATTTTGTAATTTTTTTTTGGTGGTACTGGGGATGGAACCCAGTGGCTTTCTACCTCTGGACTACACTCTCAGACCTAGTTTATTTTTTATTTGGAAACAGAGTCTCTTAAGGCAGCTGAGGCTGCCTTCAAACTTGCTCAATCCTCCTGTCTCAGCCTCCCAAGAGCGGGGATTACAAGTGTGAGCCACCACACCTGGCAAAAAGGTAATTTATTAATAAGAAATTTTATTTTTAATAACAATCTGTTCTGACATATAATATTGCCATTAGATTATTGATTACTTGAGGAACTGTCCAGTTAATTCATTACCAATTTGTTACCTTCATTATTTCCTACTTTTAAGCAAAATATTATTTTAATCAATACTTGTAGCAATCCTGTCTCAGCCTTTCAGTGCTAACCATGCTCCACTGTGCCGAGATCTTAAATTCGATAATTATATATAGTACTTACTCTTTAAAAATTATGGGGTAACAATACCAATGACAAACCAACAAATGTTTCAATCAAAATTTTCAGGGAATACTAATAGATCATTTAAATTAAGGCACATCAGATAATCATTTGTTTAGGAAGTAATTCATAAATACCTGCCATATATGGCAAATATTGATTACACAACTGGCATGTGGTCCTCGGTATGCTCACTGACATCCTAGAGATGAACAAGTAGTGGGTGTATGGTTGTTTTTCCTGAGGCAACTATAACAATGCCAGATAAATTAACAAGTGATTTCATTTCATGGTTTTTTTTTTTTTCAGTACTGGGGATTGAATCCAGGGCCATTCTACCTCCAAGCTACACCCCCAGCCCTATTGTTTTATTCTTTATTTTGAAACAGGGTTTCACTAAGTTGTGGAGTACCTCACTAAGTAGCTGAGGCTGGTCGCAAGCCTGCGATCCTCCTGTCTCAGCCTCCTAAGTACTGGGATTACAAGCATATGTCACCACGCCAGGCTCCCATTCATATGTTAACTTCATAAAAAAAATCAATTTCATTAACAGTTAGGTTTTTATAACCAGAAAAGGCATGTTAGAATATCAAGTAAACAGGTTTAAACAATTGACTTTACTCAGTTAAACTATAGTGGCTAAAATTAAGAACTGAAATGGTATTTGAGAAGTACTACATTACTAAGAAAAAGATATAGAAACACTTAGAAATGAAACTTTTAGGTAAAGTTTTGGAAAAGGACAAAAATGCTACCTAATTTGCTTCTCTGGTAAGAGAGAAAGATTAACACTTGCTGGGGTAGGAAGAATACAACCAATTATTCAGTAATCCAGTGCTTGCTAAGACCCTTAATAAAATACTGCCACTATAAACTGTGTGACTTAATTGAAAAAATATTATAGTATATAGTACAAAAAAGGATATCTATTATATTTCCAAAATTTATTTGGAAATTATTCCCAAAGTTTGTTTAGTAAGAACATGGGAGATGTGTGTGTATGCTTAAGAGCCAATTTTTTAATATAATGATACAAATTTTTCCATTTTTCATTCTCTATGGCCTTTAAGATGTGAAAATATTATCATCATCTATTAATAGATACAGATACAGTGAAAATCTCCTTGTGCCTACTTTATAATCATCAGTAAAGCAACTAGCCTAAAATTAATGGGGCTGCAAGTAATCTGATTGTCTTGAAACCTGAAATTTTCTAAATGTTTGATCTAAATATGAAAGCATTATATTTTTTAAAGACCACACCAGAGCCAGGCATAGTCACATATGCTTGTAATCCCAAAACTTGGGAGGCTGAAGACAGGAGGATTGCAGGTTCACAGCCAGCCTCAGCTACTTAATGAGGCCCTCTGCAACTTAGTGAGACCCTGTTTCAAAATAAAGACTAAAAAATGGGACTGAGGGTGTAGTTTGAAGGTAGAACACCCCTAGGTCCAATATCCAGTACCATAAAAAAAGGAGAAAAGAGATCATAGCAGGATTCATAAAAATAACCCAACTAATGTGTCTGTATGCCAGTTTCATGCTGGATACTGGAGAATATTATATAGAAATAATATCTGAAGAAAACTGATGAGGAATTCAATTTCTATCCTTCCACATCATTAAAATATAAGCTGAAATAATTTTGTTAACTCACAAGAGAAAAATATTCCAGCAAATCTGGACAAAGATCTGCTTATTTAGGGAAATAAAAGGAGTTCATTGTATCCAGATTTAGGATAAATCTGTTACTGCAAGCAGGGGCATCTGTTGTTACTAGCATTTTGTACATGTTTGTGAATATGAATTGAATATAAATTTTACTTTCATGAGCTTCTTTCTCTGATTTCCAAATTCAAAAATTCTATTGAGATTTAAAGGGAAATATTCCAGCCTAACCTCTAAAGCATATAGGACTCATTTTAACTAGAAAGAGGTGTGAATGCTGAGAAAAAAGGGTGCTTCCAGGATTGTTCAGCCCAGTAACTCTAAGTTTTAATAAAATAATATAACAGTCTGGTATTTGTGAGAAACCAAAGAACAACTACAACTCTTTGAAGGCAGAATTGCACCTGCTAATTCTATAGCACCTACTGGCCTAGCAGGATGGAATAAGGTAAAGAATGAGAAAAGTAGGGGGTATATTCTTTCCTTAAAACTAAATGAATATATGTCCAGGAAAAATGCACTGATTATCACAGTCGAGGCCCAGGCTTTTAAACTGGATTTGCCTTCCCTCTGTGTCAGTGTGAGGGTTTGCACACATACACACCCCACACACAGGTTTACATCTCTTTGGTCAGGCTTTGGCAGAGCCATTAGGAGTGCTGAGCCTCAGGCTCCCAATCCTGGCTCTGCCTCTTCCCAACCCGATAACCCTGGGTAAGTGGTCCACCTTTCCAAATGTCATCAACATCATGAGACAGAGCAGGAAATAGGAGATGAAGTTTCTTCCAGGTCCAGAATCCCCTATAATGGCCTCTTTCAGGTTCTACTGAGTCTGTTCTACTTCTTGAGAAAAATCTGTGAGTAGTAAATGAATAAAGAAAGATAACTTCACGTTCAGCTCCAATGAGTAAGCTTGTCCTTAGAAATCAAAGAAAACAATAATGTTCTGCTCTTCCATGCCCTGAGAGCCTGGGAAGCCTGTCTCAGTTCAGCATTGTCATGTTGGTGGGTAAGATTTAAAGCCATGTCTTCTAACTTGATCTCTTTTAATAATCAAGTGGTACATACCTATTTATTTCTCTCATTTGACTTTCTTTTTCAACATGTTTAAAAGCCTGATGAAAAAAAGTAATACATCTACAGGTGTAGATATTGGTAATCCCAATATCTACTATTATTATTACCAATTATGACTGATTATTTAATGATTTTATTTTTATTTTTTATTTTTATGTGGAACATATTAAAATGGCATACATTCAGAGTATGCTTGGTGTCCCCCGCCCTGCTTCTCCTTCCCCGCTCCCAACAATGAGTGTTCAGGTTAACCATGCTTTTTTCATACTTTTACACATATTTGAATACTCTAATGTAGCTTCTCCATTAACCAACCTCAGAGTTAAGAAAGGATTAAGCTGGTTTCTGTGGCATTGGCCCATAATTCTAGTATTTGGGAGGCTGTGGCTGAGACAGGAAGATTACAGGTTCAAAGCCGGTTCTGGCAACTTAGTATAGCCCTTAGCAACATAATAAGACCCTGTTTCAAAATAAAAAAACAGTAGAGCTAGTAGCTCAGAGGTAGAATGACCTGGGTTCGATTCCCAGTATCACCAAATCAAATGATTAAAACAGTGAGCACTCTCTACCATCACTTCTCAGGATTTCATTAATATCTGTTGGATAAATTATAAAATATTAGAAGTTGACAAACTTTAAAAACCATATAATTTAATGTTATCTTTTTACAAATAGAAACCTTGGTTCTTACAATTAGCCTAACCCTAGAGATAGCCAGAAGCAAAATCAAAATACAACCTTGGAGCTGGGGTTATAGCCCAGCAGTAGAGCATATGCTTACCATATGCAAGGCCCTGAGGGGTTCAATCCTCAGCACACACACAAAAAAGTACAGACTCTCAATTCCCCTTACTCCCAGGATAGTGTTCTTCCTACCATTCTTGCAGTACTCAGCAATTCATTCTCAAGGGTTTTATTCACAGTGTATGCATGTGCATGCGTGTGTGTGTGTGTGTGTGTGTGTGTGTGTGTGTGTGTGTCTAGGAATTGAATCCAGGGGTATTCAACCACTAAGCAACACAACCTAAGCCCTTTTTTTAAAGTTTGAAATGGGCTCTCACTAAAAAAAATTTTTTTTACATTCTCTTGTAATAAGTTATCTTTTATTCTGAATCCAGAATTTGGGTTTTGAAGAAAAACTGAGCATCTCATAAGTAAGAAGAGGAGTGGGGAGACCATTCAGAAAAATAAGAAGGAGCTTAGTTTGACCCAGGATGGGAAATAGTGTATTTATGTTAGCTGATTACGCTTTTCCAAAGCCAGCTAATGTCATCAGCCACGCACATGCTACTTCTCAAATCTTTCTCCATTTACTCACACACCAATCTTTAATATTCCCACATTACTCATTTCTCAAGGACAATGTTTTTTATGTGGTGGTGTTTAGACCGCCAGCAATAAATTTCCAAAAATTTTATTAAAAATCTAAATTCTTAACTTTGCTTAGACTACTGAATCCAAATCTTTAGAAATGTATCTTGGAGCTATGTGTTTTTTTAGCAACGACATCATATGATTCTTATGACTCATAAACCATGCTCTGTTATAATACATTGGATTCCACTTTAAAATGCAAATATAAAGTAGAAGGGTAATATGTTCACTCAATTATTGTCTTCTAGTAACTTAATTCAGTTTATTGAGTTACTTTAAATGGTCCATTATAGAGATTTTTTTTAATCCTGGTTTTATTATCTGACATTTTAACATAAGCTAGCTTTTGATAAGATACAACTTTAAAGAAAAAATAAACAATATAGGAAAATCTACTTCCTAGACTTCTTTGTGAATGTGGATATGACAAGCAGTCACTCAAGCATGCCTCTTAATTAAGAGCCTCCAATGTCCTGTGGTGGACACTGGCATGACTGAGCCTTTTTGACTTAAGGTGGTTTAGTATAAGGATCACACCAACAATCTAGATACTAACTTTTGATCCTCGAGGATTTTTATGTGAAACAAAGTAGGCCTACAAAGACTTTTCTGATCCATAGTTCATCTAGTGTAGTCCCCAGACCAGCAACATCAGCTAAAAAACAAAGCCCCTGCCTACAACAGGGTATTAATATTAGTCAGTCAAGATTACTGCAACAAAACATTACAACTGGGCAACTTAAAGAGGAACTTAGTGTCCCACAGTTATGGAGGCTAGGTGTCCAAGATCAAGATTTTGGCCACTTTGGTTTCTTTTGGGGCCTTGTTTCTTGGCTTATAGATGGTCACCATCCACTGTGTATGTACAGCCTTTCCTCTGCACTGGCAATCCGGGTGTTTTTTTTTTTTTTTTTCTCTCTTCTCATAAGGAATCAGTTATGTTGGATTAGGGTCCATCCTAGTGACCTCATTTAATTACCTCTAAATGCCCTGTCTCCAAATATAGTTACCTTCTAAAGTACCAGAGGCTAGGTTTTCAACATATGAACTTGGAGGCCACACAACTCAGTTCAACTCGAGAAACTCACAAGCTGGGTCCCAGCAAACTTTGTTCCATATATCCTCCAGGTGATTTTGGTAGCAAGTTAGGTTTGAGAATTGTGCTAGCGAGTGAAGACATAAGCTCACCATACAGAAAGGTAATCTGAGACGAAGTAATAGGCTTATCATGAAGGTCTGTATAGCTTTGGAGAGAGTACTGATGCTGATACACACAGATTAGTCTGGAAGCCTTAGGGCCATTTCTCTTTGTGGTAAACATGTGTGATAAAAAAAAAAAAAGCTAATTGAAAAGTCTAAGCATGAAGCTTGGCCCTAGATGAAGATGTGGCCACCAAGACCATGAATGTAGGCAGCCACTACCACTGTGTGTGTGTGCCAAAAGCTCACACCGAAGTGAGAGGATTAGATTGCCCACTGGCCCCAGCTGGCCTTAGGAATCGCTTGAACTTTTGTCAGCGTCACCTGAGGTGTTTATGACAGATATGTATTTCACAGACCTATTCTTGTCGGATTGAACTAGGCTCTACAAAAAAACAGGGCTCAAGCTTCCTGGTCTACTGGGAGAGAGGAAGGAAGATTTGCATCAGGTAAAAAATTAACTGAAATAGTAAGCTAACCATTATTAAGCAATAGAGGTACAAAAATAGTACTCATAATTTTTTTGGTCACATGTTTTATAAGAACTGAATTTAAAAAACAAGAAGTAGGAGAATAAGGGAAAAGAAGCTTATCAAAAAATAACTCCAGATTAGAATTAGATGTTATGCAAACATGGCATTGATACTAGAACAACATGAAATCACTTTTCCTCTTCTTTTTCCTTACCCTACTGCAGCTCTCTGCACAAAGCTGGGCACTTCACCCATTCACTGCACACAGCTAAGCTACTTGCTGGCAATGTATTAGAATAACATTGTTTCTGGTAGTAACACAACGCCTACATCATAAAAACTACTTACTCTCTTTTGCCACTTAATGCTATTAAGATTACTGAAGAATATAGATATCAGTTTTGTCAAAATTCAGTTTAACTTTAAAAATCTGTTTTTTCATGGGATAATAACCTAAACAATTAGCTATGATCATTAGAAAAAAAGATTCCAAAAAGTGATAATACAAGTTTTTGGCTAATTTCAAAACAAATTAAGTTCAATATTTCCTTTTGAAAATTTAGGATGCAGCTGGACTCCATGGTACATGCCTGTAATGTCAGTACTTGGAAGGCTGAGTTGAAAGGCTGAGACTGACAGCCTCAGCAACTTAGCAATGCTCTTAATAACTCAGTGAGACCCTATTTCCAAATAAAAAATAAAATAGGTCTGGGGGCATGACTTGAAGGTAGAATGCCCCTGAGTGGTTCAATCCCCAGAACCACAAAATGAGAGGTGGGGAGAGGAGGGGGGGAGGGAGAGGGAGAGGGAGAGGGAGAGGGAGAGATAATCTTAGAATGGTTCTATAAACTACGTTTCATTTTATACCAAGATCAGTAGATAAGTTTACTATTATATAAAGGCCTTGCTTCTGTAATTCATTTTCTAAAAGGTTCCTCCTTTGTTTTTATGAATTAACCACTGGTGCCAGGCATGGTGGCACATGCCTATAATCCCTATACTTGAAAGGCTGATAGAAGAGGATCATAGGTTAAAGACCAGCCTTCAGCATCTTAGAAAGAACTTATTTCAAAAAAAAAAAACAGTCTGGGGGTGCAACTCATAGGTAGGATGCACCTGTGTGAAGTTCCCCATACCAAAAAATAAAAATAAAATTTAGTCATTGAACATGTACAAATGTGATCATGTGTTTTATCTTCCTAACATCAAAAAAAAAGATGTGTTACATGACTCTTCATTCTGCCTCTGACACGGACACACAAAATTAGTTGCCCATAAATCAGGACAGGTTTGTAAGATATCTCTATGAAGTCAACAAATCCTTGTAGGACTTTGATTAAATCACAAAACTAGAAATTTCATATCTTTACTTATTATACACATCTTCTATCATATCAAAGTTTCCTTTATTTGTTTTTGCTTTTTTCTTTTACAACCTATCCTATTTCCCACAATAGTAAATAGCTGACTTGTATGTTATAAAAGGCCATCAGTCATAACCCACTGGAATCATTTTCATGTGGATTCAACTATGTGACAGTTGGCAACATCAACTCACTTGAAATAGTTCCCATAATATCACAAAAAATAGCTACCTTCAAATAACTCTCTTCCATCTGCCTTATATAACAATGGTGAAAAAGCTTCAAATTAAATGTGATATTGCCAGCTGAGAATGTTAACAAACTTGTTTATATCATATTTGTCTCTAAAACATGAATTCTGAAAGAGTTTAAATTATAATTACTCTTTACACTCTATCCTTGTGCTTTCATATAATTTTGTGTGTATGTGTTTGTGGTACTAAGGATTAAACCTAAGGGCATTCTATCTCCAAGCTATACCCCCCAGACCTATTTTATTTTTTATTTTAAAACAAGGTCTCACTACTTTCTGAGGCTGTTCTCAAACCTGCAATCCTCCTGTCTCAGCCTCCCAAGTTCTAGGACTACAGGCATGCACTGCCACACCTGGCCTCCATATAATATTTTCACCTGTCCCAGACCTTTCATATCTATTTGCAACATCATACAGTTTACCTCTCAGGATTAGAAAACCAGTAGACCATTCTGTGCAGTTGCTGTGTTTTGTCAAACCTAATTCTTCTGTTCTTGAAAATACTAAGACAAGCCAGGTGTGGTGGCACACACTTATAATCCTAGCATTTGGGGGGTTGAGACAGGAGTATCGGGGTTTGCAGACAGTCATGCTACTTAGTGAGGTCCTTTGCAACTCAGTGAGACCCTGTTTCAAAATAAAGAATAAAAAATAGGGCTGGGGGTATCACTCAGAGGTAGAATGCCCCTAGGTTCCATCCCCAGTACTGCTAAAAAAATAAATAAATATTAAGACAAACACAGGTATATAAGATAAAATGTAGCATTTTGATACAAATTCCATTGAATTATATACATTTATTGAGTTCTTCTGGAGATTCTGTAATGTAGTAGGTGTTGGGGATTTTGAATGAGCTATTCTCTTCTGACATGAAGGAGCTTACAGAACAAATTTTAAAACATGCCACACATACTTTGTTCCTTAAAGCACCAATCTTAAGCAAGATTTTACACAGGAAATGGGTGACATTAACATGGAACCTGCCTTCTCAGAATCCACAGTCAAAGGGGAGAGAGGAATCAAGAAGGTCAATAAAGCTGGAAATACTACGTCGCATCAGTGAGACATGGATAAAGCACACTAAGGACTGGAAGAAAGAAATCTCAGACACAAGATGTTATTTTAATATTTAATAACTATGCAAGCTGATTAGAGAAGTTTCTTTTTGGGAGAAGGATTCACATAGATTTAAATGGATGAAATCATTATTTTCCAATGTGTATCAAAATAGCAAGCTACAGTGTACTTGATGGTGTTAGCTAAATAGGAACACATTTGCATAGCATCTGATCTGCAGCTTTTTGCAGTGCTTTTGTTGGAAGTTGACAGAAGCCTTCCAGGTGTCCATGTTTTTCCCAGAAAGACATTTTCCATTTCCACATCTCCACATAAAGTATGACATTATGTGCTAAAAGCATTGTCAAATGTTAGGTTTAAAAGGGTCTCTGTCAGCCTGGTGTGGTGGCGCACGCTTGTAATCCCAGCATTTGGGAGGCTGAGACCTGAGGATCGCGGTTCATGGACAGCCTTAGCTACTCAGTGAGGCCCTCCGAAACTTAGTGAGACCCGGTTTCAAAATAAAGAATAAAAGGGTCTCTGTGGGCTGGAGATGAGGCTCATTGGTAGAGCTCTTGTCTGACAAGCACAAAGCCCTGGGTTCAATCCTCAGTACTTCAAAATTAAGTATGTAAGCAAATAATAATAAAAGAACTATTATAAGTCTGTCAAATATTTTTAATTCCAAATATAAGTCCCATCAGCAAAGCAAATGAAAACTAAATATGCAGCTGGGTCCTTCTGGGAAAATAGCCTTCTAGACAGAGCCACAGGAGCACTATAATATGATGAAAAGCTAGCTAGACATTGTGTTTTACAATATTCGGTGTAGTACCTTTCTAAAGGACAGAATTTAATAATTAAATCACAGTGTTAAAAGGGGATAGCGATTACATGGTAGAACCAAGTTCTCTAATGTATATCTCATCCTGTGCATTTTTTATTGTCCTAATACATCTATAGATTTCCTTCTCCTGGTGTTGGTTTTATTCACCAACACTAACCTTAAAAGTTAGTATTAGACTGTCTTTGACTTTTCTACTTAAAGAAGGTCTTTCTCACCCTTCTAACCCAACTAATTCCTACTCGAGATCAAACAAAAGTGGATGGAACTAAAAGAGTTTAACTCTTCATTTACTCTTTGTTTTATGAGCAAAATGATGTGTGCAGGCTATGATCCAAAGAAGAGACTTAGGGGAACACATTAAAAGATGCTAATCATTATCCAAAAGCTGCCATCCTGGGAGATATCTAAAATTGGAAGCACAAAATACACAGAGGTATCCAGAAACAAGAACCAGAGTTCAGACCTAAGGCAGCTCAGTACAGTCTGCCAAACACTTCCTCCTTGCTTGGCTCTATTTACTGTGGGTAAAACACATATTCAGCTGCTTTCAGCCAGTGGCATATAGAGGTGTCAGCCTTGACACAGCTCAGCCTTAAAGGCCTCCCTCAGAACTTGCCCACCCTTAGGTCTTACCTTAAGTTCTTGATGAGATTTCTCTTCCCATTTTCTGTGCAATTGAAATGAGTTTATCACCACTTAGACTGTTAGATAAACTTGGAGCATAGCAATTCATAAAAATAGGGTAAAAGTCAGGCTTTTTTACCCTGAGGCAAAGCTGTGCAGGAAAAGTTTAGTAGCACAAGCAGGTCAGACCCAATAAAAATTCAGATGCATGTGATTATAAGGTTGAGCCTACAACTGATGAATCAGTCTGCAAATAAAATCTTTTAAAAAATATTTTCCCACCTGGGAGGTCCAGGTCAGAGTATTGTGAGGTAGAGACCAGTCTGGGCAACTTATTGGAAAATCGTTTCAAAATAAAAATAAATAAATAAATAAATAAATAATAAATATTAAAATAAAATACCTTCATCAAATGCTAAGGCCAAAGCTAAGGTTAAAGAATAGTTCAGCTACACCAGGTACTTAAAGACCAAGAGGACAGGAGAGCTCTGAACATTAAAGCAGCAGTAGATCTTGGAATCCAGGAAGATTCCATGAAGCCAATTTTCAGAGTATTGTGAAGAATAAATGGCATGATGTAGCTAAAGTAGTTCCCCCAGTGGTTTCTCCCTGTAGTCTCACTCTTTCTTCTTCCTCCTCTCAAGAATCAGAAAACATGAAATGCCCCATAGACTTGTCATACCCACAGGAGGCAGTAAGTGCCAAAGGGCAAGGATCATAACAGAGTATTGTGATTCACAAAGCTTCTGCTTAGTCACACATTTGTGCTAGAAAAAAACAAATAAATGAATGTGGAAAAGTACAGGATTTTCGCTGTTTTAAAGTCAGTTTTTTCTGTACTATCATGGTAGTATTTGACACACTATGAAAGAATAAGTATACCTAGTTTTCTTCACTTCAGTATTCTTGGGGCCTCCGCATTTTCTGGTTTGTTTGAATGCCATTATGTGCCTTCCCTACCATGGCGCCATGGGCGTTATCACACAACTATTTCTTATAAAAAAGTTTGCTTCACATATTCCATACTTTCCCCCTACCTGCAGCCCCTAGCTGGCATTTCTTTGTGCTTGGAAATAGCAAGTTCTGATCCACAAAGCTTTATCCGAGTACAACACACTTTCTCTGCCGGTACATGCAAAGGGCTGGATCAGCAACTGGCCTATTATTTTTTTAAAGTTTATGATATTCCTTGTATACCCGGTAAAACTATTATTGGTCATATAAAATTAAATGACGATTAGTTTAAATTTTCATTATTTATAATGAATTAGATATATAAAATGTTGAAATGCAAATAATATATATATAAAAAATAAAAAGAGTGAATTAAAATTGTATACAAGTAAAAGAATAAAGCCCCAAACATAGTCAACTAGAGAGAGAGGTGAAAACAATCCATGTTACTTTTCAGAGCTAGTTAACCATCTAGATTCCTTCTCTCTGCAAATTCTCCTAGCAGGCCCACCATGAGGAAATTGCTCACTCCTCTTTCTTTCTTTCTTTCTTCCTTCCTTATTTATTTATTTATTTATTTTTGGTGGTACTGGGGATGGAACCCTTCTACCTCCGGGCTACACTCCCAGACCTAGTTTATATTTTATTTGGAAACAGGATCTCACTAAGTTGCTGAGAGCCTCACTAAGTAGCTGAGGCTGGCTTCGAACCTGCGCGATCCTCCTGTCTCCGCCTCCCAAGCGCGGGGATTACAAACGTGTGCCACCATGCCCGGCTCACTCCTCTTTCTTTTAATAACACTATACCAAAAGTTGTTTACTTTCTATGCGACCACAAAGTTAGAGAGCTGTAGCTAGGCATGTTCAGGGGACCAACCCATCTTAGTCGATGGGATGTGACTGTAAGATTGGGACACTCAAGGTTTGGTTTTCAGTCTTTGGTGATGCTACTCCATGCTCTTTCTCCATTCCTGCAAGTTAGAACATGACTGTGGTACTAGTGGCAGCTTAAAGAAGGACAACTGGCTCATTTCACATTAAGGAGAAAAACTCACCTATTATTATGACAATCCCAAAAGAGACAAACTATAATCTTATTTAAGCCATCTTACTTGAAGGGTCTCATTATTTCAGCAGCTTAGTTTTTACCCTAAACAATAAGTCCAACAATCTATATCCAGGCCTTAGAAAAGAAAAATTGTTTCCTATCTGGGCATCATGGTATATGCCTATAATACCAGTACTTGGGAGTAGAATCAGGTTTGAGGCCAGCCTCAACAATTTAGCAGACACTCAGGAACTTTGAGACTCTATTTCAAAATATAATTGAAAAGTTGGGGGGTGTAGCTCAGAAGTGGAATTCCCCTGAGTCTAATCCTCAATACCAAAAAAATAAAAAGTTTGTTTTAGCTTCAACCCAGCTGACTAAAGAGTATCCAGATACTCCACACTACTGGCAATGGACAGAGAACTAGCTATATAACTAGGAACATAAGTTCCCAGGACAAAAAAGGAGACCATCATCTTTCAACACATATAGTTATTGTCCTAATCAAGACCCCTAACTTAGCAACAAATATTGACTCATGTAGAATATTGAGCGAAAGCCTTGGATAATCCTGCGTATTCACAGATACCATAGCAAAGTACCAACAGATTCATAAGAACTGAAGTCATTAAGGAACTGACTCCCCTCTTTATCTCTCTCAAGATCCACACAGATTCTAGTTTTCTAAAATCTGCACAATTTTTCTCTGCACAATTTCTCTGTTGTCTTCCATCTTTTTACAAAGTTTCTGGTAACAGAGCACCAATTACTTAGGGCAGTCTATTACTGGTGTTATATAAAGAACAGGATCTCAAATAAAGATATTATAGACAGACATAACTCTAAAGTATGTCCACCAAAGATGTTAAACTCTTACAAATCTTCTTTTTGTTCTTAGCAATACTCTCCCTTGGTATCTTTCCTCTATCACTGTGAAAATCCATTCTTCTGTGGGGAGATCTTCCTTCCAGGTCTCCTTGTTCTCTGATGCCTTGGTTTGTGAAAGATGACACCAGTCAAGCTCTGTGCCAAGGTTCGGAGCTAATATGAGCACCATTTCCCCAAATTATCTTAGCTCTTCTCCAAAATTCTATCCTTGTATCTATCTTTTCATTCTTTTGAGATCTCCAGCATTTTTTATCTAACTGATATCTTGTATCGATACTTGATACCATAGTCCACATAGGATGTATCATGAAGGTCAAAGAACTATTTACCCTGGATCTCACTCAATAAGTCCTCAAAAAATACTTCTTTTTTTGTGGTACTGGGGTTCCCGGAAGCCCTTCTACCTCTGGGCTACACTCTCAGACCTATTTTATATATATTTTTAATTTGGAAACAGAATAACTGCACGATCCTCCTGTCTCGGCCTCCCAAGCATGGGGATTACAAGCGTGTACCACCATGCCCGGCCTCAAAATATACTTCTAATAATCTCTGCCTTTGTTAGATTACACACAGTCTCTGATTTACGCTGAAGATTTTATTCATCATAAAACTTTAGTAGCCCATTACTAGATATCTGTACTGTAGCACAAACTATTTTTAAAGAAACCCCGTATAAACATATGAATAATGTAATTATGTTGCACTATAATATATGTATTAGAACAATTATTTCTTACATGTAAACCTGGTTTGACCTTTTCTCTAAATGTATTTTAAAGAAGAAAGGAATGAAGGGAGGAAGAGAGGAAGGGAGGATGGAAAAAAGGAGGGACAGCGGCGTGGAGGAAGGGATGAAGGGAAGGCAGGGAGGAACAAGAAGCACCCAGCCTTGGTCATTCACCAAAAGGCTCTGGCTTGGCTTTAGCTCGTAGCTGTCCACTTGAGCTACCCCACATACATTTATATATGTCTTATTTAAGTTTATGGATATAGAGAAGTAGCCATTAAGTAAACAACACTAGAAAGACCAACCATAGAAATGTCAAGGCAGATTTCTTTCAACTGGGAGTGGTAGGAGTGGTCTTGTGGAAGATGTGGTATGTAATTTGGCTTCACAACATAATGATATTTTGTGTGGTGTGAATGACACTGACAAGGGAAAGTAAAAACCATTAGGAGAGTTAAAAAAAAAAAAAAGGCCAGGCGTGGTGGCGCATGCTTGTAATCCCAGCGCTTGGGAGGAGGAGACAGGAGGATCGCGCAGTTTCGAACCCAGCGTGCTGGCTTAAGAGACCCTGTTTCCAAACAAAAAGTATTTTGAAAAAAAATAGGTCTGGGAGTGTAGCCTGGAGGTAGAAGCGCTTCCAGGAACCCCAGTACCACCAAAAAAAAAAAAAAAAGGCGAAGGAGAGAGAGCCAATCTGCTTATTTGGGAGAGTATCCTTGCTGGAACTGGATGGAGCTTGCAATGGATGATGTTTACTCAAGCTTTAACGCACAGAAAGGGAAGAATACAAGGAAACAGCCATGTTTGCCTGCATGACTATTTTGCCCAGAGTCATCCTGGAAAGAAACAAAATAAGAAACAGAACCAAGGTTCTGGAGTGTGTAAATGTAAGGTCCACGGAGGCAGAAAGCCTGATTTCCAGATGCTCCATCCCAGAGCTCAGAGCAGTGCCTAGCATTCAGATAGACTGAAGTATGCCAACAAATGCCTGTCTTGTGGCAGGAACTGTGCCCGCCTGTTTACCTACAGTAGCTCATTCAAGTCTCACACAGAAACACAGAGGAGGAAACTGAGGTTTGGAGAAAAAAATCAGTATTTTGCCCTGGGTTGTCCAGTGTATAAATGGCAGTGCCAGAATTCAAACCCTCCTCTACTTGACTAAATCCAGAGCTATTAACCACCATGAAATAACTTTTCACCAGACAGGAAACCAGACTATGACTATAGCATGGAGTAATCTCAGTTTGGCACAACGTTCTCTGTTGATACCATCATTCAAATACAAACTGGAAGATCCAGTTTTGTAGAAGGGTGAGGGGGCGCAGGGTACTGAGGGAAGCTGGGCAGTCAGTCCGACTCTGTTTTATGGTCCCAAATTTGGTTTTCCTGAATTTTAATTAGAACTAGAATTAGTTCAAAGCATAAATGCTTTCTCTGCTTCTCTCTTTGGTGCAGTGTCTTGTAGAAGAAAAACAGGA
Source organism: Muscardinus avellanarius (assembly GCF_963383645.1). NCBI lineage: Eukaryota > Metazoa > Chordata > Mammalia > Rodentia > Gliridae > Muscardinus > Muscardinus avellanarius. The sequence continues at coordinate 73,481,121 of NC_137786.1, forward strand.
AATGTTTCTACATTAAGCAAGTAGCATCAAAAAAAAAAATGTCAGTATTAAAAAGCACCAGGTAATTCCTTAGATTTGGAAGCTTCGATTTGCTTTTAATAAAATTCCAAGAATGTCTCAATAAGCAATTACTCAGAAATATGTTGGTGTTCCCTTGGCAGACTTAAGGTGAATTATTTCTAAATCTAACCATTTCTATGAATCATCATGAACTCCAAGACCTGTATTTTATTCTGGTTCTTTATAAAATAATACAAGATAGAAGAATGAGAAGATAGGATGAATAAGAGAGAGGAAAATGTATTAAATAGTACCATTCAGTTTGTATTCGTTACTTTTGTATTCAAGGACTTTGGCAGGTGGCATTGTATATTCAGGCTACTAAGTGTATTTCTGAATGTTCCTACTGAATACCAGAGTAAGACAACAGAGACCAAGCTGACTGCCAGCCTTGGCCTGGCTAGTAAAGAACGGAAATGAGTCATCCATTTTTCGCCCACACTCTTGAAACTAAACCTGAAAGGAAAAAAAGTTTAACACAAAAGAACTCCATCTTGTTTATTCCCTTGTCCATGTCTATTAGAACAGTGTCTGGCATAAATGTTTAAGCATCGATGTTTAGTGCATGTTTCTTAAATGAATAAGTGAATTTTTCCCTAATCAAAAAACTTGCAAGAAATAAAGAACAAGAGAATAATGCTTATCATCCATAGAGAGCTCTCTTGAGTTTGCTGAGACGACAGATAGCCCTATAGTCAGGATCTACTGAGACCTCAAATAGGCAGCATAAACTTAACATACCCAAAATAGAACTTCTAACTTCCTCTCCTATGAACAAGTCTCCCACAATCTTCTCTCAGTAAGTGTGCTTCCATCTCACCAGCTGCTCAAAGCAAATACTGGGAGTCATACTTGATTTCTCCCTTCCTCTCATTCCCTCTACCCAAACCCTCAGTACAGACTCTGTCCCCAGAATGAATCCTGAGTCCAGTCACTTGTAGCATCTCCTGCACTGGGACTCAGTCACACCACCAGATGCAAACATCTGCCCCCTGACAATTCTGTCTAATTGGGCTCCCTGCTTCCAATGTGCCTGACTGTAATTTCATCTTCATCCAGCTAAAAATATGATCATTTCAGATCATGAATATTAGTTCCCTCCTCTGTCTGTAATGCTCCAGTGGCTTCATGTTGTACTTACAACAAAAATGCAATGTGTTGTGGCTTCTAGGTTATGGGGAATAGGTCACTTCTTCCATTCTGTGCCTTCGTCTTCCTCTCTCCTGTCTCTGCTCTTGAAAGCTGGGTTCAGTTTCTTCTGTTTGAACGGTTCAGGTTGTTTCCCATCTCAAGGACTTGTACTTCTCATTTCTCTGTATGAAATTTCCTTCCTCCAGATCTTCCTGGGGCTGACTCTTTCTCATCCATGTTTTAGCACAAATGGCTCTTTCTCTAACATACTTTTCCTGACTAGTGTTGACCCTCCTCGCAACACCCACACAGACATGCACATTCTATCCCATCACTCTGTTTTCTCTATACAACTGGACACTCTCCAAAGTGACATTATGCTAATATCTCCTTGATTAAACTATCTCGAGGTATTTTTGATAAAAGTAGGGATCTTATTAATCTTGTTCATCGTAGTTCCTAGACTTCACTAGATGATTCTTGAAGGAATGAATGTTTTCTGAAAGTCTTGGAACAGTATTTGTGGTTGTTTTGAGTACTTTTGCCGAATGCTACTTGTTCATTATGTTATGGGGTCTCTGAAAGCAGGATAGCAGCTGATTGAGACTGTCATTTTCTATTGGTTTTTCAGCAGAATTTGACATCCCTTTCTTTAGGAAATACTTTTAAACTGCCAGCGTACCATAGAGCCAATTCTGACACATCTGTGTCAAAAATTAATTTCCTCAATTCTGTGTGTATAGAGTTCAGCTTGTTTCTAAATACACCCCACATCCTGCATAGCCATGGTTGCTGATTCTTTTAACAACACCTTTCCCCATTTCTCTACCTTTCTCTCTCACTTTTATGCATACTGATAATCTCCTAAATATAAATGGCTGAGTAGTAAATGCAGGGAGAGAAAGAGAAATTATCATTTGCAAAGGAAAGGAGAGCTCCTGTTTCTTAGCCAAGCACTTCTTCAGTAGCTAAGTTCTCATTAGAAAGCTCACTTTCAGAGAGTCCTTCCAAGGTGTCATTTGGGATGACTTCACTTCGCTGCACCAGTGTGCCATCTCGTGACACCCTGAGGCTACTTTCCAGGACTGTCACAGAATGACACCCTGTCCCGATCACCATTAAATAATATTAATTACCTAGTCTGATCTTCAAAGTCTAAGAATACAGCCTGCATCTACACCAGGAGAAATCTGATCTTCCTTAAGATGGTGTTAAATAATTTTTAACTTAGTGTAATAACTTAGCCTTCATGCTTGAATTAGTTGCACTAAAGCACTGTCTTCCATTGCAAATAAAACTGTATTTCTAGTTTTAGATTTATTCTACAGTAGTCGCCATTTACCTACCTGTTCTTCGACTTTTACTCAAATTACAACTTAACTCTGACGGGATGCTGGTGTTTTATTACTTATTTTTATTTTTTTAGTTTCTATGTTGAAGAGAATAGAAATAACACAACCTGAAAAAAAAAATATACATCCTAGAGAAGAAAATAAATGAGGTTAAATTATCCCCAAAGTTATTAAAAGAATTTCAGCTATTCAAAGAAGTCTTCACAAGCTGGGTGTAGTGACACATGCCTGTAATCCCAGTCTTCAGGAGGCTGAGATAGAAGGCTTGAGGCTAGCCTCAGCAACTTTATGAGCACTTCAAAACTTAGTGAGAACTTGTTTCAAAATAAAATGAGAAATAGGACTGGAGAGTTCAGAGGCTTCTTAAAACCTTTTGAGTTTCAAAAAATAATTATTAAAAACATCTCCCTAAACAATGTCCCTTTATGAGTATTTTCAATTTTTTTGATTGAATTTTGTGCTCAAACAGTTGAGGTGATATCATAGGATCTATTTCACTTGGAAAATAAACATACACTTAAGATAAAGAAATGGCTGGCAATGTCTTAGCACGAATTGGGTTTCTGTTACAGTTGTTTTCTGTTTTTTTTTTTCCTTTTTCTTTCTTTTCTTCTTCTTTTTTTTTTTTCCATACTGGAAATTAAACCCAAGAGCATTCTACCTCCGAGCTATACCACCAGCTCTACCTTTTATTCTTTATTTTGAAACAGAGTCTCACTAGGTTGCAGAGGGCCTCACAAAGTAGCTGAGGCTGTCAGGGAAACTCAATCTTCCTGTCTCAGGCTCCCAAGTACTGGGATTACAAGCATGGGCCACCACGCAAGGTCTGTTACAGTTTGTAAAATATCTTCCCCCAAAATACATTCTCAAGTTCCTATATCCTGTACTTTTTTTTGTAAATGGCAATAATTTTCTAGAACAAATATTATTTATAATGATCAAGTAGTTATATATAAAATAGGTATAACATAAAACCTGGAGAAGCATTACTAGTTGTTATTATACATTGAATAGCATTTTTCATTTTTGAATTTTTAGTTCTGGGAATTGAACCCTGGGTATTAGGCATGCTGGGCAAGTGCTCTACCACTGAGCTACATGCCTGCCCATAAATACCATTTCTTAATGTTATCGTGGCATATTTCTGATCTCTAAGAATACAGCCACAGAGGTACTTTTGATACTCCATATAAACACACCTCATAAATGACATTCACTGCTTGTATGTCCTCTTTCCAAATTTTATATCACTAATTTATTTGTGATAAGTTAAAAATAATACACCTATAAAAAATGATTGAAGCAGGAATGATGGTACAAGCTTTTAATCTCAGTACTTGGGATGCTGAGACAGGAGGATCACTTGTTCACAGCCAGCCTTAGTAACTTAGTAAGCCCCCGCCCCCCTGCAACTTAGTGAAACCCTATTTCAAGATGAAGAATAAAAAAGAGGAGTGGGTATATAGCTTGGAGGTAGAATACCCCTGGATTAAATCCCTAGTTACTAAAAAAAAAAATTGAGAAAAACAATTTTTTACCACCTAGGGAGTAAAGTTAAGAAATCATACCAGGCGTGGTGGCACATGCTTGTAATCCCCGTGCTTGGGAGGCAGAGACAGGAGGATCACGCTGGTTCGGAGCCAGCCTCGCTGGCTTAAGAGACCCTATTTCCACACCCTATTTCCACATAAAAAAGTTAAAAAATAGGTCTGGGAGTGTAGTCCATGGGAGTGTATCCCAGAGGTAGAAGGGCTCCCGGGAACCCCAGTACCACCAAAAAAAAAAAAAAAGAAAGAAGAAAGAAAGAAGAAAGAAAGAAAGAAAGAAAGAAAGAAAGAAAGAAAGAAAGAAATCATGACCATTTAGTTTTAACAAAATGTGGGAAATTTATTGTTTTAATTTTTTTATTTTTATGTGGTTCATATTGAAAATGGCATACATTCAGACTGTGCTTTGTGCCCTCTCCCCCTCTCACTTCCCCTTTCTCTCCTTCCCAACAATGAGTGTCCAGGTTGACCATGCTACATTCATACTTTTACACATATTTGAATGTAGCTCCTCCATTAATCAGCCTTCTTCCTCTCTTACCCTTCCAATCCAGTTTTGCTGAGGTTTCCCCTCATGCTAAGACATTGCCAGCCATTTCTTTATCTTAAGTGTATGTTTATTTTCCAAGTGAAATAGATCCCCTCTCTGGTATTCCTAATACTCCCTAGTTTGGGCATATTAGAGAAAACATATGTCTCTTCTCTTTCTGTCTTTAGCTGAACTCACTTAACATAATGTTCTACGGGTCTTTCCATCTTCTTGCGAATGACATGATTTTGTTCTTCTTTATAGCTGAGTAGAATTCCATTGTGTGTATTTCCCATTATTTTGCAATCCATTCATCTGTTGATGGAGACCTAGGTTGGTTCCATATTTTGGCTACTATAAATTGTGCTGTTAAGAATGTGGACATGCATATGCTACTGTAGTTCTGATTTCAGACCCTTTGGAAAGATATGCAGGAGTGGTATAGCCAGATCATATGGTGGACCTATTCCCAGTTTTCAAAGGAATCTCTACACTGATCTCCATAGTGGCTGAACTAGTTTGCATTCCCACCAACAGTGTAAAAGAGTTCCTCTTTCCCCACATCCTCACCAACATTTGTTGTAATTTGATTTCTTTATGCTTGCCACACTGGGGTTAGATGGAATCGCAGCATAGTTTTTATTTGCATCTCAAAATGTGAGAAAATTAAATATTTAAATTGAAATATTGAGAAGCCGGGCGTGGTGGCGCACGCCTGTAATCCCCGCGCTTGGGAGGCAGAGACAGGAGGATCGCGCAGGTTTGAAGCCAGCCACGAGTGCTGGCTTAGGAGACCCTGTTTCCAAATAAAAATGTAAAAATAGGTCTAGGAGTGTAGCCCAGAAGTAGAAGGGCTTCCAGGAACCCCAGGACCACCAAAAAAATAAAAATAAAAATAAATAAATAAATTGAAATATTGAATAGAACTAGCCGGGCATGGTGGTGCACACTTGTAATCCCAGCATTCGGGAGGCCGGAGAATCATGGTTCACAGACAGCCTCAGCTACTTAGTGAGGCCCTTAGCAACTCAGTGAGACCCTGTTTCAAAAAACAAAAAGACTAAAAAATAGAGCTGGGGGCATAGCTCAGAGGTAAAATATCCTTGGCTTTTATCCCCAGTTCTGCAAAAAAGAAAAAGAAAAAAAATGTTTGATGACTAAATTAAATGGAAAGTATTTAAACTTAAACATTTAAGCTAGGTGTGGTAGCACATACTTGTAATCCCAGTACTTGGGACACTGAGACAGGAGAATCACAGGTTCACAGCCATCATCAACAACTTAGTGAGACCTCTGCAATTTAGTGAGATCCTGCTTCAAAATAAAGAATAAAAAATAGGGCTGAGGGTATAGCTCATAGAATAGAGTACCCTTGAGTTCAATCCCAGTTACTGTAAAAAAAAATTAAACATTTAAATGGAAAAGTAAAAATGTAGTGATTAAATATTGAATCAGATTAGTGAATGAAATGATTTAAAAGAAAAATTGTTCTCAAAATGTCCTATTTTAATGATATTCTGACAAACAGTAAATACCATATGTATTTGTAAGTAATAAAAGGAAAGGTAGGACAATAAAGCTAAAGAGAAAATATGTAAAGCCTGAAATAGCCTAGGCAACTGACTTCCAGAAGAATATTTTTGGTAACTTTTCCTGAGGCAACACCTAGTTAAAATACTTTAAAAAGTAATTCACATAACACATGTATTTTTTAAATCCCATTTTTTTAAATAGCCAAGTGAATTGAATTTCAAGCACTTGGAAACCTGATAACAGAATGTATTCCATGTTTCACATCGCCAACTGGGGACAAAGAAAAAGCACAGCAATAAAATGCTCGGTTCCAATCTGCTAATACTGCAAAGTTTGAACTGGCAAATAACACAAATTGGCACTTCTTGTGAAGATGCAATCCTGCTTAAAAATAATTATTCTCTAGTGGAAAAGAGTATGGGCATTGAAAATTCACAGTATGGTAAATAAAATATACTTTGCAATTAATCCCTGTGGGTGGGTATATATTAGGCCAAACTCTGACTCCTATACTTGCCTTAGGCTCCTATTAAGGTCAGAAAAGTATGGAATTATGTTGAATGTTCAAATCTTAATAACATTTTTAGTTCCACAATTAGAGATAAAAAACTATAAATGTCCTCTAAATTGAAAGATTTATTTCATATCATTTCCTGAATCCTTAGAACAAATCCTACAAGAAAATGAGAGCTTAGTTGGATTAAATATTTATTAGAAAGAAGAAAAAAGGAGGAATAAAGCAGAAAGAAAAGGAAGAAGAGAGAGGATGATGAGGAAGGAAATTATGTAGTTAACAGACCTCATGGATTCTCCAGGATAGAAATATACTTATCCTATCACAGAAGATAATTATTACCAAATCTTTGTACTCCTAGACAACACTGCTGAGTCACAAATTTACCTAGGACTCCTTACTATCCCTTCTATAGACACTTCAACAGTGACTTTTCTTCTACCAGTCTTTTTCCTGTAAATATATGTGTGTGTGTGTGTGTATATATGTATATACACATATATATAGTAAAATATTTATGTTTTATAAAAATATATTTTGTAAAATATTTACATTTTTTGTAAAAATGGATTTTTACAAAAATATTTACATTTTTTGTAAAAATGGATTTTTACAAAAATATTTACATTTTACAAACATATATATACATATATTTTTACTAGATGTCACAAAGACAGTAAGTTAAATGCCCATTAAATGTGGCTTGACAGTCACTTAGGCACTGGCATGTCACTATAAGTCGTTTGAAGACCAAAATGTCCTACAGATCCAAAGGTAGGAAGCTATAATTCACCCCTCACTTGCTCTTGCACAGAACCAGTGTGATTTTGGCTGTGCTCATAGAGCTTCAACCTCCATCATTGTACACAGCCTATAACTTCTGACACCTTGGAGCCTTTGCCTGAGGGCCTTCTCTGCTACAGAAGCATGACCAGAAAGGAGAGAAAAGGGAGTTGATATCTTCAGTAGCAGCCTCACTCAATAAGTAAACAGAAATTCTACATCACCCCTTAGAGATCCCTCGCAGAAATGATCCCCAGTGGTGAGCAGTGATTAACCACTTGTTAAGATACCTTTTTCTGAGTTCCTTTCTCCTGGTTTGTCTCACATCCCTATTCTTTATTTCTTTCTTTTTTTTTTTTTTTTTTTTGGTACTGGGGATGGAACTCAAGGGCATTCTACCTTGAAGCTACACACCCAATCCTATTTTTGATTCTTTATTTTAAAACAGGGTCTCACTGAACTGCAAAGAGCCTCACTAAGGAGCTGAGGCTGTCCGCGAACCGCGATCCTCCGGTCTCAGCCTCCCAAATGCTGGGATTACAAGCGTGCGCCACCACGCTTGGCTCACTTCCCTACACTTTAAGATGACGCTTCATGGGATCACTTTATAAAAAGCTATTTACTCTTGAATCCTTATTTTATGTTTTAGTGGTACTGGGGATTGAACCCAGGGCATTCTACCTCTGAGCTACACCCAACCCCATTATTATTATTATTATTATTATTATTATTATTATTATTATTATTTATTATTATTATTATTTATTATTATCATTATTCATTTATTTTTGAAACAGAGTCTAAGTTGCTGAGGGCCTTGCTAAATTGCTGAGGCTGTCCTCAAACACGTGATCCTCCTGTCTCAGCCTCCCAAGTATTTGAATCCTTATTTTACAGTTTACTTATTCAAGAACATTTGTTTAATTTATATCAGGGACTAAGAAATATGACAGACTCTGGGAGATCAGACATGAACCTTGAGGACAAATATGTGAATATTTTCAAGCAGGGAACAGGGTTATGCATTTCCTCAAACTCATCTTACAGAAGACCACATCCTCCACATCAACTTCTCTAATCAGCTCTATTCATTATTGCTCACCCTTTTCTTCAGACAAAATGAGTCATATACCAATGATTACTTAATGCTGCAGAAAATGTTGTTCTTTCATCAAAACTTTCCTGATTTCCTCCTCTCTTTCTCAGCAACTTTAACAGACATTCAATTAGACTCTCTCAATTGTTATTTTCTCTTCCAACTCTGCAAAATTCTTTGGGTTGTTCTTTATGGCAAAGCAATATTTCATGTCATAGTAGCCAGTAATATTCTAGCCCTCTTTTTTCATTTCCCATACTCCTTTGTTCATTTGTGTGCTTTCACCAATGAAGTAAAAAGCAATTTTGCCATATTCAAGCCACTTTTAAATGTTTCACCCCAATTCTAGTATACCATAATAATACACTTAACCCAACTAAAATCTTAGGATAGGTATTATCTGTTTCATAGATTATAATTTTTTTCTTTTTTCTATTTGTTTATTTGAGATGGAGTCTCACTAAGTTGCTGAGGCTGACTTTGAATCTGTGGTCCTCCTGTCTCAGCCTCCCAAATACTGGGATTACAGGTGTATGCTACCACACTCAGCTAACTTATACTATTTCTACATTAGAGTATGCAATTCAATCTGCACTTACCCCATGATCATATACAAAGAGCCTAGGTGGATTTTTCTTATGTTTTTCTTAGACATTTATGAGAATCTATAAAATGGTCAGCTTCCAGATATTCCTCTGGTATTTGAAGAAGTATATGCTTATGTTTGCTTCTCACTGACCAGTTGTTAATAATTTTTTCAAATGTTTATTATTATTATTAATATTAATATTAATTATTTAAGTATATCCTTTGTGATTCAGACTTTTTGAGGAAGTTTCTTCTCTAGATCCAAGAAACATTTTTTCCCAGGTGTGGTTTCCCTATAACTTGGGAGACTGAGACAGAGGACTACAGGTTTGAGGTCAGAGCACAGTAACTTGGCAAGACCCAGTTTCAAAGTAAAAAAATAAAATATAAAAGAGCTGAGAGTATAGCTCAGAAGTAAGATGTCCCTGGGTTCAATTCCTGGTGCCACCAAGAAAGAGAGAAATTATTTCTTGCAGAAAATACTTTTCTAGATTCCAAATACTTTTTACCTAGGAAATATCCTAATGGTTCATCCATCAGTTAATATCTTTGTTTCCACCACTAAAATTTCCCTTAACATGTTTATGTTCTTGGCATCCTGACAAAACCAGCTTCTCCATCGGTCATGTCATGTGTCAGTCACACTGGAACCTGGGGAAATATTCATATAGTGATTTTTGTTTAAAAAAAAACATTTTCTTTTTTACTGAACTTTCTCAGAGAACCCAATAATAGTATATATTTTAATATTTTTTTATTAACTGGTGTTACTCACTGACAAGCCAGTGGTATAAAAAAAAACATTATGAAAACAGGCTAAGCCTGTCAGGATTGAGAGGGCAGATTAATTTTCATCTTGTTTCAGTTCCAAATCTTCTTTTTGTAAGTGGTAGCCATCATGCCAAAAGAATGAACTGAAGATATTCCAATTCAATTTACAAGTAAGAAAGCCAACAGTTCCACAGAGTTTAGATTTAAGTACATGTTTTGTTTCAGCTGTATGAAGATGTTGCAACAGGTTTGAAAAAGCAAATTGCCAAAGTCAAAATTTAGGAGACAAGCCAGGCATAGTGGTGCATGCTTGAAATCCTGGTACTTAGGAGGTTGAGAAAGGAGGATTGCAGGTTTGAGGAGGCTAGTAAGTGGTAACTTAGTGAGATCAGATTTCAAAATAAAAATATTTCAGCCAGGCATGTTGGTGCATGCCTGTAGTCCCTGCACTTAGGAAGCTGAGATAGGAAGATCACAGGTTCAAGAACAGCCTCAGCAAGTAGTGAGACTCATCAACCTAGGGAGGCCCTGTTTCCAAATAAGAAATAAAAAATTGGGCTGGGGGGTGTACCTTGAAGTTATTATAAAATAAAAATTTTAAAGGGCTGGATATGAAGATCAGAGGTAGAATACACCTGAGTTCAATCTCCAGTATCAGGGGGAAAAAAGGGAGAGAAGGAGGGAAGGAAGGAGGGAGGGAGAAGAAAAGGGTGGAAGGGGAATTGGGGAAGATAAAACCTTAGGAGACAAATAAAAGAAATTATTTAAGTATTTGTCTTCATTGTCTCATTTTTCATAAATCAAAATGACCTCAGATAATGAAAAGTCTGATTTCTTTGACCTTAGGATTAGTGCTTGAAATGACTGGAAGAGGGGCAGATGTTTGTGAATCAGTAGTTCCAGATTACAGGAAGATGATTTTCTAGAAATGATCATTCAAAATGAATCAGAGAAGAATGAGGTATTTTTAGGCATTGACTCAAAGCACTTCAAGAGGCCTGCTAAATGGGCAAACAGCAATTTATTCTCAGATGATACCATTAAATATTGTGGAAAGAAGTAAGAACTCTGCCATTTGAGACTAAATATAAAAACAAAAACAAAGAGTTAAACTGTGAACACATATTTGTGCCTGACAAATAAAAACCATCCAGAAGAAAGCCAGGATTGAACAATAGAGCAAATATATATAAGAAATAGGAAAAAAATGACAATTGGAATATACTGTCACTAACCAGCTCAAGGAAAACTATTATTGCTTTGTAGGGTAAAAACGAAACTTTTAAATGTTCGTTACCAGCGTCAGAAGAGAGCTTCATGTTTGTAAGAAAAACCTACTGTAAGTCATCTCCAATTTTCCTTTCTCCAAGTACCATTTTAAAATGTTTTGGCGTTGCATTTTTAAAGTTCTCTTTAACGACTCATTGTCACGTAGAGTGATGGGCTGTGTGGGTCTCATGAATTGAAGTGTATTCACAGAACCAAGGGCTGTCAAGACAAGCAGATGCTATCATAACTGAGAATAAACTGAGGAAACAGGAAGATAGTGAGACCTTATTTACAAAATCGTTCTTCAGTGGGAGAAATAGTCCATCAGCAACAATAACTGCGTATTATGCCTCTGGAACTCTGAGAAAATGCTGGCATCACCATAATAATTTTCAGTTCATAAATTCCCTATTATAAATATAACACATATAAAGTAGATTTATAAGTAACCCTTTTAAGTTTTTCATAATTCAGTGTCTTCATTAATAATTTGAAGAATTTTCTTCCAGTTGTTGTCAGTATATTTTTATATCAGAATTGAGTTCTTATGGTAAGCATAGTTTTATAACTCATTTTCAATATTATAACACTAGCATTTTACCATGTTATTATAAATTTTTATTGGCAGTAAAATATTCCCTTGAATGGATATCATGCTTTCTTAACCAACCTTTTATTGATAGCTTTTCATTTTTGAATTTTTAGTAGTGTTGTGATAGGTTTTTTCATAAAGTTTCTTAAATGTCTGACTTATTTTTTAAGATCATCTCCCACAATTGCAAATACTAGGCCCAACTTATTATTAATAATTTGAAGAATCTTAAAATAAGAAACTAAATTGCTTTCAAATATTTCTTCTACTTTACATTCCCATCAATTGTATATAAATATTCAGGCACTTTTCTAAGACATCTAGGTTTATTCCATATCAATTCCAAAATAAATTATTGTATGAAATAAAGATGTCATTTAACAGTACATGTTTTACTAATGCTTAATATTATTTCAAGTATACAATTATAGAATTTTGATTTTAAAGATACTGCTGTTTATGTGTTTTCAAAGCAGCCTTAAATCCATTTTAGAAGATTCAGTAAAATTAATGTGAAATTATGATTCAGTAGTTTAATTTGCTGTATAATGGATTAAATAATAAGTATATATCTAAAACATGTTTACCCTATTGTATAAAATTTATAGCATAATATAAATAAAGTATAAATCATTTCAGTTTATGATGGTCACATTTTGCTTTTCTTAAGTGGTCAAAACTATTATTTTACCATGAGGAATGACATAAGAATTATGACATTTGGAACTATATATAAAAACAAAAACAAAGAGTTAAACTATGGACAAATATGTGTGCCTGACAGATGAAAACCATCTAAAAGAAAGCCAGGATTGAACAGTAGATAGAACATGTCCTTTTTCTAGGAAACAACTCCCAATTACAACAATATTCCTATGAAGAAAATTGATCATGTTGACAGGCTTCTACTTTATGGATATTTCTATAAAGACTTTGTGCTGAATGTTTGGGTCTTCTTGTATACTTCTGAGCAATTTTATAAGACCATAACTCACTTTGGGCTAATGTAGTTTAACTTGTTTACAAGAGAGACCTGATAATAATGAAGAGAGAGGGAGAGAGAAAAATAAAGATAGTTCATTATATTTCAACAGTGTTCATCAAAATATCCATTCACTGTATCTCTCACATTTACTTCTCATATAATTTGGATTATTTATCTGTTCAACAATCACTAAGTCAAACATGAGAAGAAGGGAGTGAGGAGGAAATTGGGGGGGATCGGGTAAGGGCTAAATGGGTGATGTGTGCATGTATGACTACGATGCACTAATAAAAAATTTTAAAAAACAATGGGAAGTCAACTAATGAATGTTTTTGTTTGTTTTATTGTTTGGTGTATTTATACTCAAGGATTGAGATGGGCTAGTGACAAGTTTTATGTCTTCATAGATTTGGAGGTCTTATTTAACCGTGTTGTGTTGTTGTTATTGTTGTTGCTGCTGCTTCTGTTTTAAAATTTATATGTTGGAACATAACAAACTACACTGTCAAATATTATAGAAGCCTACAATTTTCTCTAAAATTTTTTTCTTAAAATGTTGAACCATGTTTCTGGATACTTGATAAGAAAATATTAATAAAATTGGTGATAAGACACTTTGAGGCAAGAAATGATCTAATAATGCTTATCATAGTACTGTGGAAAGCAGGACTTCAGGCCCTCTTGCCAACCCCTGCACTGCCTCTCTGCAGCCTCAAATTTGCCTATCTTTTAGTGCCATCTTCCTTTATAAGCAAACTGCATAAGAGTCAGTATTAGTTTTACATTTCCCTTGCATGTATGTGGGTGGGTGGGTGGGTGGGTTGATGAGCATCAGGTAAGAATTTTGAGATTCTTAGAAATATATCTTGCTATAAAATATTATTACAGTCATGAAATCAGCAATTACCTGGTTGACAGGAGATAAAGACAAACAATAATAACAAAGGCCTAGGTGAGGAAGCAAGGACAAAAATTAATATTTATTGTATTTCTACTCCAAGTGAAATAGTGTGCTAAATTATCTGTATGCTTGACTTAATTTATTTTGAAAACATATTCAAAAACTAAGGCTCAGGGACATTAAGTGCTTTTCCCAGTTTATTATAACCAGCCAACATTAGAGTTTGTATTTCAAAACAAGTGTGATTCCCACATTATCTTCATGTCCCCACAACATGTCCCAGAAAGCCAGGGCAGTCAATCCTGCCCAAATGAGGTTAGAGAAATCAAAAGAGAACTCAGGAAGTCTTTTTACCTGGATGGAACAACTCAGTCTGCAAACCACTTAACTTCAATTTAAGATGGAAAACAGGATTTCAAAAGAAAAACGAAAGAAAAAAACAAGGACACAAAACTGAGTTTCAGCAAAGGCAAGTGAGTGATTAAAAATAAATCTTTCATGATTTGCTCCCACAAGCCAAAAGAAAAATATTTTTCAATCCTGCTTAGCCCAAAGTAATCTGAGATATTCAAAGTATCATAACCACTAGTGACAAACCAGAGAGTGCATTATATACTTTCACAAGCTGGGACTTCTCAGGATCAGGAAGTCGACAAGACAAGGGACCAAGTTACCCATGTCACAGCATTCAGCTTTCTGTCATGTATGGAAAAGGTCTCATGTCCGCCACTTCAGGGTGTTGGGAGTATACTGTCCAGAAACCAGACCAGGAAGTCTCTCCTCCATCCTGGCTGGGAATCCAGGATATCTCCACACTCATAGGCACTCAGACACAAATGGAGTCATAAAGTTAGAGAGGAATTTGTACCTCATTGAGGACTTTACTAATGAAACTCAGTGTCTTTAGATAACCAGTAGTTAACAGCAAAGTTCCACATTAGAAAGTTCAGATTTTCAGAAATCCAACACTCCAAAATAAATGCATCATCTTATGTGTAAAGTAGGGCACCATCACCTAAAGATAACAGCATCTGCAGAAACACTTACTTAGCAACTAAATCACAAGGTCTTCCTTAGAGCTTCCTTTAGGCTAGAAATAGTCCCTGCTTAGCCAGCTGGCCTGAAAAGCTAGTGAAAAACATAAAAATCCAGAGAATTACAGAGCTCATCCTCTCCCCTCATCTGCTTACAAGAGTATCAGCAGCACTTTCTTGAGACTGAGGGTTATAAAGCTAATGATGGGGTCGATGCCTGAATTGTCTTCCTTTGTATAAAGTTTTTATACCTGGAAATACCCACCCTTCAAGTTAATTAAACATACAACTTTTGGTCCAACCATTATGTAAATATAAAGTTAGGACTCCTTGCAAAATCTATGGCAGCCAGGACCTACACAGCAGCCTCAGCTCTGCCAGTGCCGCAGGAGCCCAGGCAGATCACAGCCCCTGGAATTTATCCACACCCACAGACAGCCTCTAGGCACATAGGAGCTCTGAGACAAGCTGATTTCCAGGAGACCCAAGACATCTTATAGGAGGATACCTTCATGTCCTATTTCTAGAAACACATTTTACAACTCCCATTGCTCCTATCCTAATTTTCCTGTCTTGTTCTAATATGTTTTAGCCCTTTATATTAATAATACAGTGATTATAAACAAAAAACAACCTTGTCATATTCTACCTCTCTGATTTACAGCAAGGTGATTTATAGCAAGGTGTATTTCTCACACAAGGACAGGGAAAAATAATAATCTTACAATGAATTTTTTTGTAGTAAATAAGTTCTTATTAACTTTTGACCTGAACAGATACAGAAAAGCTCTGGGTGACTGTTTTAAAAGAGCTCACTTGAGTCATCCATATATTCATTGAGTATTAAATTTATGAAAGACCCTCTACTGGATACTGAGGAAATTGAAAGAACTATGAGATGAAAACCCTGCTTTCACGGATTCCAATTTAAGTAAATTTGATAAGCAAGCACTTAAAATGCAGTGCAGGTCATTTCGCAAAATGTACTCGGCACACCAAATGATTTACCATTAAAAATTATATGAGAGAGATTTCTGTTTAAACAGAGGTCTTCCAACTATACAGTGCACACCTGTTACCTCTTTAAATACGGTTGGCCCATGCCCTAACAATGGTATTTATATTTCATTTTCAAATGCATAAACAAAAATGAAAAGAATAATATGTTATGACACATTAGTATTGCTTCAAAGTGAAATTTTAATGTCCACAAATAAAGTTGAGTGGAACATGGCTACACTAATCCCTAAGGTCTGCTTTCAATGTAGGAATAACACAGTTAAATGAGTGCTAGTTCAGAAAGCCTGAAATACTTACTATGTGGCCTATCAGGTGTCAACCGCTGGCCAGAAGATCCAGGACATTTTTATGATTGACGTGAATTTGTTTTTTTTTTTACTTTGAAATATTGATTTTGTTAGCAGAATTGAAGACTTGGGACTTGATGGGCCTTAGTTACTAAGTACACTGTAGAATTCCTAAGGCAATAGAACAACTAGTTCACAGCAACCACCAGTGAATGCTTATATTGGCACTTTTTCTAGCACCTAGGTCAGGGTGTAACATGTAATAAGTCCAATAACTGTAGATTGAGTTGAGTAGGCATGGAAATTGGATATAGGCTAACCTTATGAGAAGTTATGATTTACTTGAATTCTAAGGTGGGATTAAAAAAGACACAGAATCTAACCATCTCACCTTGTTTGCTGAGAGAACTTATAGCTCATATCCAATTGGACTACAGACTAAAAGAGCCTGGGCAGGTTGTCCTGTGTCTTTAACTGAATCTCAAAAGATAGGTACACTTTATCACAGTAGAATAGTGAGAATGAAGACTTTTAGGGAAAAGAAAGAAAGAGCGAAGCATGCACCAGGAAGATACATGGCTTGTTCAGAAAGTAGTGAACACATAAGGGTTGCTGAGGTGAAGGGCTTAAAAAGAAAGTTAAGAAGACATGTACAGGTGTGGTGCACACCTGTAATCCCAAGAATTGGGAAGCTGAGACAGGAGGATCAAAAGATTGAGAATAGCTTCAGCAACTTAGTGGGGTAGTCATCAACTTAGTAAGACCTTGCTTCAAAATAAAAAATCAAGAGCAGGGTGTGGTGGCACACACTTGTAATCCTAGCATTCGGGAGTCTGAGACAGGAGGATCCAGATTCGCAGAGAGCCTCAGCTACTTAGTGATGCCCTTTGCAACTCAGAGAGACCCTGTTTCAAAATAAAGAATAAAAACTAGGGCTGGGGGTATAGCTCAGAGGTAGAATGGCCCTGGGTTTCATCCCCAGGACCGCAAAAAAAAAAAAAAAAAGAAAAAGAAAAAGAAGAAGAAGAAAAATAGGGCTGGGGGTGTAGCTCGGAGGTAGAATGCCCTTGGGTTCTATCCCCAGGACCACAATAATAAATAAATAAATAAATAAATAAATAAATAAATAAATAAATAAAATAAACTAGGGTTGGTGGTATAGCTCAGAGGTAGAATGTCCCTGGTTTCAATTTGCAGCACCACATACAAAAATATATAAGTAAATAAAAAGAAAGCAATATAGGTACTGAAAAGATAGACTAGGCTCATCTTGTGGAGGGTCTCAAATTCTTGGCTTGAAGAAGATGAAAAGGAGAGAAGGATTTCTCCCCACCCCTACACCTCTGTGGAAAATGAAGAACAAGGATGGTGTTTTTAAGCGGAGAAGTGACTTTTTCAAAGGAAACTTTTTCAAACTAGTACTTCAGTAATAATGCACAGGACAGGTTGAATGTTGGTGGGAAGCCAATGAAGGAAGGATAAGAGAGAGTTAAAAACAAAGACTTAGAAGCCCTCTAACAGTTCCCTCATCGTGGAAGGAGGACACTGGGGGCCAAGAGGCCGCCTGGCTGAGGACTGCACACCCAGAGAACTGTGTGGGACGCACTTCATATATCCTGGGGGGGGGGGTAAATGAATAAGGGGATTAAACGAATGTAGGAAAGAGGGCATTATGGAAGGAAGGAAAGAAGGAAGAGAACATTGACAGGTCTCAGCAATGACTGAGTGAAGGAAGAGTGGACACAGGAGGACTTGGGGTGAGGAAGGGAACCACATTTGGAGTTTAGCTGAAGTCATGCAGTGTTCTAGGTGAAAAAGAGGCATTTCCAAGAAAACCTCTAGAAGTGGTCAGTTCTGGAGCAAGATCAAAGTAGAGAAAGACAGCAGACGGAGCCATCTCTCTAGAGACGAGTCTCACAGCTCCAACATGGGTTTCAAGACTAATTAGCAGAAGCTTATAATGCTTCAATTTATTTCAGAATGAATATACAACTGTCTATACTTTAAAGGGCAAGTGGTAAGGAAGGAATTTGTTACTGTCCAAAAGATTGCAAGGTATACTAAAGGTTAACATGCTAACAGAGAGGGAAAGGGAGAGAGGGGGGGAGGAAGAGAGAGATGAAAGGAAGGAGGACAGGATGGAGGGAAGGAGGGAGGGAGGGAGGGAGGGAGGGAGGGAGGAACGAACGAACAAACTACCAAAGTGGGGTGAAGTATCAATATCAGGATAGCATTCTGTTATCTGTAAGCAGTTTTTTGCTACTGGATAATTAGGTGGCAGGCTAAGCAAATACTAGAAAATACTAGTTTCATTTTTCCCCATTTTTCTCACTCAGATTATATCTTAAGTGGAGTCTATAAAATGGGTTTTAAGAACTGTGCTGATAAATGTTGTGTGTTTATCTGCAAAGCTGCCCAGGAACACTTCCTTGATTCCGCTTCATTTCCAGCAATTAGCATCTTTTTTGTTGTCGTTGCAGTATGAGGGATGGAGTCCAGGGGCATTCTACCTCTGAACTACACCCCCAGATCTAATTTTTATTTTGAAACAGGGTCTCACTAAGTTGCAGAGGGCCTCACTAAGTAACTGAAGGTGGCCACAAACCTGCAATCCTCCTGTCTCAGCCTCCCAAGTACTGGGATTACAAACCTGTGCCACCACACCAGGCTCAGCAATTAGCATCTTAAATGTTTTAACAACTGAATGAGTTTAGGAGCACAGAGAGAAATGTAGAAAGCTTACAGGATGGCACCTTGTCTATGAACTGCCCTGAAACCAGGGAGTTGCAATAAACAAATTGGCCTTTATCTCCAGCAAACTGACTCAGAGACATATACCTATATCCACAACAATCTGTAGGCAGGCCACATTTCCTGATAAACAGTGAGATTTCTTAAAATATATGCTTAACCATGGAATCTAGAAAATTATTTCTCTGTGTGTTATAAGCATCACCATCAGACCAATGGTATTCAGGGAATGAAAAATATCTCCACCAGGGATTTATATTTACTAAGAGCTCAGAAAGCACTGAATCTGCACCTGCTACAAGATAATATTGGGCTTGCAGAGAAAAACAGAAATTTCAACACAAAGCTAAAGATATTTTTACTAGTTGGGACATTTATTGAACTGAGTCATAAGGTAACTAAAATGTAAATAACCTTTTATAAAGGCACCCAAGGTCCAGAGTATTAAGACATTGTAAGATACAAAGAAGTTAAATGTGTTCTGGGAAACAATAGAAAAAGATACTATAGATCAGATTACAAAGGAAGGAAGGGCGGATTGTGCCCTGCCAGTTCTTACTGTTCCTTCTGCCCACAATCACATCTTTTAAGTTTTCTATTTTTAATTGGGCTAGAAATTGCCTCAGAACCTTCATTCCAGTAGTCTTGTTACAAGAAACTCTGAGGCCCACAAAGATGGCAGCAAGAACCTAAAATGGTTTTTGAGGTCTTTATTTGCACTAATACATTTTCCCAACTATCTCCAAGTAATAACATGACCCTATCCACATCTGGCATGCAACTGAGGACCCGCCCTCCTGCCACCAAATGACAGTGATATCAAGAACAACTCTCAGCACTGCCTTCTAAAACCCCACAGGAACTCAGTAGCCACTCTGCCATGCAAAGTTGTTTTGGCAAAGTAGATTAAACCTATGAGAAAATCTAACAAGGCATTGATTGATTGATTGATTGATTGAGGGTCTGGAGATGGAACCCAGGGCATTCAACCTCTGAGCTACAACCCCTGCTCTATTTTTTATTCTTTATTTTGAAACGGGGTCTCACTAAGTTGTGGAGGTCCTCACTGAGTAGTTGAGGCTGTCTGCGAACCACAATCCTCAGGTCTCAGCCTTCCGAATGCTGGGATTACAAGCATGCGCCACCATGCCCAACTTAACAAGGACTTTTTCTCAAATAATTTCTCTTTTATACCTGTTCCTCTCTGCTTTCCTTTTTATCCTGAACTAAAATACTCCCCATTTATTACAGGAGGGTGGGGTGAAAGAAGTATTCACGTATTATACCTATTACTCACATCTTTCAGGAGCCTGAAGGGCGCCTCAGTCCACAGAATTGTGAGCTGAAGCATAATTAGGAATTTCTAGTACCTGAATGAGCTCCAAGATTTATACTTCACCCCATCCCACCAAGTGTGTGTGTGTGTGAGAGAGAGAGAGAGAGAGAGAGAGAGAGAGAGTGTGTGTGTGTGTGTGTGTGTGTGTGTCAGTGGGGATTGAACCTAGAGGCATTATACTTATGAGCTATATCCCCCAACCCTATTTAATTTTTTTTTTATTTTGAAATAAGTCTTACTAAGTTGATAAGGTTTGTCTCAAACCTGCAATTTTCCCATCTCAGTTTCCCAAGGACTTAGTGTCACTTTTTTTTTTTTTTTTTTTTTGGTGGTACTGGGGTTCCTGGAAGCCCTTCTATCTCCGGACTACACTCCCAGACCTATTTTTACATTTTTATTTGGAAACAGGGTCTCCTAAGCCAGCGCACGCGGCTGGCTTCAAACCTGCGCGATCCTCCTGTCTCTGCCTCCCAAGCGCGGGGATTACAAGCGTGCGCCACCACGCCCGGCATTAGTGTCACTTTTTTTTAGGCATGTGTCACTTTGCTACCTTGCTTTATTATATTTATAATAAAGCAATTTATTTATTTAATTTATTTATTAATTTATAATTATACAACCAAATATCATCTATCTCTGTCTCTCATACACACACACACACACACACACACACACCCTAGTAAGTAAAAAACATTCATGGGTATACATTATGGACAAATCAATGTAGCAAAAAGCTGTGGAGAGCTCTGCATTTTATTTGATTTTGTCCCTGCTGGATTCAGCTGTTCCCATCCTAGCAATAGCAGCATTTTGCCTTTTGTCATCATTGAAGAGAAATATTATATCCACATTAGTCCCCAGTCAAAGCAGCATAATAATTAGCTGCCATCAAAAAAGATCTCTATCAGTAAAACTTGTAGCAACGTCAAAATTGTTAAGTTTGGTACATGAAGCCAACCACAGACTTGATTTCCTCCTGTATTTTCAGATCTCACTCCTATCTTCTCACATTCTACCCTAATATCATCCACATGGAATTACTTTCTAATTCATAAATACACCATGTTCTTTTATGATTCTGGGTCTTTGAAAACACTCTCCATATTATGTAGGTGCCATTTTGTCTCTGAGCCAATTGTCAAATTCCTAAAAATCTTTCAAGATCCAGTTCAAAAGTGCCCTTCCTGAGGAACTGCCTTTATTTTATAGGTTGCCTTCCCCTTTTTGTCTTCTCGTGGAACTTTAACCATGCCTCTACTATCTCTGAAAATGTACCACATGTCTGTCTCTCCAGCTGTTCTATGAATGCCAGCAGTACTCAGGATGCTGAGCAAGCCCAGAGCTCATAGTAAACACTAGACATAGGTTGGATGGTCAGTGAGGGAAAGAACACAAGAACCTCTGCTTTCTTCAATTGCCCCCAAGTTTTAGCTCAGACGAGTTTATGCATACACTTTGGTGTTGCTGATGTAATTACTTCCCATAAATTCAAATAAAGCTGAAAATACTGATATTTATTCAGTAGAAAAGAAAACCTACTTGGGGTGAGTGAGAGTATAGCATTGTTGAGCTCAGGAGACCAAAGCTCAAGACCCACAAAGAGGTGGGGGAATAGGAAGGAAGTGACTAAGAAAATCAGCATACTAACTAGTTAGCTATTATCATCACAGAAGCCAACAATAGCTCTGATTTACATTAGTGTGTTTAGTACTAGGAGTGGTCTTGATTCCACAGACTTTCCACTCAGGTGATAGTGTGTAGGCTTTTGGCCTTTGACATACCTAAGACCACTTGCAGTCTTTTGCTACAGGTCCTGCTGGCACTTACCTCTCTGGGTTATATGTGTCCCCTTCCTGCTCATCAACATCATTTTCTGGATAAATTCTCTAGCTCTTGCCATTACAATGTACAAGTACCCTGTGCCCTTGGGAATTACATAGTGTAGTTAATGAATGCTTTGTACAAAATGTTTTCATGTTATATTCTCTGATGTGTTCTCAAAAAATTACCTTAAAAACTAAGAATAAAGAAAGCAGTTAAAAATAAAACATACCTCTAAGCAAGGACATTGAAGTATAAGCTATTTATGTTAATTAACTTTATATTCACAGTAAAGATTTCCATATTGTAAGTGAAGATAATTTATTGGGGGGGGGATACAGCAATAGAGAATCATATCAAGGGTATTTTAACAATCCTTTCCACCAGCTTATGCCTGACAAACTACCATGTGCAGAAAACAAAAGTCAAAGAGATAGGATTTCCTGACTCTTAGTTGTTTGTAATCTGTGAGAAATTTTCTAACTATAATTAAACTGATAAGAGGGAGAATAATATGTATAATAAGTATTTAATATCACCTTATAAAATTACATGTACAAAATGTACACTTATTATTTTTTATAATTATGTTTATTTTTCACACCAAGCCCCCACTTGCCAGGCCAATAGAAAGTTGACCTTGATAATTGAGTGAGACAGCTTTCTATTATTGTAACAAATACCTGAGATAAACAACTTATAAAGAAAATAAAAGTTATTTTGGCTCACAATTTTGGAGGTTTCCAGTCCATGACCAATTGGCCCTATTATCTTGAGCTTGTGGCAAGCATATGATAGAACCAAGCCAATCATTGCATGGCCTGGAATGAAAGAGAGAAGGAGGAAGAGGATAGGGTCCCATTATCTCTTTTAAGGTCCTGCCCACAACCAATGGAAGACAACCCTCTAGGATCCACCCCTTCAAGTTTCTACACCTCCCAATAGTGCCATGGTCCTGGGCCTTTGGGGAGACTTCAGATCCAAACTATAGCAATCATTCTTTGGCCTTTCTCTCCTTTTACCTGGAGCATTGAAACAGAATAGGTTGCTGAAGAGCTCTTATTGTTCATTGTTGACCTGCCTGCAGGACTCCTTGAGATAAGGGTTCTCTGACCACTTCTGTGTCTCATGAGAAAAACAAGAAGCTTTTATACAGCTGCAGACTGTTCCTAGTCTTCTTTGGTGAGAAGTGTAGCTGTGAAGACAGATTCATCAAGTATTTACACGTACTGGGTAGGTGATATCTATGTGACCATGGGCAAAAGTTGTTCTTTTTTTCTTTTAATAAGATTCTGATTATTATTTGCAAAATAGAAATATATAGTTTACATACTTCATATGATTATTGTGAAGACAAAATGGAATAACTTACTAGAAAATGCTAACAATACCTGGTACATAGTAAGTGTTCAGTCAGCACTGGCTACTATCATTTGTAGCAATGTCATGCACAGAGCATTACAGACACAACTCGTAGATGTTTTCTGTTCTTGCCAACTATAGATTCCTTTCCCTCCCTCCATTTCATAGGCTTTCCTTTCTGGGGAAAAAAAAGGTCCTTTATTCTCTACCACTTTCCTCTAGATTCTCTACCTCTAATCACATATAATTTTATTTCTATATTTTTTCTGGGTCGTATATCATAATGTCCTCAATAGATTTATATATTGTTGCATTTGCTTGTTCATTTTTTTTTTGGGGGGGAGTGCTTCTTTTCAAAAAATTGCCCTGGGCAAAGAATAAAGAAAGAAGGAAAGCTGGATATTATGACACATGCCTATAATCCCAGTACTTGGGAAGCTAAGACAGGAGGATCACAGGTTTGAGGCCAGCCTCAGCAACTTAGCGAGACCCTCAGCAACTTAGGGAGACCCTGATTCAAAATAAAAAAAAAAAATAAAAATGACTGGGGGTGTAGCTTAGAGGATGAATGCCCCTGAGTTCAATTTTCAATTCTCCAATGTGAAGGTAGAAAGGAAGAAAGGAAAGGATAGATTACTTTATATCTCAAAAGATTATTTAGCCAACTTCATGCAAAGTGGTATAAAAATATTAAAAAGAAAAAAATTACTCCTTCCAGAGAAAGAACAAAAATCAAAACTATAGTTTCACTCTACTATAGGTATACCTAAGGGCCAGGGGTGGTGGTGTACACTTGTAATCCCAGGACTTGGGAGGCTGAGACAGTAGAATCGCAGGTTCACAGCCAGCCTCAGCTACTTAGTGAGGACTTCAACAACTTAATGAGATCTTGTTTCAAAATTAAGAATAAAAAATAGGGTTGAGGGTATAGCTCAACGGTAGAATGCCCCTGGGTTCAATACCCAGTATACACACACACACACACACACACACACACACATACACACACACCCCTAAGGAATGACTGCACGTTCACTGTGCAAATATGGGTGGAAAGGTCAGTCCCCTACTCTGAGAGAAAAGACAAATTGTATTTTTATTTCTCTAATCTACCTCTATCTCTCTGAGTGGCACATGGTAGAAATTTAATACATTTCTGACTGATAAATAAGTTTCTATAAGAAAAAATAGCATGCACATAATAATAAGTCTTAAAAATTCTTAGATGTGGTGGCATATACATCCCAGAACTTGTGAGGCTTAGGCAAGATAGCAGGCTAAAGGCCAGCCTTAGCAGTTTATTGAGGCAAGACCCTGTTTCAGAGCTGGGCATGGTGGCTTACACTTGTAAACCCATGGCTTGGGAGGCTGAGACAGGAGGATCGCACAGGTTCAAAGCCAGCCTCAGCTACTTAGTGAGGCTCTCAGCAACATAGTGAGACCTATTTCCAAATAAAGTACAAAATAGGTCTGGGAGTAAAGCCCAGAGGTAGAAAAGCCCCTGGGTTCCACCCCCAGTACCACACACACAAAAAAAGACCCTGTTTCAAAAATAAGTAAAAGCCAGTTGTGGTGGCCCATGCTTGTAATCCCAGTACTTGGGAGGCTGAAATAGGAGGATCAAAGGTTTGTAGCTAGCCTCAGAAACTTAGTGAGGCTATCTGCAACTTAGTAAGTCCCTGTTTCCAAATAAAAAAATAAATAAAATAAGTCTGGGAAAATAACTCAGGGGTAGAATGCTCTGGGTTCCATCCCCAGTACCACACGCATACACACACACACACACACACACACACACACACACACACATATATATATACATATAGATAAATAAATAAAGCTGGGGTTGTACCTTAGAGCTAGAATTCCCTTGGAATCAATCCCCATTGGGGATGGAAAATATTACTCTAAGGTAGCCCTTGAATTCTAGTTTTTTATCAAGTATTCTGGATTCTGAAACTTGATTTTCTTTTTCTTTTAACATAGTGTCCTCTTCATACCACTGTCTCTGCCACTGATAACTACCACAAGAATCCTAAAGTGCTACCTTTAAGGTTATGAGGGGGCTGGCAGTATAGTTCAGTGGTAGAGCATGTGCTTAGCTTGCATAAGACCTGGGTTCCACCCCTTGCAGGAAAAAGAAAAGCTACCAGTAAGATCTACATTCTAGGGTGAAATTTCTCTGTTATTTAAAATGTATTAACCTATTACTTCAAGAAAATTAAACAAAAAAAAAAAACCCTGAACTCAATGAAATAACTCCAGTGAAAATGCTTTTGGAAAGTTAAGGTTTAATAATGTAAACTGAGTCAGACATGGTGGCACATATCTACAGTCCTAGTTCTTAGGGACTGAGAGAGGAGTTCAGGGTTCAGCAATTTAGGCCCTCAACAACTTAGTGAGAACATGTTTCAAAACAATATCAAACAAAACAAAAAAATAGGACTGAGCATGTAGCTCAGAGGTAGGACTCCCCTGGATTCAATCTCTAGTAAAACTAAATAGTAATAATAATAATAGTAGAACAGCAATAATAATGTAAACTGAGAAATATTTTCAAACTTTCATAGGTTTGTGCTTTTAGAAAATTGCACCATACTCTAAGTATCAGTTACTATGTAAGTACAGAGTTATCTACCTCATTTGATTAATACTTGGGATGTACAGCAAAGATAGAGAAGAGAAAAAGGCCTTACAGGCTCAATCCTCCTTTCATACTAGTGAAAAGAAGTTGGACTGGCTAAGCCAGAACATGTTCACCTGGATGCCTGCATTCAAATGAGGCATTGCTTAAAGTAGAAAAATTCCCTGTTGGGTTATGGTATCTTTCAATGACTCCTAAGGCGAGATCAATTAAGTAGCTAAGTGTAGTTCTCTTTGAAGAGAATACATCTTCTCATTGTCAGTCATCCTGGATAGGTTCCTGTGTGAGGCAGGAAGTGAGGACCCAGGACCTTAGATTAGGGTGAAAAGGAACTTTCACCCTGGGGTTTAGAGAGAGCCTTGAGTCATGGATGTGTTGGGACTTTCCTGGTAAGATGTCAGCCAGCCTGAAGACGACCAATGAGAGACCTCAGGTTCTGTGTAATCTAAAACTAGCCACTTTCTATAGCAACTAAATTCATTTGTCCATTCCACTTTTCTTCCATGATGCCTGAACCTTTGGTAGTCTAGCTAACACTTTAACTTAGTGTCAACTGTGTTGTGGGGAGTAAGAGGAGGCGGTCTTTTTCTTTTATCAGATAGAGAACAGCAAGTGTCAGGATTGCTTAAGATCAGAAAGACAGTAGTGGTGGTTGTCATTTTTTAGAGGCAAAGAGAGCTGAGCCCATATGTTTAGTGGTCTCAGGAGGATGGCCAACAGCAGAAACAGCAGTGTAATGAGAAAGCCACCTGCCCCGAACATATGGGAGACAGAACCTGGGAAAACACTCAAACATAAAAGTCCAATTTCCAGCAGTTAAGCTGGTAGAGGCTCAAGCTATGGCAATTTGGGAATTAAAAGAAAGCACGAGCTCATTTGTTAGTCATAGATGGTAAAATCTGGAACATTTGGGTTACAGAAATTATTCAATTTTAACTAGATGATCTTTTTCTAATTAATAAAATACATTTTTGTCAAGATACAAATTAATAAAAATTCATAGAGAAATTAAAATCACAATATAAAATGTAAATTCTCAAAGATAAATAATTTCATCTCTCCTGGAATAAATCTACGCCTCATATACAGTAACTGACTTCTATGGCAAATTACCGTTTGCAATGGACATATGGAAGGTATGCAGTGAACTTGGGCTTCTGTGAGGGCTTTAGTAAGATGTTACATAGAGTAAGATGCTTTTCTTAATACCAGGAACATTCTAATAAGACAAAGGAAATCATATTTTGGCTTTGTAAAGATGCATTTGGCTTTTCTTTAGAGTCTTTAAAGATTACTCTCCTAAAATTAAAGCATTACAGTCTGGACAAGAATGTGTACTTTCAAAAAATGCAAACATCATTTCTTGATTAATTATTTATAACAGTTTAAAACCATTTTCCTAGCCAAGTTAATTTAAGAACCAGATTGAAGGGTAAAAAAATAACATGCTTTGTTTCTCTATTCTAAAAAAGAAGACGTGCCTGCTGCTCTTGAATGAATCTTAGGTTTTATAATTAATCATTCTTAATAATAGTTAAAACATTTAAATTTTAAAAATGCTTTTTAGCAAAACTCCTGAGGTTTTACTTATTTATTTCTAATATTTATAAAATTTACAACCTAACTAGACTGGCTTTTGTATGTGTATGCACCTTTAGAACTGCTCAAATTTTTACATGAGATTGAGTTCCACCATAAGATGTGGCAGGGAGAGCTTATCCCCTTCCATAGGCCCAGAGTAAAAGTGTTCAGGGGGTGTCAGGGTGCTTGTACTCCTCTCTTGCTCCCTGGAATGTATATTGTATATTCAGGGCCATCTCAAATATCTTAAATGAAAGAACGACTTCACGGTGTGTAAAATAAATTAAGAAAATTTAATTACAGACAAGTAATTAACCTAGTTTTCTGAGAAACACATCCCAGTTCCTTTACCTTCCTCCTTCAAAAAAAGCAGATTTCAAAAAAAGCCCTTGAATCTTTTCAATGTACTTTTACATCATCCTTTAGGAAATCCAAGCTCTAAACATATCAAAATAGGGCTGTCTTATATGGAGGGACAAACAAAGACATTTCCTCCTCAGAAAATGAAGTAACAATGGTGAGTTTAGAATTCTAAATCCTTATGATCTTAATACATTTTATTTTGAGAAACAAGTTTTTTTTTTTGCTTTTGTTCACAAGCATAGTCTAGGACTTCTTGTTCATATTTGCTTATTTTTATTTATAAAATATATGAACCTATGCCTGATTAGTACTAAACATTTGCAGGACCTGGTCAGAACAAAAATAATAATAAGTAGGGAAACCTAACTGCCCAAGAGTGCCAACACTCTCTATCTAGAAGGGATAATATATAACCTATGAGCCCTACTGAAAGCAAATAATTTATTATTTAAAATTTATTGTTTGGTCTATATAAACTGCATAAAAATTAAATATTCTTCCTAATATAGAACTCGTTAAAATGTTTCTTCCTTGCTCTTTAAAAGGATACCTTTTCAAAGCACAGTGGTATCATCATAAATAGAAACAGCTTGGGAGGAATATCAGTGAATGCCAGTTGAAAGAACTTTAGTGCATAAAAATGAAGTGTGTTAAGACTGGAGACTTTTCTATTATTAATGAAGTGGAGTGCCATGAGGAAATGCAAGGAGAAAAGAGTAATAGCAAAGTCATGAATTAAATAGTGACTTAAAAGCACAAGAGTTTCTTAGTTCCCCAGCATATGACACCTACCTACTAAAGTTTATTCAGTGAGAAATGATGAAACAGCACTGTCACTTCAAAGGAAGACAATCACTCAATGTATAGAAAAATCATTTCAACATCAAAGATGTCAGGGTAAGTGACATCAAGTACCCTTTGCAGTTATTTTAATAGCTTATAAGCCAAAAAAGTCTTATGCCTTTCCCAGCTCAAACACATAAGGGCTTTTTATGAACATTTATATGATGTATATCTTCCTTATAACAAGACAGAAATCAAACCTACAGTTTATCCTGTCTGAGCTTGCTACAACAGGGCTGAATTCTACAACTTTGATAACATTATAAAAATATTAATATTAATACTAAAAAAAAGAAGTCTCTGAATATAGAGGAAGTTAGTTTGTCCACATCGATCATGTCAGAAAACTCTTAAGAACCATGCACAGATTTGGATTCAGTTTCTGTGATGCCCTTGGTATACTCCCAGAACAGTTCACAGTCGAGGTAACATTTTTCATCGTGTGTGTTTGTAAAGGAAAGAAAAAGGAACTTTATTTTGAATGAAGTTCATACTCATAGCCCATCAATCTTCATTTCTAAACCTTGAGTAAAACAGGTGTGTCATATTCATTTCTGATTCCTCAGCACCTAACTAGCATGAAGTCCATTACCTACTTGACTCCTATAAAAACTTACCAAATGGAAAACTAAATGACACTAGTCCAAATGTGTAGGATATTCTCATCTGCATATTTCTTTGTATAGTATGTAAAGATAAGCATAGTGCCAACTACTCAGTACATGATTCCTCCTCAATGAGTCATGTAACCAAAAGGAATAAGGGTGATTTATTTCATTCCCTCGGAGGCTATGAAGAGTTTTTGTAGCTCAACTAATGTGCATGGGTGACTTCTTTTCTTGGAACAGATGTTCTCACCTTCAGGTAATAATGGCAAATGGGTTTTCTTAGCAAACTGTCAAGAAATAGAAGCTAGGCAGTTCTTAAACAGACATGGTTCATGTTGGCGTAAAATAAATAAACAAACAAATGCCCCAATTCACTGAGACTTACTGATCATGGTACTTCCTAAGCACATTTGTTAGAGGTATCTAAGCTTTACCTCTTTTATATTTACTGACTTTTCTAGCAAATGGCCACTTCAGTTTTTGAGACTACTTTCCAGAATATCAGATCCCTTCAGACATTAAACTGTTTCCCTACAGGTTCACAATCATCCTTCCACTGCCACCTGTCTCCACTGGTGGCCCCAACACACACTCTCCTCCCATAAGAAGTAATAATAATAATAATAATAATAATAATAATAATAATAACAAAGCCAGGCATCATGACACACACCTATAATTTCTGTTCTTGAGAGGCTGAGACTGGAGGATCTCAGGTTCATTCCTGGCCAGCCTTAGCAACTTGGTGAGGCCCATGGGCAACTCAGTGAGACCCTATTTCAAAATAAAGTAGGGCTAGGGGTGGTAGAATACCCCTGGGTTCAATCCCCAGTATTATCAAAATAATAACAACAATAATAAATTGATACCAAACAAATCAATGGTACTTAAAATAGTAAAATTTGGAAATATTTTACTTGCAAAGAGGAATGGATGTCCAGGCTCAGTGGCACACACCTGTAATCCTCAGTGCTTGAGAGGTTGAGACAGGAGGACCCCAGTATAGAAGCCAGTCTCAACAACTTAGCAAGATCCTTAGCAAATTAGTGAGATACTGTTTTAAAATAAAAAATGAGTAAATAAAAATAAGGGTGGGGATGTAAATCACAGTCAAAATGTCCCCTGGTTTCAATCCCCAGTACCAGAAAAAACAAAGAATGAATGAAACATAAATTGGATCCCTGAAGAATCACCAAGGTCCTAGGGTTACTAGCTGCCAGCCAGCCACCACTGTAGGCTTGGTGTGATGAAGGAAAAGAAGTATTATTAGAGGCCAAAAGGAAATCAGAGTATATCAGAGCAGGCTGCCAGAAGAGGAAGGAATAAAGAGTTTCTGTGAAGGAATCCAGCCAGCTTGAGAAAACCTCGCAGGAAGGAAACCAGGGAAATAAATACCCTGACCTCTATTTCCTCTCTCCCATCTCCTATGGGGCTTCCCATTGACAAAACCCAACCAGAACACTGGGGGGTTTGGAGAACACTGGTATGATGGAAACAGGTCAGCCTTGATAGGGAAAAAAGAGGTAGAGAAAGTTGGCAAGGGGATTTGGAGAAGAAAGAAAAGTTATCTGGCATGCCACTGTTGAAAGCAGCCTGAGTAGGGGGAGAAAAAGTCACTGATTTGTAACAATGAATGCTTCATTGATGGCACTTATCTCCTCTTGGCAGATAGCTTTGGGTATGAATGACTCTGGAAATAATGGGATTCTGCTCCCAGGGAACTCAACAAATACTAATTGATCAGCAGATACTATGTGTCAAGAACTGTTCTAAACACTAGGGATTAGAACATGAATAAAGGATGGACACTTGTTCTAAGAAGGTCACAATCCACAAAGAGAACTGGACCCATAGGCAGGTAACCACAACACAATGTAAAAAGTACAGTCAGTGAAAATATGAACTCATTAAGGGTATAGACTGATTCATACTGTGTCATTACCAGCACCTAGCAAAATGCCTAAGAACCAAATTCATGTTAAATAAATGAAAGGTGAGAGGTATACAGACAATACAGGTAAACTCAGAAGAGCTAACTCATCTTTCTGTCAAATAAGCCTCCAGCAGATCTGTGAGATGGGAAAAATTCATATCTTTTTACCTCTCCATCTAGGCCACTTTTCATTTTTTATTCTGTAAAAAAAAATAAGAGTTTTATTTTCTATATTCTCAGTGAATCACTCTATCAATATTATGTCAACTGCCTCTTTCTATTCTCAGTTAGCACTTCTCATTTTCTTAGGTCTTTACTTTTGCTATGTGTCCATATATGAACACATATATACACATATATTTTAAAACACATAGATGTTTTTAAATTGTTCAGTATATAAAACATTTCAACTAGATGATAAAGAAGGCATAATGAATCACTGGGAATGGGAAAAAATGGTCTGAGCAAATGCAATAAAACAATTAGCTCTCAATTTTGGTATGAAGGTAAAGTTAAAAATCTAACTGATGACTTATATTACAACAATTTTGTTTAATACTTTAAAATGAAAAATAATAAATGATAAAGGATAAGAAAGTAGTAAGCTACTTACATTCATCCTGAAATAGCTAATTTTTAGTACAGAAGAAGGTTGCTGTGACAAACAAGTTACAAAGGCAAAATAAAAATGACAAGTAGAAAAATACTTGAAACATATGTGACAAAGTGTTACTAACCACTGTGTATGTAACAGAGAAAGAATTCTGACTAGGTTTGGAAGGCAACTGGAAACATGATGTTTACCCAAAATATAAATCTACAAGTACAGACTGTTTCTCTCCTAGCTTTGATTTAGTAACTGTTTAAGTTAACATTATAACTAACCAAAATGGGAACAATTTGAGGATTTATAGATTTTTGGAAAACATTAACAAATAAGATAAAGCCAACACCACCATAAGAATTAAGTAAAAGGCATGAGTAACAACAAAAATATAAGTGGAAAAAAATTTAAATATGTACGTGTGTGCATGCATGCATGCATATGCAGGGCACGGAAACCAGGGTTTCCTGCACACTAGAGCAAGTACTCTGCCACTAAGTCACACACCCAGCCCAAAAGTCTACATTTTTAACATAATACATTACCAGTGATTACAAATGACAAAATCCAGCTTTGGATAACAGGTCGAAAACCTGGCACACTCATACATTTTCGGCAAAACCAATTTCTTCAGATCCTCCACTTAATAGACTCTTACATGGCAAATAGAAGATAACCATCACAGTGTCAAACAAAAGCCAGATTTGCAAAAGAACAAAAAAACAAACAAAAGCACACAGCATCATGTGGCATGACTCTGTGATGATGTGAAGGAATTATTGTTAATTTATTAAGTTGATTTGATATTTTGGTTTGTCTTATTAGAGTTCTTATCCTTTAGCGGTTTCTACTGAAGAAGCATTTTCGTATCAAATTTCATGGATTTATCTTAAGTAATTCAAGATTGAGGATTAGGAAAATGTATAAAACAAGATATACAAAAGTGATAATTATTAAAAGCCATGTGAGATTTTATTACACAGCTTTTCTACTTTTTATCCATAATAAAAAACTTGTTTTAACCCTTTCCATATTTTTACTTAAAAATTAAGGTCATCTATGACCTTTTATATGCATAGATAAAAGAACAAATGGAAAGATGCCAAAAGTTAACAGGAGTTATCTTGAGTACAATCTTTATTTTTCTCATCTTTACTTTCCCATATATTCTGAAATTTTTACAATGAACATAAATTACTTTCAATAGCGAGCAAAATAAGTCCCTAAAAATGCATTCAGAAACCACAAAGGGTAAATTTGAATATATTTTATCTCAATATATGTTTACTCACTGTATACATCCATACATATTTAGCTTATTTTTTTGTTTATTTGTTTGTTTGGTTGGTTGGGATGGTTTGGTTTTGTCTTTTTGGAAATGGGGATTGAATCTGAAACACCACAAATGCTTTGCCACTGAACTCCAACCCACCATATATATTTCAATGCTGGGGACTGAACCCAGGGCCTCATACATGCTAAGAACACACTCTCCCACTGAGTTACAATCCTACTTCATTCTACTTCACAGTTTTCAACTCAGGGAGATCAGACGTACTAGTCATTGTCTGAGATTCATTTTCTTTCATAATTTATTTTCTTTTCAATTTCCTTTCTTCTTCCTGTTTAGTACATCCCAATACTATGCATTCATTTTAATTAAGCACAATTACACATTATTAATTCAATAAAATATTCTGTACCATCATATTTTTACCTAAAACCAGTGAGAACTCATTTACAATGTAGGCTATATAGAACAAAATTTTTAAAAAGTCTTAAGATTGTAATCCCAGCATTTGGGAGGCTGAGCCAGGAGGATCGTGGTTCACGGACAGCGTCAGCTATTTAGTGAGGCCCCCTGCAACTCAGTGAGACCCTGTTTCAAAATAAAGAATTTTAAAAAATAGGGCTGGAGGTAGAGCTCAGAGGTAGAATGCCCCTGGGTTCCATCCCCAGTACTGTAAAAAAAAAAAAAAAAAAAAGGCTTGAGATATCTTAATGATTCAAAAAAAAAAAAAACACTGTTGTAATAACTTGTAGGCATTAATGATACAATGCACCTGCTTGAATGTAGGAAGTATCCCCCAAAGGTCCAGGTGTTAAAATCTTGGTCCCCAGGGTGGCTGCTACTGGGAAGTATTAAGGATATTTAGGAGGTGAGGCCTAGTGGGAAGTCCGTAAGTGATTGGGGACATATGTCCAATGGGGATCACAGGACCCTGACCCATTCTCTTTCTTCTGCTTCCTGCTCATGAGGCCAGCAGTTTGCTCCACTCCCATGAAGATGGGATTTTCTTGCCAGATATCCAAAGAAATAGAGCAGAGCTTCCTGATCTTGGACAGGAACCTCCAGATCCATGAACCAAAATTAACGTAATTTATTTTCTCTTTTAAGCTAATTATCTGAGGTATTTCATTTGTGTGTGGGGGGGGGGGTAGTACTGGGGATAGAACCCAGGGGTGCTCTATCGCTGAGCTACATCTCCAGTGCTTTTTATCATCTCGCTAAATTCCCCAAGGTGGCCTTGAACTTGTAATCCTCCTGTGTCAGCCTCCTGAGGAGCTGGGATTACAGGCATGCACAGCTGCAATCAGCTGCCTCAGGTATTTCCTTATAAAAATAATCTATTAACCAAGAGTAGTGGCACTTGCTTGTAATCCCAGCATTTGGGAGACTGAGACAGGAGAATCGCAATTCAATGACAGCCTTGGCTACTTAGTGAGGCCCTTTGCAACTCAATGAGACCCTATTTCAAAGTAAAGAATAAAAAATAAGGCTGGGGGTATAACTCAGAGGTAGAATGCCCCTGGGTTCCATCCCCAACACTGCAAATAATAATCATAATAATCGATTAAGAATCTAAACAAAATGATGCTGATAGTAAACATTACTGTCATCACAACACTATATATAAAAGTCTGTGAGTCCATGGTGCCTTACAATACCAACAAACCCAATAATACCAAGCAAAACAAACTAGCTTAAAGTTATTGTTCCCCTCTGGAGTTTTCTGGGGAACCAATTCCCCAGAACTTGGCAACAAATCAGGCATGCTATTTTTTCTCTCTTCCCAGATGTGGAAAAGTTCTCTCATAAATGAATTTCGAATCATAAATGCAAAACAGGTGATAATATAAGATAACTAATGTAGGCACCCATTATCAGTGGATACTACAAACCAGGTAAACTTTTGAGGAGGAAATACATAATGGAGGAATTAGGGTGGAATCAGCATCACCTTAGCCCTCAGCATCACTACAGGTGTGCCAGCCAGTCATTTTGTGCCTCATGATGTTTTTTTAGCAAGAAGTAACAGAATTCTTGCGAGAGGACAACTATCTCAGTTTTTCCAACAAATCAAGAACATTGAGAAGAAAAAGATTCAAGAGAGAAAAACCAAGTGTAATATATTGATTTTTGTTAGGTTCCCAATTTAAATAAACCAATATAAATAGACATTGTTGAAATAACCAGAGCAATTTGAAGGTAGCATCTTGAGAAAAAAAAATAAAGCAGCGGAAGATATTCATAAACAAAAACACAAATGGGAACCATAGCAGAAGGAAATTCAATACTCTGAACATGAGATCCACTGCAAGGAGTCTGAGCACATGACTGACCTGGTGTGGCAGCCAGTGCCATCTCCAGCCACTGGCCCAAACCACAATTGCCAGCTTCAGCTTCACAGCCCTAAGAAGTTCCAACAAGAAATCCAAGAACTTGACATAGAGAAAGCAGTGGCAGCAAAGCTCCAACATCTTAAGCTACCAGTACCAGGCTTCAGGGATGCAGAAAAAGATCCAAAAGCCTATGAACTGACCAGAGGCAGCACCGCAGTGGTGCAAAGTGCCCTCCAGAGACCTCTTCTGCAGGACAGCAAGGTAACCATGTTGTATTACTGGTTACCAGGCAGAAGACCACCCAGAGCAGCTGAAGGACAACAGCGGGCCGAGACCTGGTGGTCCATCCCAGAGGTAGTCCAGATAGAACCTCCATAGACACAGGAAAGGCCCATAGTGCTCAAGGCTCGGTGCTGCACAAGGTCACAGCGGCTCGCTCCAATACTACACTGGATACCTTCTGCCAATGAGGATAGGGAGGCATAGACCCATGGTGGAAAGGCACAGAGCACAGGGCCTGAGATTGCAGAACCCAGGGCAGAGAGCGCAGACCCAGGATCAGAGAGCAAGAAGCCCAGGGCCATAGGGCATGGAGCCCAGAGAAGGAGGGTTTGGAGCAAAGGGCTAGAAAGTGCAGAGCCCAGGGTGAGGAAATGCAGAACCCTGAGCTTACACAGAACTCATTTACAGTAACATCAGATGCCCTGACGCCTAAGCACAAAGCTGTCAGAGGCAAGAGAGGGGTACAAACACTCATAAAGTGGGTCTAAAAGCTGATAATAGGTTATGGAGAAAATGCTAGACATTGGAATATATTCCAGATTCTACCACAGTGAACAGACATACAGATATTATACAGGTTCAGTCCATATATATGTAAATTAGCAGGACTGCTATTTGTTTTGTTTTTTTCTTTCACACTGTTGCTAGTTTTTTGTTATGTTTTGTTGTTTTTCTTCTTTTTTGCTTTTGGTTAGTTTTTTTTTTTTGTCTGATTTAAAATTGATAGCTTTGGTAACTTGTTTTGTTACTTTATGCATGATTGTTTGCTCCCACCCCCATTCATTTTATAAACTTCCTCACTCTAGCCCATCTACTCTCTTCTCTCAAAACTTTTTTTGCAGCCAGGTGTGGTGGTGCACACTTGTAATCCCAGTATTTGGGAGGCTGAGACCAGAGGATTACGGTTCACAGACAGCCTCAGCTGCTTAGTGAGGACCTCTGTAACTTAGTAAGACCCTGTTTCAAAATGTAAAGAATAAAAATAGGGCAGGAGCTGTAGCTCAGAGATCAAATACTCCTGGGTTCCATCCCCAGACCCACAAAAAAAAAAAAAAAAAAAAAAACATTTTTCCCTTACTGTATCTCCTTGTTTTATATTGTAGATATTTCATACTTCCATACCTAAATACTCTATACTAACTAAAAGAATCCTATTATCTAACCCTCTCTTATTCTCAAAAAGATACTACCTTATTATACTTAAATTCTTACTCAACTTAATCATATCCTCCACTTTACTTGATTCCTGTACCCATCACCCCAGCTCCTCCTCCCTCACCCAACCCTCGCCATTGAGAAAAGCACTGCTTACCCATGCACAAACTTGCTGACACCTCTAAATTCCTACTGCCAAGATTAGATCAGACAGATTACCCACAGAGTCACACACAAAAAAGAATATGCCAAGACATAAGAAAAACAAGCCTGAGAACCCTGAAAATATGAGAACTAGGAACAGTAAGGAAATAAGGAGAATCACAAATACTGACCTATAATAAATACAAGAAAGAGAATTCTGAATCCTGATCTTCAATATGATGAAAGGCCTCACAGTAAGTGTGCAGGAAATAAAGAGAAAATGGAGACATTAAGAATCAGAAAAAGGGACTTCCGGGAAGATGGCGACCGAGAAAAGCGGGGCTTAAGAGTCCCGCTAACAACCAATCTCCATTACCACAAAAAGAGCGCCTTTCATAGCCAGAAAACACCATCACCAGAAAAACAAAAAAAAAACCACCAGGCTCCAGAGAGAAAGCGGACTGAGAACAGAGCTCAGGGCCACAGAGGAGACACACGCGCCTGAGGACGCGGCAGCAGCGCCATACTGCCGGCGGCAGCGGCGAACTCAACGGACGGCTACAGCAAGCCAGGTGAGCCACTGCGGAACAGCCAGGCGGGATCTTTCGGCGCAGACAGCATTTAAAGCTCCCAGTGGCTGAGCTCAGCACACGCTGCAGGGATTCAGAGTGGAAATCAAAACCAGAGAAGAAAAAATACGCCAGCCTCATGGCCGAGGGCGTGGCAGAGGCGCCATATTGCCACCGGCGGCGGCAGCAGCAGTGAATTCACCGAGTCCAGTACAGCTACATCTGCGTACTCAAGAACAGTGAGTCAAATTGCGGGCCACAGAGGAGAAATCTCAGTATTGGGCCTCCTGGGACTTGACCCAGTGAGGGAGTGGTGGTGGCAGAGATATCACACCATAGGAGAACGTGCAACCTGGCACCCCCCATAGTTTAAAGCAGCCTCTATCGACTCCCTGGGTCGGAGACTCTGTGATACAACCCAGTAAAGGAGTAGTGGGGTCTGAGATAATACAGACTCGAGATCCAGAGCACCTTAAGTGAAGCCATAGTGACCCAAGGGAAGAACCCAGAGAAGGCACAAACCTCCGAAATCATGGGAAAGAGGAATAACACTGGAGTAATGAATGTGCACAACCCCACAACATCAGAACCTGATAAAACAGAAAATCAGAGATTTCTAGAAGATCAAATCAGGAAAATAACTGTAGAAATAATAGAGGTGCTTCGAAAAGAACTCAGAGAGAGCCAAAAAGAGATAAAGGATGCAATTAATGAAGTAAAGGCCTCAATTCAAAGCACAAACAACCGATTAGAACACATGGAGAACAGAATCTCGCTCTTAGAAGATGAGCAATCCAAAAATGAATGCATAGTTTCTAATCTAGAAAAACATATCCAAGAGCATGAATCTGACATTGAAGAAATATGGGCCCATCTTAAGAGAGCTAATCTAAGAATAATTGGAATAGAGGAGGGAAAAGAAAGTGATACCAAAGGGATCAACAATCTCTTCAAGGAAGTAATAGCAGAAAATTTTCCAAATATAGAGCAAGAGGTTGATACACAGATCCAGGAAACTTATAGAACTCCCTTTAGACAGGATCGGAGAAGATGATCCCCACGCCATATAATTGTCAAAATGACCAATGTGGAAGCCAAGCAGAGAATCTTAAAGGCAACAAAAACAAAGGGCCAAGTGACATTCAGAGGCAAACCAATTAGAATCACTACAGACTTCCCAAACCAAGTCATGAGAGCCAGAAGGGCTTGGAGTAACATATTCCAAACTCTGAAAGAAAACAACTTCCAGCCAAAAATTTCCTATCCAGCAAAACTTTCTATCAAATTAGATGGAGAAATAAGAAGCTTCCATGACAAACAGAAACTGAAGGAATTTATGTCTTCAAAACCAGCGCTAGAGAAAATACTCAAAGAGATTAACTACAAAGAAGAAATAGGTAACACTCACCAGAACCAGAGAACAAGAGTTTCCATCCAACAGACAACTAAGATTGGTTATCTGTGGAGATTCATTATTTATGTTAGTCTTTTACCTATCTCTAAGTTGTATTGTTTGCCTTTATTGTTGTTAATTTTTAGGATTTCTAGTTGGAATATTAATATACCTTCAGATATAGCATTTGGAAATATTTTATCCAATTCTATTAGTAACTTTTAACTCTGTTTACATTGTCTTTGGATATACAATATTTTCTTTTATTTTTTAGGGAGTTTGTATATTCTTCTGTTGCCTGTGCCATTGAAATCATATCCAAGAAATCACTGCCAATTTCAATGTTGTGAGGTTTTATGACCCAGATTTTCTCCTAAAAGTTTATAGTCTTAAGATTTATATTTAGGTCTTTTATCTATTTTGAGTTAATACTTGTATATGGGATTAGGTAAGGGTCCAACTTTATTCTTTTCCATGTAATTATTATTTTTCAACAATATTTAGTTAAAAGATTATTATTTCCACCACCAAATGTTCGTGGAAACCTTGTCAAAAATAACTTGACAATATAGGGAAGAATTTAGCTCTAGGCTTGTATTTAACTCCAATGGTCTATATATCTGCCTTTAGAACAGTACTACACTGTTTTAATTATTGTAGCTTTATATGGTTTGAAATCAGAAAATATATATCTGCTAGCTTTGTTCTTTTTCAAGATCGTTTTGGGTACCTAGACTCCATATTCCATATTAGGATAGATTTTTTCTGAAAAATAAATATATAAATATATGATAGTTTCACCTAAAAAAACAGAAAAAAATATGCTCTAGTAAGAAAGAAAGCAAAAAGAAATATTGAAATGCTATCTTTAAATCATCAAACGCTTGGTATCAGACAAATGAAACTGTTATGTGAGATTATCATTTTTAATTTTAGATAAATTGCTATAATACTAGATGTCAACTACTAAGCCAAGCATGGGAAGGAGGGATGGGGAGAGAATGGGGTGGGGATCGGGTGGGGGCTGACTGGGCGATGTGTGCATGTATGTCTACAAAAGTTTGTATCCCACTATGATATATGAATACAGTGCACCAATAAAATAAAAAAAAAAAGAAAAAAAAAAGAATCAGAAAAAGGCCTGGAATGAAATGAAAGAGTGAATAAATGAAATGGAGACAGCAATAGAAAGAAATTTTGGAAGATTAGATGAAATGGAAAACAGAATATTACTATTGAATGACAGTTCATGCAAAATCGAAAACACAGTCAACAGCATATAGAAATCATTACAGCAACAAAACCTAAACATCCAACAACTATGGGACAACATGAAACATCCTAACTTACAGATAAAAAGGCACTGAAGAAGGGATAGAGGCATAGACCAAGGGTATTTGTAAACTCTTCAGAGAAATAATTTCAGAGAATTTTCAAAACATGGAAGGAGACTTAGACATATACATATAGGAGACATACAGAACACCTTTAAGACAAGATCAAAGAAGGACCTCCCCACACCAAGTAATATTAAAAATGACCAACATAGAGACTAAGGAAAGAATCTTAAAAGCAGTGAGAACAGCCAGGCGTGGTGGCGCACACTTGTTATCGCCGCACTTGGGAGGCAGAGACAGGAGGATTATGCAAGTTTGAAGCCAACCTTGCTGGCTTAAGAGACCCTGTTTCCAAATAAAAATATAAAATAGGTCTGGGAGTGTAGAAGGGTTTCCAGGAACCCCAGTACCACACACACACACACACACACACACACACACACACACACACACATACAAAACAGTGAGAACAAAAGAATGGGTGACATACAGGGGCAAAATAAAAATCACCCCAGACTTTACAACCCAAGTCATGAATGTCAGGAGAGACTGGTATGATGTAATCCAGACCCTGGAAGAAAACAAATTTTAATCCAAACTGCTATATCCAGCAAGGTTATTATTCAAAATTGATGGAGAAACAAAGTGTTTCAAGGAAATTAAAACAAGAATTAACAAGTGGGATAGCATCAAACTAAAAAGTTTCTGCTCATCAAATGAAACCATCAAGAACCTAAAGAGAAAGCCTACAGAATGGGAAAAGATTTTTACTAGCCACCACTCTGATAGAGAGTTAATATGCAGAATATACAAAGGGTTCAAAAGACTCTACACTAACAAAACAAATAACCCAATCAAGAAATGGGCAACTGAATTGAATAGAAACTTCACAAAGGAAGATATACAAATGGCCAATAGATACATGAAAAGATGTTCATCGTTATTAGCCAACAGGATGATGCAAATCAAAACTACACTGAGATTCTATCTAACTGCAATTAGAGTAGCAATTATAAAGAAGTCAAATAACCACAAAGACTGGCAAAAATGTGGGGAAATATGAACTCTTTTACACTTTTGGTGAGAGTGCAAACTAGTTCAGCCACTATGGAGATCAGTGTAGAGATTCCGTTGAAAACTGGGAATAGGTCCACCATATGATCTGGCTATACCACTCCTGCATATCTTTCCAAAGGGTCTGAAATCAGAACTACAGTAGCATATGCATATCCACATTCTTAACAGCACAATTTATAGTAGCCAAAATATGGAACCAACCTAGGTCTCCATCAACAGATGAATGGATTGCAAAATTATGGGAAATATACACAATGGGATTCTACTCAGTAATATAGAACAAAAGCATGTCATTCCAAAAAGATGTAAATACCTGGAGAACATTATGTTAAGTGAGATCAGCCAAGCTCAAGAGAGGGGATATATGTTTTCTCTAATGTGACCAAACTAGGAGTATTAGGAATACCAGAGGGACTCCAGATAATGGAAGGGAAACCTCACCAAAGCTGAAATAGAAGGGTAGAAGAGGAAGAAGGCTGAGGTTGAAAGTGGAGGAGCTACATTCAAATATATGTTTAAGTGTGAATGTAGCATGGTCAAACTGGACACTCATTATTGGGAGGGGGAGAAGGGAAAGTGGGGAGGAGGACACCAAGCACTCTGTGAATATATGCCATTTTCAATATGATCCACATAAAAATAAAATAAAAAAGATGTAAGATTTAAATGCAAAATGTTAGATCACAAAAATACAAGAATAAGACACAATGCTGAATTTGTTGGTCAGTTCTATAAGCCTTTTAGTTGAGTTTGTTGGGTCTTCTAAATATATCATCTGCAAATAGTAAAAGTTTGAGTTCTTCTTTTCCTATTTGTACTCCTTTGGTTTGCTTTTCTTGCCTTACTGCTATGGCTAGAGTCTCAAGTAATATATTGTAAAGAAGTGGTGGTAATGGACATTCTTGTCTTGTTCCTGTTTTTAGGGGAAATTCTCACAGTTTTTCTTCATTTAATATGATGTTGGCTGTGGGACTATTAGAGATTGCCTTTATGATTTTGAGGTATGTTCTTTTTATTCCAATTCTCTTCAGTGCTCTTAGTATAAATGAATGTTGGGTTTTGTCAAATGCTTTTTCAGTGTCTACTGAAATGATCATATGACTTTTGTCTTTAGTTATGTTTATATGATAAATTATATGGATTGGTTTTTGCATTTTTGAACCAGCCTTGCATCTCTGGGATAAACCCTACCTGGTTATGGTATACTATTTTCTTGATGTGGTTATGAATGCATGTTGCTAGTATTGTTTCTGGATATAAAAGCAATCTTAGGAAATTGAAAGCTTTTCTCTATACTAACCATAAATCCACTAAAAAGGAAATCCAGAAAACACTTTCATTCAGGATATCCCATAAAAAAAATAAAATACTTAGGAATAAACTTAACCAAGGAGATAAAGACCTCTAGAAAGAAAATTATGAAACATTGAGAAAAGAAATAGAAAAAGACCTTATAAGGTGAATAGATTGTCCATGTTCATGGATAGGCAGAATAAATATCATCAAAGTGGCCATACTTCCAAAAATGATCTACAGAGTCAACACAATACCCGTTAAATCACCAAGGTCATTCCTCATAGACATAGAAAAATCAGTCCTTAAATTCATTTGGAATAACAAAAAATCCAGAATAGCCAAAATAGTTCTCAGCAACAAAAGCCATGTGGCAGAATCATAATACCAAATTTTAAACTCTACTACAAAAGCTCGGCATGGTGGCATATGCTTGTAATCCCAGCATTCAGGAGGTTGAGACTGGAGGATAGTGGTTCACGGACATCCTCAGCTACTTAGTGAGGCCCTCCACAACTTAGTTTGAACCTATTTCAAAATAAAGAATAAAATATCAGGCAGGGGGGATAGCTTGGACGTCAAATGTCCCTGGGTTCCATCCCCAGACCCACAAAAAAATTTAAAAAATAAACTATACTACAAAGCCATAGTAATAAAAAAAAAGTGGTACTGGCACAAAAACAAATACATAGACCAATGAAACAGAATAGAAGACTCAGAAAAAAGCCACACACTTACAACCAATTGATTTTTGACAAAGGGGCCAAAAGTATACACTGGAAAAAAGATAGCCTCTTCAACAATATTGGCAAAACTGGTTAGCCATTTGTAGAAAAATGGAAACTTTCTCACCCTGCACAAGAGTCAATTCAAGATAGATCAGATTTGGAAATTAGACCAGAGACCATGAGGCTCCTTGAAGAGGGCATAGGTCCAACACTGCAACACACAGGCACAGATAAAAGCTTTCTCAACAAGACCCCAAAGGCACAAAAAATCAAAAGGTTGATCAATACATGGGATTGCATTAAACTGAAGAACTTCTGTACAGCAAAAAACTATCAAGAACCTCAACCCAGAGCCAACAGAATGGGAGAACATTTTTGTCACCTACTTTTTGATTGAGGGTTAATATCTAGAATATACAGAGAACTCAAGAAACTCTGCACTAAGAAAACAAACAACACAATCTAAAATGGGCAAATGAATTAAAGAGACACTTCACAAAAAAAGAAAATCAAATGGTCAATAAATGCATGAAAAAATGCTCAACATCATTAGCAATCAGAGAAATGCAAATCAAAACTATCCTGAGATTTCACCTAACTCCAACTAGAATGGCAATCATTCAAAACATAAGCAACAACAAATGCTGGTGAAGATGTGGAGAAGTGGGGACTCTAATACATTGTTGGTGGGATTGTAATTAGTGCAACCACTTTGGAAAGCAGTATGGAGGATCCTCAGAAGAATGGGAACAAACTTACCATATGATCCAGCAATACCACATCTGGGTATCTACCCAAAAGAATGGAAACCAAATTGTCAAACTAATGTATGTGTATCTATGTTCATAGCTGCACAATTCGCCATTACCAAACTATGAAACCAGCCAAGATGTCCATCAACAGATAAATGGATTACAAAACTTTGAGATATGTTCCTAATGGAATTTTACTCAACCATAAAGAAAAACACAATTACTTCATTTACATGGAAATGGATGGAAACTGGAGAACATTATGCTAAGTGAGATTAGTCAGTCATAAAAAAATAAGAAATCGGATGCTTTCCCTAATACGTGGAAGCTAGGAGAAAATGGGTCATAGGAGGAACTCTAGACAAAGAAGAAGATACTGTAAATGAGCAAATAAGGCAACCTCATAGGATGGGAGGGAGGAAGAGGGAAATTCTATAATGTACATGATGTACATTAATAATAAACATATCAATGTCAATCATTAGACCCAACATGAGAAGTAG
Organism: Muscardinus avellanarius; assembly: GCF_963383645.1. NCBI lineage: Eukaryota > Metazoa > Chordata > Mammalia > Rodentia > Gliridae > Muscardinus > Muscardinus avellanarius. Next base: position 73,525,816 of record NC_137786.1, read on the forward strand.
GAATGGAGAGGGAATGGGGCAGGAATTGGGTAGAGGTTAATTGGGTGATGTGTGTATGTATGCCTTTACCATCTTGTACCCCATTAAGATGTATGACTACAATGCACCAATACAAAATTTTTTTAAAAAGTACATTTTGTATAACTTTGAAATAAGGAAGGTATTCTAGTTATGACTCAAATTCTAGAAACTATAAAAATTAACAAATTTTATTCCACAACAACTCATTTTTATAAGGTAAACACAAGCAGAAAAGCAGAAAACAACCCACTTTTAAGAGAAAATATGCAATTAAATCTTTTTTAAAAAAAAGCTGAGGGAAACAAAAGCCCCAGTAGCAAAATTGAGCAAGTTGACAAAGGTTAGGAAAAAACAAGTCACAGAAAAAGAAATACATTTTTCCATTAAATATATGAAAAATTGTGATAATTTGAGTTCAACATCCAGAACCCGATAACAAACAAACAAAATGTCTGTACAACAAAAGACATGACAAGCAATGCATGGCCACACACACTTGTAATCCCAGTACAGGGGAGGCTGAGACAGGAGGATCACAGGTTCACACACAGCCTCAGCTACTTAGTGAGGCTCTCCACAACTTAGTGAGACCCTGTTTCTAAATAAAGAATAAAAATAGGGCTGGAGATATAGCTCAGAGGTCATATAGCTGGGTTCCATCCCTAGTTCCTAAAAAAAAATAGAAAAATGAATTGAGGAAGATATCTAAATATCTTCCTCAGAGTATAAACAACTCAATTGAACCAAACAGACTAAATAATTTAGCTGTAAATTTGTAATAGAGTAAATATTGTCATTTAACATATAAAAATTCCACTTTTAATATAAATTAGGAAAATGTAAAACACAATAATTACCATTTGACATACATCAACTTGTCAAAAAACCAAAATTTGGGGAAAAAAACTAAACATCAAAGAAGACAGATATTAATTAATTATTTATTTATTTATTTATTTATTTATTGGTGGTACTGGGGTTCCTGGAAGCCCTTCTACTTCTGGGTTACACTCCCAGACCTATTTTTTTATATTTTTATTTGGAAAGAGGGTCTCTTAAACCAGCTGAGGCTGGCTTCGAACCTGCATGATCCTCCTGTCTCCGCCTCCCAAGCACGGGGATTACAAGCGTGCGCCACCACGCCCAACAGAAGACAGATTTTTAAAAAGTACATTTTCATAAATCATAAAATTTAAAATAATACCAAATAACATTAAGTACTGCTTTGAGAAACACACATATATGTAGTAAACATAGTATATGAACATGAATAATAAACACAAATTCAGAATCCAGGAGAAAAGAGGAGAAGAATTAGGAAATAAAATTGAAGATTCCACTATATTCATTATACTCTATTCTTGCAGTTGTGGGGAGGAACTAGGGATTGAACCTGGAGCATTCTATTTCTGAGCCACCTCCCCCCAACCCTATTGTATTTTTTTAATTTTGAAACAGGGTCTCCCTAAGTTGTGGAGGGCCTTGCTAACTTGCTGAGGCTGGTCAGGAATCTGAAATCCTCTTTTCTCAGTCTCCCAAGTAGAATTACAGGCATGTGCCATTACAGCTGGTTCATCATATTTTATTTTTTAAAAGTAAGGAATTGATACATAAGTTTTCATTTTATCTAAACAATTTTTATATGTCTGAAATATTTCTGGGGAAAGAGGAAGAGCACAAGCCTTTTGAAATCAGGATGAAATGAGTTTCATTCTCATCTCTGCAACTTACTCCCAATTCTTTGTGGGACTTTGACCTGTTTGCTTAGCTTCCCTGACCTTCAGTTTCCTCATCTATAAAAGAAGTATAATAACAATATATCCACTTTCTAAAACTGTGCTTTGACATGTAGCAAAGTAACTAGCACAGAGTATGTATTTAGTGCTTTTGTAAATTATTTCAGTAGACAATATTAACTGTGTAAAAATTAATGCCAAGTGTATTGTGTGTGTGTGCGCGCATACACACACACACACACACACACAGGAACACACGCATCTTATTTTCTTTGAGCACAGCAGTTGTATTATAATGATTTCAGCATCCTTTTTTTTACCTACAATTTTTTTTATTCATACTTGCTGTTTTCATTTTAAACATAGAAGAGACAATTTCCAGACAATCAACAGGACAGCTGCTAAAGGGAAAAATAGAAATAAAATAGCTAAATGATTGAAGGTTTACATTTAAGAGTAGTTTCATAGTTAACAGCTGTGTATCCCAAAAATAAGATATCTGACAAATATATGATAACAGAGAACAAAAATTGCTATCTAATATTGAGAATTTGTAGCTGCAGAGGTGAGAACTATTGGAAAATAATGACAAAATTTCAGTGTTGATCATTTTCCATGTGGATTATAGTTACATGATAAACAGAAAAGAATAATAAATCGGTTTACAAAGACTAAATTCCATGTCATTTAAGGCATAAATGAACACTGAAATACACATTAGAGTTTAAGTTTTTAAAACATGCTCTGAATATTGAACGGTAAATATAGGTCATGTAAACGAGAATGTTCCTTTATCACTAACCATCTGTCTCTTGTCCTTTGATACTAGTGTATGGGCAGATCCACGCTGTCTCCCCCTCATACATATACATGTGCACCATCACACATGTGCACATGTACACCACACACACACACACTTGTCTTTGGTCCTCTCACTGGCATAGTCCTGTCTTCTCTGTGATTGGGAAGATGACTACACCTGTGAATAACAAACCTGAATGCCTTGCTATGAGATCACATTCTCAGAATGGAAGATCCTGAGCAAGTGTTTGCCTCTCTCAGCTGGTATTTTTTCCCTATAAAACAGGGACTAGAGGGAGCTAACATATCACATAGACCTTTGAGAAAAAAAATTTTGAAGCACCATCCAAACACAGATATTAATCTCAAAAAACACTGTGAACTGGGGAGTCTAAGAGCTGGTTTCTAAGTAGTTCTTCTCCCAGGAAACAAAACAAACCCTTAGTCTGTTTGGCTTCCTGTTTCTGTACTCCCACCTACAGCAAAAGCTGATGTATATAAAACTGTCTCTGTTGACTTCCGTAGCTGGTATGTACTTCCCAGTTCATGTGGATTGCATAAGCCTTCATTTGTTCATTTAATAAATACTAATTGGATACGTTATGTCTCTTCTACATGTCAAGTCCTGTACTAAGTGATTTAGACACACCAATGACAAAAACAAAGATCCTCGCCCTTTTGGAGCTTAGTATTCAATCTGAGGTTGGAGGAGGGCAAGGGAGTAAAATAGTAGTTCATAAATAATAAATGTTGAAAATAACTAAAATGCACTCACTGCATTGGAAGATTAGAAGAGCACAAGGTAACAGAGATAGGGAGGCTGGGCATAGTGGAACACACCAGTAACCCCACCTACACTGAAGGCTAAATCAGTAGTATCACAAGTTCAAGGCTAGCCTGTGCAACTTATAGAGACTTTGTCTCAAAATAAATAAGAATAAAACTTTTAAAAAGAGGTGAGGATATAGCTCAGTGATAGAATGTCTTTGTTTTCAATCCCCAATACTATAAAACTTAATCATAATAATTAAAATAAATTAGATGGGGAGAGGTTTTAGAAAAGAGATTGTCATCAGGGTAGAAGGAAGCTGGTTTCATCACCTCAGGGGAAAAGTGACTTTTGAACAAAGACTTGAGAATTTACAGAAGAGTATTCCGTGAAAGGAATACCAAGTGCAAAAGTCTCAAGGTGGAGCTTTGCTGGCACGGCTGAGCAGACCAGATAAGTGTTTGTGTCTTGAAATATGTGAGTCAGGAAAAAACAGTAGAAAAGTAGCTCAGAAAATTGTATCTTACCTGAAAACACTTTGCCTACGAGAATGGCTCTTTCTAAAACTGCCAAGAATAAGCTTCTTTGGTTTATTTTAAAAGCAAGAAGTTTTTGCCAGGCATAGTGGTGCATGCCTGTAATCCCAGTGCTCAAGAGGCTGAGATAGAAGGATCACAGATATGAGGCCAACCTCAACAACTTTGCAGGACCATGTTTCAAAATAATAAATAAAGCTGGGCATGGTGGCACATGCTTGTAATCCCTGTGCTTGGGAGGCTGAGACAGGAGGATCGCACAGGTTTGAAGCTGGCTTAAGAGACCCTGTTTCTAAATAAAATATAAAATAGGTATGGGAGTGTAGCCTGGAGGTAGAAGGCCTCTGGGTTTCATCCCCAGTACCACCAAAAAAAGAAACCATCAAAGAAAACCATCAAGAACCTAAAGAGAAAGCCTACATACCCAAAATATACAAAGAGCTCAAAAGACTCTACACTAGCAAAACAACCCAATCAAGAACTGGTCAACTGAATTGAACAGAAACTTCACAAAAGAAGATATACACATGGCCAATAGATACACAAAAATATGTTCTACATCATTAGCCATCAGGGAGATGCAAATCAAAACTATGCTGAGATTCCATCTAACCTCAATTGCCTTTATGGCAAGCATAAAGAAATCAAATAACAACAAATGCTGGTGAGGATGTGGGAAAGAGGAACTCCTTTACACTGTTGGTGGGAGTGCAAACTAGTTCAGCTGCTATGGAGATCAGTGTGGAAATTCCCTAGAAAACTGAAAATAGATCCACCATATGATCCAGCTATACCACTCCTGGGTATCTTTCCAAAGGGGTTGAAATCAGAGAACTACAGTAACATATCCCATGTTCATAGCAGCACAACTCGCAATAGCTAAAAATGAACCAACCTTGGTCTCCATCAACAGATGAATGGATTGAAAAATTATGGGAAATACACATAATGGCATTCTACTCAACTATAAATATAGAACAAAATCATGTAATTTGCAAGAAGATGGAAAGACCTGGAGAACATTATGTTAAGCACAGAAAGAGAAGGGACATATGTTTTTTCTAATATGCCTAAACTAGGGAGTATTAGGAATGCTGAGGAACTCCAAATAATGGAGGGGAAATCTCAGCAAAGCTGATATAAAAGGGTAGGAGAGGAAGAAGGCTGAGGTTGATTAATGGGGGAGCTACATTTGAATATGTGTGAAAGTATGGATATAGCATGCTTAATCTGGACACTCATTATTGGGAGGGGGGAAGGGGATGTGGGGGGAGAGGGCACCAAGCACAGCAAAGTCTGAATGTATGCCATTTTCAATATGATCCACATAAAAATAAATAAATAAATAAATATTAATGCTGGATTTTCATAAGAAAAAAAAGCTGCTCCCAGTAGTTCAGTTTTTTCTCAAGGTTTTATTTCTGGTTTCCATCAAAATATTTGAGGTTGGTAAATTGTTATTCCATTGGTAAACATCTTTCCCTTTGTATCTTTCATCCAGCTGCCCCAAAGAAACAACTATCAGCAAGAGAGAAAACTTAGTGGGCTCTCATTCTTTTTTGTTGTTTTGTTTTGTTTTGTTTTGTTTTTATTTTGTTGTGGTACTACAGAATGAATCTAAGGACATTCTGTTTCTAAGCTACACTGCATCCCCATCTTATTTTTTATTTTGAAACAGGGCCTCACTAAATTGTGAAAGGCTTTGTAGAGTTGCTGAGACTGGTTGTAAATCCTTCTGTCTCAGCCTTCCAAGTACTGGCATTACAGGCATGCACCACCACAACCAGTCTCCATTCTTACTTCACTGCTAGGGAGCCGAGAACTAAAGTACAGATCACATAATTCAAAAAACAAAGCCCAGCCAGGCATGGTGGCAGAGGCCTATAATCCCACCACTTGGGAGGCGCAGACAAGAGAATTGTAGGTTTGAGGCTAGCATGAAGTAATTTAGCAATATCCTGCTTAATAATAGTAGTAATAATAATAATAATAATAATAATAATAATAATAATAAAAAGGCCAGGCATGGTGGCACATGCCAGTATTCCCAGTACTTGGGAGGTGAGACAGGAAGATTGAAGGCTCCAGACCAATCTCAACAACTTAGACTCCCAGCAACTCAGTGAGATCCTGTTTTAAAGCAAAAAAAAAAAAAAATAAAAAGGGCTGAGGTTGTAGGTCAGAGGTAGAATACCCCTTGGTTCAATGCCCAGTACCACAAACAGGCATAAGTACATATGCACAAACATACACACACAAACAAAGAAATTTTAATAAAATGAAAACTATTTATACCAAGATGATTCATTTTTTCAGAACATCTGATCTCTGGGCAAGTTTTCTTGAGTGGTTGTAATTATTTTCTAACACCTCGGAAATAACATTATTACACTGTTTTATAGCACATTTTAATGGTAATTTTCATTTATTTTAACCAAATTCTGGCATCCCATGGATCTAGCACTGGGTTATTTTGTTCAGGCTCTGTTTTCAGTGACTGAATGTCAAAATACCTTGACTATTTTGAGAAGAATGAACAACAACAACAAAAAAAGACAACTGTCCTCCACTGTAAAAGGTTTGTGTCCTGGCAGTCCAGTATGCACTAAAAGATGGTATCCCTATGAAATTCAACATAAAGAGGGCACCTGACAGCGACTGCATTTTGTCCTAAATAGAAGCTTGTTAATTAGCAAAATTCAAAGCTTCTAACAATAGTTTGCTTCATTCCCCCTACCCCAGACAGACACACACACACACACACACACACACACACACACACACACACCTTAGAGGAAATGTTATACCCTTTAAGGCCAAGCAGTGGGCAGATATTGTTTCAGATGCTCTTCCCTCGGAGGAGATCAAGCTGGTTTTTTTCTACTTTGTTTAGAAAATCGAAGGCTTGTACATGAATTAGCCCCTAGGCTCCCTTGAGAGGAAAGAAGTAGACTGAGCAAATACAAACACTCTATAAAAATTTGATCAATATGGTTTTTCTTTGGCCAAAATAATCGTATTAACCTCTAAATAATAAAGGATAGAGAAAAATAAACAGTGGGGTACTTGAGAGCCACAAGAAAAAAATGTCATGAAAAATATTAGCATATTTTTTTGTGTGTGGTACTGGGGTTCCTGGAAGCCCTTCTACCTCCGGGCTACACTCCCAGACCTATTTTTAACATTTTTATTTGGAAACTGGGTCTCCTAAGCCAGCGCGCATAGCTGGCTTTGAACCTGCGTGATCCTCCTGTCTCTGCCTCCCAAGCGCGGGGATTACAAGCGTGCGCCACCACGCCCGGCCTAATATTAGCATATTTTATGCTAATAAAATATTAGCAAATATAATGATTTGTCTTTATAGGCCTAAACATCTTCCATAAATTGTAAATATTATAAATATATATAGTGCATGTCTGGAAGAAAATACAAGAAATGTTTTTCCATGGTTATTTCCACTAAAGGGAACTGAGGGATTAGTTACAGGGAGAATAGTCTCTACTACCCTTATATAGTACTGTATAGAGAAACGGGCACTCTCATAAAAATTGCTGATGGAAGTCAAAACTGCACAGCCTCAAAAAAAAAAAAAAGGTTTTTCCATATCTATCACAGACTTTAAATTTTTCATGTTTTTTATCTCAGTAATTCCATTTTTAAGAATTTAGTCTAAGGAAATAATCTAAAACATGGAAAAAGCTTTTTATGTGAAATATGTTACTGACATGCCTTTTATAAACATAAGTAAAAATGTGGAAAAACTCAAAAGCCAAATATTAAGAAAATGGTAATAATAAATAAGATTCAATCACATGATAAAATTTTATCTAGTCATAAATCTAATAATGGCAGAAGTACTATGCCAAGAAAATAAAAGGACTATTTTTATTTAATTTCTGGAATGATCTTAACACCAAGAAAGATTTAAAGAAAATATGCAGAAATGTTTACTTTGATGATCTTCATGTGTTGGAATTTAGGGTTATGTTTATTTTCTTCCTTGAACTTTAATTCTTAATATAATATATGCAGTCCAGTGTGGTGACACATACCTATTATCATAGTACTTGAGAGGCTGAGACAAGAGGATCACAGGTTCAAGGCCAGCCTCAGCAACTTAGCAAGGCCTTCAGCAACTTAGTGAGAGAGACTCTGTTTCAAAATAGAAAATAAAATAGGACTTGGGGTATTACTCAGAGGAAGAATGTCCCAGCATGGGATCCCCAGTACCATACATACATACATACATACATACATACATACATACATATTTTATTTTGAACAAAATGTATTGCAGGTGAATGTAGAGAAATAGAAAGAAGAAGAGATGGAGGGACAATATCTTTTCACCAGAGTTCCCAAGCTAAATACAAGAGCCAAAGTCCAGGACACTAAACTTTCTAATGCCACCCTACCACAGGAGACCTGTTTATAGCCCTTTATCTGATGTCATACTTGTCACCTACCAGCTGCAATGGTCAGTCTTATGTCTTACACTTGTGAGCTTCTCTAGAGGCTTTTCTTTGGCTAATTCAGAAGGGAATACAAAAGCCAGACATCCTTGCCTCAAAGGAGGACAACTCTATGTTGCAATTTACTCTCCCTACCTCCTGTGGATCAGGCCTAGACTACCTGAGACCATATCCTGCTTTCTCCACTCGGCGCGTGCCTGCAAGCAACCGAGCGGGGGGTGTGTGTGTGTGTGTGTGTGTGTGTGTGTGTGTGTGTGTGTGTGTGTGTGTGTAGAGCACTCTCTTAAGAATCATGTGCATAGAAGTGCCTGTCTCTTCTTGTAGCAGAACTAGTCTGATATACCTATTACAGACAAAGTACCCTAAAGCATACTGTCTGGTTTAGTAAAGAGAATGGTCATATATAATTACAAAGTGAATTTCTGAGTAATGCCACCAGGGATTTGGTCATAAATGTTCAGTGTACCATATAGTTATAGTGATCGAGGAGGGCTTCACAGAGCAGGTGTAATTTAAGCAATAGATGTGGAGAACATTCCAGGAGAAATAAAAGTATAGAAGAGAGAATCCCTACGGTATGACTGGGAAATATCCAAAGCTTTTGGAATGTAATAGACGCTTTCCTTCAATGCAGTTGAAAAACAAAGAAAGTTATCTCCATTTTCAATATTCCTGTTTTCACCAGACCTCTTGGTCTTCCCCTTGCTTCTTTAAGTTGTAAATATCAAGCCCAGGACACTCTGCCACTGATCTATGTCCCCAGCCCCAATTTGTATTTTATTTTGAGGCAGGGTCTCACAAAGTTGTTGAGTCTGGCCTTGAACCTGCGATCCTACTGCCTTAGCCTTCTGAGTCACTGGGAGAACAGGCATGCCCAACTAACTTCCCCTTACCCTTTTTCATTTTCATTTGTGGAATTCTCTCCCTCTTTTCCTCTATTCTCTTTATGAAGTTTGGTGTACCTTTTATTCTTTTTTTTTTTTTTTGTACTGAAATTGAAGCCGGAAGCATTCTGCCTCCAAGCTATACCCCAAATCCTTCTTATTTTATTTTATTTTATTTTATTTTATTTTATTTTGAAACAGTCTCACTAAGGTGCTGAGGCTGATATTTAACCTAGAATCCTCCTGTCTCAGCCTCCCAAGTCCTGGGATTACAGGTATATTCCACTGTATCTGGCCCTTGTCTTTTATTCTTGTTCCACAATTTCAGAACAATTTCATCTAAAAACATATCTTCAACTATCATCTTAAACTCATCTATAAACTCATACTATGGTTTGAATGTATGTGTCTCCAGCCTAAAATTCATATGTTGAAACCTAATTCCAAAAGTAATCCAATTAAGAGGTGAGGTCTTCAGAGTGTGAATGGAATGAGGGGCATTCTAAAGGTGGCCTGAGGGAGCTTGCTCACTCTTTCTTACACTGAAGACATAAATAGAAGGCACCATTTTTGAAGCAGAGAACAGTCCTCACCAGATACCAAATGTACTGTCACCTTGATCTTGAACTTCTCAATCTCCAAAACACTGAGCCATAATTTTGTACTGTTTATTAATTGAAAATCTAAGATATTTTGTTATAGCATCTCTAGTTGACTAGGACATATACCCCAATCCTGGTTAGATCCAGGGCCCTACACTCAGCAGCACACTCTATATAGACACTGGAAAGTCACTCATATAGCTTGCCTTTATTGTGTGCAAAACTGACCTTAACACCCCTCACACCTGCTCCATCTCTTAAGTCTATTAACTCAAGGAAAGATATCACCATTCATCTAATTGCATAAGACAAAATCTCAAAGAAATATTAGGTTCCTACCTGTCTCTTTCCTACCCAGATTCTATACCAAATCAATTACCAAGATAATCCATTCTTTCATCCCAAGATGTCTCATAACTCTCTCCTCCCTTCACTCTCCTTATGTCTTCCCTGGTTCCTTTGTCACCTACAGTATTGCAAGGGCTAACTTTCAGCTTTCAATGCCTCAGCCTTGCCCCATTCACTTCATTCCACAATATAGTCAGAATTATTACTTTGGTTTGTTTGGTATTCTGGTAGTAGGGATTGAACCCAATGTCATTCTACCGCTGAGCTACACCCGCAGCCCTTTTTATTTTGAAACAAGGTCTCCCTAAGTTGCTGATAGCCTTACAAAGTTGCTGAGGCTGGCCTCAAATTTATGATCCTCCTTGTATCAGCCTCCCAAGTACTGGAATTATAGGTGTGCACCTCCATGCCTGGCTTCAGAATAATACTTGTAATGTGAAAAGATGGCCATGACTATCACATGTTTAAGATTCTCAAAAGATCTCAACTACTTTAGGTCACAAAAATCTAATTCCATTTGCATAGCAGGCAAAATTCTTCCCACTCTGAGTTTGACCTCTGTATTCAGGGTTTTCCTGCCACTTCCTTGCAGTTTCCTAAATGACTGACCATCCATAGTATCCCAAGTGATCCAAACTCTTTCCAACTTTGTAAATATCCTTCCTTCTACATTCTCCCCCTCACTTACTGCCCCTGGCAAAAGACCTCAAACACTTTTTGTTGCCTCCCATTAAAACCTTCTTTTACTCTTAAAGGTAGGGCTAGATAATCCTTTTCTTTTATCTATTTCCCTATTATTTTGTGCACACATTCATTATAACAAAAATAATATTGAAATCTTTGTTTGCATGGGTATCTCCTTAAGAAATGAAGCTCTTTTAAAGTGGAATAGAAAATCTTCATCTCCGTAAACCCAGAGTCTAATTTAATAACTTGTTGAAATAATGAAACTTTAAACGCATCAATCATGCAATCCACATTGATCACCAAGATCATAGTTTTTTCTCCCTACCTCCCACTGCCTACATGGCCATAACAAAACAGTAATAATTCAATTCATTTTGCAGTTTGGCTAAATTAAACTATAATACAAACAAGTTTAGGAATGTCTCTCTGTACATATCAATAGAGCTAGTGACATAGTCATCAACCAATTGAATTCTTAGTATATCACAATGACTGGTATTGATGTAGAGATAATCAATAATATAAAACATTCCAGGTGAGACTTAAGATTTTACATGAAATTACTACTACTGGGAAATCCACAAATTCCATGTCAATTAAATCCCACAAGATATGTGGGACTGAAATAATGTGAAATAAAGATTTTAGAGTTTAGAAAACTAATGTTTGAAAAAGCATATTAACCTGATTTCAACATTATCCAATGTATACATGTATGAGAACATGAGAACCACACCCCTTTAATATGTACATTTTATCTTTTATGTATAAGTTAAAACCAAATATAATTTTTAAATATATACACAGCTTCAGGTCACTTTCTATATTTTAAAAATAATTTTGGCTGAGCTGTTTTAAAAGACAGTCTATTGAATTTAAGCCTCCTAGTTCAACTGAATTACTTCCCAGGCAATGAAAAAAATTGCTGGCACGATCACTGATCACTGTTGGAAGACTATTTTAGACTGCTATTTGGAAGCTGTTTGTACACAGGAGTATAACAGCTGCACATCACTTCAATCCAATTCCGGTCTTTGCAATTTACTCTAAGACATGCCAATCCTCAGAAAATTATATGAGAAGGAAACAATGGAATCATTATTTACCCACATTGTAATGCATTCCTTAATCCAGGAGTAGAATTAAATAAATAACTAGTGGAAGGGTTTGTATGTGGAGGTGTGAAGTGCCTACACATGCAACTCTTATTTAGGGTTTGAGGTGAGATCATGTAGAAAATTACTTCAATACAAACAATTTGAATAGCAGTGGAGTTTTTTTTAAAGCATGAAGAATTAAATCCACCTAATTCTTTAATATTTCTCACTGTCATGGAACCCTAGATAACATTTTTAAAATCATACATAAAAATATAAATAGCTTAATGGTAGCCAAGTAAGAGAAAAACTCACCTTAGGCAACTCTGGGAATTCCTCTGGAAGGGAATGGAGGAGGGAGAAAAGAAGAAGGAAGTAAAAAAGGAAAAGAGGGAGGGAGAGACCGAGGGATAGACGGAGAGAGGAACAGAGAGAAAGAAAGCAGAGGCAGGAAAGGTAAAGGAAGAGAGTAATCAAGAATTTGTATAAAACTTAAGTAACTCTCTTATAGAGTAATGACTACCTCCAGGTGGGTGGATGACAAACTCTTGGAAATTCTAAAAGCAGAGGTAGCCTGGCACACCTGGAGTGTGTACTTTGAAGTCAAAAATTTCAGAGCTTTGAAATTCAGTTTTATCAATATCTACTAGAGAAAATCTGATCTAGTAATTTCTTTAGTCAACACTTCCACATTTAAAAATAAGCCTTGTGATACCATAATACCTTGCAGGATAAAATTATATGTTTTTCATTTGATAACTGTTTAACTGAGTTGGGCATGATGGTACATGCTTTTGGGAGGTTGAGACAGGAAAATCATGGTTCAAGGAGAGCCTCAGCTACTACTTAGTGATGTCCTTTGCACTCAGTGAGAGCCTCTTTCAAAATAAAGAATAAAAAATTGGGCTGGGGATGTAGCTTGGAGGTAGAATGACCCTGGGTTCCATCCCCAATACCAGAAAAAAAATGTTTAACTAAGTAGTCCTCAGTAAATAACACCTTTATTTTATCTCAGAGCCATGGAGAAAAAAAAAATGGTACATATAACTAAGAAACTAATTCTCACTGGAAACCTTATTTTCCAAACTCCTTAAAGATTGGTGTTGATTATTATTAAAGATGGAAGAATAGAAAGAAGACAGCCTGTTTCAGGTGCTCCAAGGCTGAGAACTCAACCAGTAGGAAGAATACTTCTTGACAAAGGAAGAAAAGCAGTCAGAATTCAACAAGAATGACAGTCAAAACGTGATGGAATTGGATGCAGCAGAGAGAGCAGAGGACTGCAAAGAACTCCACACATCCCGCCTGGTAAGTGGACAGTGGTGGCAGCACCATCTTGGCAAGTCCACAACAGGGCTGGTGGCTGCTGAGACCCGAAGCAACCAGAGTCGAACTCCAGCAAAAAAGCAACAGAACCTTGCCAAGCCAGTGACAACAGACTATTATCAAAAGCATTCTCATTCTTCTTCACGCTTGAATACCTCAAGATTTAGCTCTCTGGACAGCCCAGGTAGATCATGCAGTGAAATCCTGTGGCTGCAGCTGAACTCGTCGCCACTTGCTGAAACCTGAGCTAGTCTTGTCAAGACCATGAGTTAACAAACTGCCCCAGTGAGAGACCTCTCTGCACAGGAGGTGGGGGTAGGAGCTAAAGTTGGATACAGCAAAAACATGAATAAACAGACAGCCCCTAGGGACATTCAGAAAAGAAGAACCTAGATTCAGCCATTCACAGTACACTTGAAGGGTCTCCAGCCATGGATAGTATCTGTCGTCTATAATAACTCAGCCTACCGAGTTGCAGGTTCATAAAGCTATAAACTCATGCCTGCTGGGTTTGAGTACTACAAACACCAGTGCCAGAGGCCAACACGGTCTCAGGTGATGACGGCCTCTCAGAGCAGTAGTGATGTCCATGGGCCTAAAAACTGAGACACTCAAGCCCCAGTGACACAGTTTCTCCATGCCAGAGTTTAGGTCCTGAAAGCAGGGAGGCCAGAGGACAGTAGGGGTTCATGTCATCACAGCTACAGGTTGGAAACTCAGTACTCTTTCTGCCAACAGAGTTTTTGCATGTCATGCATGCATGCCAATGACTGACAGTGTTCCATGTGATTGTAACCACCAAATCAGTGGCAGTGTCCCTTGGTCATAAAATCTCAGCAGCCAGACCACAAGCTCAGAATATAGCCATCTCTGGAATACTGAGTTTACGAACAATGGCCACAGAAGCCAAAGGTTTCAGAGGCTCACAATCAGCAGAGCAGTGGTAGTATCTGTGGAGCATTAATTTTCAACCAACAGGCTACAGACTCTAAACAGAACATCATAGTCTCTGGCCCTACAGAGTTTGAGCCTGGAGAACATGGCAGCCTGAAACCAATCAGAAACTCCTGTTTGTCTGCATTAAGAACTATACCTTGTGGGAAGATGGCAACCAAGGGGAAGTAACACATATCAGTCTTGATGACACCTATTCTCCATTGTCTTAAAAACAGTGTTCTTATAAAAGCAAGAAAACACCATAACTTTAAAGAAAACAATAAGTAGAAGGCAGCAAAGGAAAAAAAAGCTAAAAGACGGATCAGAGAGCTGAAAAGACAGCCACCTGCCATCAAAGGCTTTGGCCACAGGAGCCACGTCAGCACTATCTTACTCACTGCACTCAACTCCAGAGACTCACAAGGAAACAACAAATGACTTGATAATCAAAGGAAACCATCAAGATTCTAAAAGAAAGCCTACAGAATAGGAAAATATCTTTGCCAGTTATCTCTCTGATAGAGAATATCTAAAAATTTAAAAGACTTTACACTAAAAAACCAAATAATCCAATCAAAAACAGGCAATTGAACTAAATAGACACTTCACAGAAAAAGAGATACAAATGGCCAATAAACACACAAAAAATGTTCAACATTTTTAGCAATCAGGGAGATGTAAATAAAAACTACACTTAGATTCCATCTAACCCCAATCAGAATGGTAATTATCAAGAAGTCAATAAACTATAAATGTTGGTAAGGATGTGGGGAAACTAGAGCTCTTCTATACTCTTGGTGGGACTGCAAATTAGTTCAGCCACCATGGAAAACATCGTGGAGATTCCTCAGAAAATTGGAATGGATCCACCATATGATCCCTATACCACTCCTGGGTTTCCAAAGGGACTGAAATCAGAGAACTACAGTAATATATGCATATCCATATTAACAGCAGCACAATTCACAATAGCCAAATTATGGAACCAACCTAGGTGTCCATCAACAGATGAATGTATTACTAAATTATGGGATATCTACATAATGGAATTTTATTCAGTAATAAAGAACAGAATTTGAGATTAGTCAGTCACATTAAGTGAAGGGTCATATTTTTCTCTAATATGCAGAATGTAAGGAGTAATTGAGATACCTGAAGGACTCTAGATAATGGGAGAGAAACTCCAGTGGAGCCAGGGAGGTGGTCTAAGGGAAGGGAGGGGGAAGAGTGAGGATCAATGAAGGAATTACTACCACAGGCTTTACATATATATGTAAAACTACCCATGTCGATCTCAGTACTCTATATAGAGGAAGAAAAGATGAGGAGGGAGCTGGGAGAAAGCCCACCAAGTGCTAAGTGCATGTATGTCACCACCAATATAATTTATATTATGATGTGAGACTATAATATAACAATAAAAGTATTTTTTAAAAATAAATGTTATGTCCATTTATGAAGATATCATCACTACCAATATAACATAATCAGTGAGGGAGTATGGGGAGCTGGGAGAGATACCAAAAGAAATACATGAAGTGTTGTGTGTATCACTTTGAACCTTACTGTGATATATAAAATACAACAATGAAAGCTTTTATAGTTTGTTTGTTTTCTGTTTGTTTTGTTTTGTTTTGTTTTATGGGGATGGAACCCAAGAGCTTTCTACCTCTGGGCTATACTCCCAGGCCTATTTTATGTTTTATTTGGAAATAGGGTCTCACTAAATTGCTGAGAGCCTCACCAAGTAGCTGAGGCTGGCTGCGAACCTATGTGATCCTCCTGTCTCAGCCTCATAAGTACTGGGATAACAAACCTGCGTCACCATGCCTGACTTACTACTAAAAGTTTTAAAATAATTAAATTTTAAAATGTGATGAGGACCTTTTGGGGCAATTTGGATTAAAGCTCTTTCTCTCTCTCTCTTTTTTTTTCTCAGCCCCATAGCTATTAGTCACATGCCCTATGGTGTTTAAGGGAACAGAGTGCTTTGTTATCATGATGTGAATGATGTGCTATCAGTCTTCTGACACCAATCATTTAAAGTTAAAAAGATAAACTGAATACCTTGAGTATAGATATGAAGTCATTAAAAGCCAAACATTATTATTTTTTTTTCACAAAATGAAAAAGGCAATGAAGCATCCTACAAATTTCTATTTCTTAACAAGTAAACATCAGCCTCTATAACCTGCTAAGGTAAAAAAGCTTCTCAAATCCTTCTTATTCTTCTTATTAAAGTAGAAAAGGTCCTGAAGGCCCAAAGATAAGACAGCCACAGTGGGCTATGTCCAGCTGTGACCTGACTATTTATGGCTCTACCGCACAAGTATCCATTAGAAAGGAGTCTCAAGCACCAGTTATTTTATTTGGCGATTTAGTGGCTTTGGATATAATTTGTTGATTTGGGCACTGGCATTATTGTTGTTGTTGTTGGTGGTGGTGGTGGTGGTGGTGGTGTGTGTGTGTATGTGTGTTTGTGTTGGGTTCATTTTGTTGTCTTTTCTTTGTTGTTTTATTTTTGTAGCTAGCATCATTAGTTACTGTTGTAGCTTTCAATGGACAGTACTAGGAAAGAGAGTAGTGAGAAGAAGCTAGGCCACTTGGCCAACTCTGCCTATGAGGATGTCCTCATTGAACATGATACTGTCCTAAGAGACATCATCCAGGGCATTTTGCCTTGGTCAAAGTGTCCCTCCATATCTGCACCAGGACAGTGGCCATAGAAATCCTACCTAAAATCAGATGTGGTTTGTGGTCAGCCTCAGCAACTTAGGCCCTACTCAACTTAATAAGACCATGTTTCAAAATAAAAGAATAATACAGGGCTGAGAGTATGGCCCAGAGGTAGAATTCCCCTGGGTTCCATCCCCAGTAATCAATCAATATCTCTCTCTCTCTCTCTCTCTCTCTCTCTCTCTCTCTCTCTCTCTCTCACACACACACACACACACACACACACACACACACACACACACCTGCCTAAAAACAAGAATAAGTTCAATCCAAAATGGATACTATGAGGACTATGGAGTACCAGAACCTCATCAACTTAGAGAGACCATGTTTCAAAATAAAAACTATAAAGGTCTGAGGATACAGTTCAAAGGTAGAATGTCCTTGGATTCCATCTTCATTACTAAAAAACATGTAATGTCATATGATTTCTGTTAACAGTATTCATAATTGTCATCTAGACTCACTAATTCTTCCAGAGCTACAGAGCAGTAATGTTTTGATTCTACCAACTCTGCTTCCTGTATTAGTTGGCTTCCTCTGTAAAGAGAAGCTTGCCCAGGCTGCTATTTGGTTACCCTGAAGACAATACTTTCAATCAACGCATAAATGTTTAATTTTTTGCCTTATTTATACTTATAAAAATAATTGGTTGGTTTCTAATTGTTCTCCACATCCATGAGAGTTTCTGGGGGCTGTGTTACCAGTGTTTATAAATCAGCCACGGTAAATCCCTTCATTAAATGGGAAAGATGTGATGGGTCCAGATTCTGGAGGACCTCAAAGCCTGACGGAAAGAACTATTCCTAGCCCTGGGGGAGCATTATTCATTTCTGATTGAGGGCTTACCTGATGAACATCATGTTGAAAGATTAGAAATGGCAGCCGAGGTAGAACTGACTTGGATGAGGCTAGGGCCATTAATGAGCAAGGTCACAAGCTGAGAAAGGCCAGCCAAGGATTGTGGACAGAACTGGGAAGAGAAAGCAGCTTAGAGAAGTAGAATGGGGGTAATGACATGCAGAGAAATGTTTAGAGAAAAACTGGCAGGGTTTGGGGACCTACCCCACACTCCCCCACCTGCCAGCTACTCTTTATGCAATAGAATTGTCCTTATCTGTGACTTTGGTCTCAAAATACAAATGCCCTTCTGCTGCCAACCTCCTCTGCTGACCTCCCCTGCCAGCCTCCCCTGCTCCTTCTGACCTCCCAGGTCCTCTGTCAAATATATAGAGGTGGTGGTGGTAATAGGGAATGAAGATCAATTTTGTTCACAAAAATGACCCCAATGAGCTGGGTGTGTTGAGCAATGCCTGTAATCTAAGTACT
Source organism: Muscardinus avellanarius (assembly GCF_963383645.1). Taxonomy (NCBI): domain Eukaryota; kingdom Metazoa; phylum Chordata; class Mammalia; order Rodentia; family Gliridae; genus Muscardinus; species Muscardinus avellanarius. The sequence goes on from NC_137786.1 coordinate 73,544,096, forward strand.
TGAGAGGATGAGACAGGAGGATAACAGATTTTAAGCCAGTCTCACCAACATAATGAGACTTCATTTCAAAATAAAAATGCAAAAACAGGGCTTGGGTATAGCTTAGAAGTTGAGGGCCCCTGGATTCGGCCTTCCAAGTACTGGGATTGCAAACATGCACCATCACGCCCAGATCCATGCCCTGTCTTTTGAGGACCTTCACATAACACACAAACACACACACACACACACACACACAAAATGCACACATATTAAAAAGACCCCAGTGAATCATGAGGGATGATCCTAAGATTCATTTGAAGCCTAAGGAAGGAACACAGATTGAAGGTTAATAGGCCAGCCTAGCACAGTGTTCTTTAGGGGAAACAGTGTCACTGAGAGGTGCTTTATCTTATTGCAATTGTTAGAAGAAAACATAGGACTAAGTCTCCAAAATATATGTACTGGTGGATACAAATAGGTATTTCCTCAACAAGACCATCAGAGCTCAGGAAATAAAACAAGGAATGAATGAATAGGATGGCATTAAACTAAAAAGCTTCTGTGCAGCAAAGGAAACAAGAGTCTGAAGAGTCTACAGAATGGGAGAAAATATTTTAAAGCTACTTCTTAAGTAGAGTAATAATGTCTGGAACATACAAAGAATTCAAAAGACTTAACAGTAAAAAATAAATAAATAAATAAAAATGGGAAATTGAACTGAATAGACACTTCTCAAAATAAGAAAGACAAATGGCCAACAAATATATGAAAAACTGTTTAACCTCATTAGCAATTAGAGAAATCTAAATTAAAACTACCCTGAGATTTCACCTAATACCAGATAAAATGGCAATCAACAAAACAAACAATAAATGCTGGCAAGGATACGGAGAAATGGGAAATCTTATACACTGTTGGTGGGAATGTCAATGAGTATAATCACAATCATTGTGGAAGGTCCTCAAAAGACAGGGCATGGATCTGGGCGTGATGGTGCATGCTTGCAATCCCAGTACTTGGAAGGCTGAGACAGTAAGATTACAGGCTCTCAACCAGCTGCAGCAATTTCCTGAGGCCCTCCACAACTTAGTGAGACTGTTTTAAAGTAAAAAATGAAATAGGGCTGGGGGTGTATCTCAGAAGTAAAATGCCCCTGGGTTCAATCTCCAGCACTTAAAAAAAAAAAAAGACACAGCATGGAATCACCATATGACCCAGCTATACCACTCTTAAGTATCTTCTGAAATTGAAGAATTAAAGAATTAAAGTTGTAATAATATGGTAGTACTTACATATTCATGTTTATAACAGCTCAAGTCATGATAGCCAAATTATAGAACCAACCAGGTGTTCATCAACAGACAAATGGATAAAGAAAATGTGTTGCATTCACACATAGAGGTTTACTCAGCCATAAAAAGAACAAAATTATGTCATTTTCAGAAAAACAGAATTAGAAAATATTATGCTAAGTGATAACAGCCAATCTCAAAAAATCAAGAGTTTGATTTTTTTGAAGAAATAGGAAACATAGGGGATTTTAAATATGGAGAGAGATAAGCAGGATTGTAGCCAGGATTGTGGGTGAGAGGCAGAGGGGTGAAAAGAAGGCTTGAGGAAGAAAACAGGTCAAAGAATGCTATGCCCATATATGAAAGTATCAATATAACATGTACAGGGAGGGATACAGAAGGAAATATACCAAGTTCTGTGTATATCACTTTGAACCTCACTGCTATATATAATTATAATGCACCAATAACATTTAAAAATAATTAAGTAAAACAAATGTTTTGAGGATCTTATGGGGCAATTAAGATGATGCCCTCTGGTGTCTTAGGAAACAAGAGCATTTTGTTACGATGATGTGATTGAAATGATACCATTCTTTTCTTCACCAATCATTTCAAGTTGAAAGATAAATCGAATAACTTGAGTATAGATATGATGAGGTCTTTAAAAGTAAAACATTATTAGATATTTTACTCAAAAAATGAAAAAAGTATTAAAGCATCTGACAAATTTTAATATCTAAACAAGTAAACATCAGCCTCCATAACCTACCAAAGCAAAAGTTTCCAGGGCCCAAAGGTGAGACAGACAGTCACAGTGGGCAGCACCCAGCTTTGACCTGCCATGTGACCTCACAAGGAGCCATTGTAAGAGAGTCTACAGGATCAGCTATGTAAAGCCCTCGCTGCTGCTGAGTTTTTGTTCAGTAATACAGGGAGCTCTTGGTGGTGACCCATCAGACTCCAAAGTAGTTAGCACTTTTGGTGGATTGGTGGCTTTGGATCTTTGGATCTGATTTTTTTGGGCTTTTGGATTTGTTGGTGTGTGTGTGTGTGTGTGTGTGTGTGTGTGCGCGCGCACGTGCATGCATGAGCATGTGTGTTCATTTGGGTTTTTTATTTTGCTGTACTTTTGTTTGTTGGTGTGTTTATTTAGCTAACATCATTAGTTGCTATTGCGGCTTTCAATGGACAATGCTAGGAGAGAGAGTATAGAGGCCTCTCAGTCAGCTCTCCCTGTGAGGATAGCCTCATGGACAATGATATGGTCCTGAGTGACACTGGCAAGGATGGTTTTGCCGAGGTCAAACTGGCCTGCCATATCCTCACCAGAACCAAAGTAGCTGTGAAGGTCTTGTTTTCGATTAGGAACAACCCCTTGGGTCAACCAGAAATTATCTATCATGAGGGCAGTGGATTACCGGAATGTTGTCCAGCTATTTGAGACCATAAACATGGCTGTCTTCACCTACCTGGTGATGGAGTATGTGAGCTGGGAGCAGCTGCTGCACCATGTCAGGGAGTTTGGTAACTGGAGAAGGAAGAACCCCAGAGCTTATTCCAGCAGGTTATGAGTACAGTGTGTTGCTTCCACAAGAGAGGCATCCTGCACAGGGACCTGAAGCCACATAACTCAGAAGGGAATGTCGAAGTCATTGATTTTGGGCTGAGATGCTGCTTCAAGGCCAGGCGCAAGCTGTTCACCGTTTGTTGCACTTCTACCTACTGTGCCCTCAAGGTCTACAAGGGCCAAGGACATGGCCCTGAGGTAGATCTCTGGAGCCTGAAGTTCATCCTCTACTTTATGCTGGTGCATTCCATTTACTGGAGAAGGCGTGGCAGGGAAGGTGCTCCGTTCCCCTCACATCAGCCAGATACAAGTCATCAGATTAATGACTGTTAATCTGGAAGTAAGAGCCACCACTGACAAAATCCTGGAACACTGGCGTCTGAGACTGGGTAAGGAGCGTTCACCTCCTCCTAGGGAGCTGCTCTCCCTATACCTGAACGCTGCAATCCTCAGTCATGTGCCGCCTGGGTTACGACCCACACAGTACCTGGCTTTCAGTGTCCAACAGGACGTTTGACAATGCAATGGCTGCATACCTGCTAATCCAACACCATGTGAGCCTCCCTCAGGTAAAGGGCACCTTCCAGGCTGGGCCGAGGTTCTGTTTGTCCCGCTGCCTCCATCCTCAGCAGATCCTTCCGCCTGCCCTCTGCCGCCTCAGAGGAGAGCCAGTCCAACCTTCTGCCTTCCCAGTCCTGTCCTCTAAGGAAGGCATGCAGTCGAGGCAGAAAAGCAGAAGAGACCTGATATTCCTGGAGAGGACCCTCACTCCCAGCCCCCAGGCATGGCCCTGAGGCCCCCAGGTCAGCACCCGGCAACCCCATCGTGAGCCGCCTCCAGGACCTGGGTTGACAGGAAGGCTGGAAGCCGGTAGCCAGAAGGGTTATTAACCCACATCTTCCGCACCTGTTGCTGCTGCATACTGGGCCCTGCAGCCAACAGAGTCACTCCAGAGGGAGAAGGCAAAGGTGCCCCCAACTACTCAGCAACAGAGTCTGCTCCAAAGAGACCAGACAGCTGAGGTCAATGAAACTAACTCCTTGGATCCTGACTTCAGCCAGAGTAGTCTCAGCTGCAGGAACACTGACATGCTCCAACTGCCAACTGCTGTGGGCTTCTCCACCCAGAGTCTAGCTGAGAGGCCCTCGCCTGGGAGAAACCAGAGACTATTTTTTCAAGGAAACTCACTCCCCTTTTCCCTGAGATGATTCTTAAGTTGTAATGAATTTTATAATAAAAGCGAGATGCTGAGCTGGATGTGGTGGCAGATGCTTGTAATCCCAGCATTTGGGAGGCCGAGACAAGAGGATAGCAATTTGTGGACAGCCTCAGGGCCCTTTGCAACTCAGTGAGATCCTGTTCCAAAAGCAAAAGTAGGGCAGTGGTGTAGCTTGGAGGTAGAATGCCCCTGAGTTACATCTCCAGTACTGCAAAATAAAGAAAAATGAGATGCTTCTTTAGAAAAATTATTTTTAAAAAATGACTGGTGTCATTATTTTTTAGATGAATGGGAGTTAAAGGAATTCTCCCAATGAAAACAGAATCTTAATATAAGGACTCTTCTAAGACTAAATGGACAGTGCAGTTAACTTTTTTGGCCCTCAGAAGGATATCTGGAAGTATTTTTCTGTATTAAGGTATTCAGATAAATTTTGACTATTGTAAGTAATATTAGGTAGCTGTAGTTTTGAATCTTCAATGTAAGCAACTAACCTAATAATATTTAAGAAAAATGCTAGCATTCTTAGTCCATGTTGACCAAGTCATATTGGCCTGAGTCAACATTAATTTTTATGTCAGAAGAAGAGCAAAGACAACACCCAGCAGCAAAACAGATGGAGCCCTGGCCTAGAGACTATTGCTTCATCAGTTTATAGGTTCCACAAATATTTATTGAGTATCACTTGTGAACTAGGTATTCTTCTAGTTCCTAGAGTTATGATAGTGACCAATAGCAGGAAGAATTTTCCATGGAGTTTACAATCTGGGAAAAGAGCAAATGACAAAGAAAGCTTCCTAGACTTAGGAAAGAGAGAGGGCTGCTGTCAAGGCAGGTGTCCCTTAGGAACAGATGCACCAGCTGAGTCATGATGAGTCAGCTGGTGCTTACCTGATAAGGGTAGAGAGACTGAGGAAGAGCACCAAGGACAAGGGAGGATCATTTCGAACAACAATATAGTTCGAAGGAACACAGCACACCCTGGAAACTGATAGAAAGTCTAAATGTCTGGGACAGAAGGAGAGAGGGAGGAACCAATTGAAGAGAAAAGGGGAGGTGAGTAAAGGTCACAGTTGATTTTCATTTTAAATGTAATGGGAAATCATTAGGGTTTTATGCTAGAAAAGTGGTGTGGAAAGTGAAAGAATAATGTGATCCGATCTGCTTTCTGAAAAATCCATTCTTCCTGGGATGTAGAGAAGAAATGGGAGGAGAAGGCCAAGCTACGTGGATTAGAAGGCTACTGCAGGAAGTGATAAAACTGTAAGTCCATTGTAAAGATTTTTAGCCATTTCATTCTTTGTGAGAGGCTAAAAAAAAATTATTCCCTGAAAAACCTTGCCCTTTATAATAAAGACGAAGAGATGCAAAATAATTTAATATTAAGAAGATAAAATTGATAGGACACGGGGAAGCATTGGATATGGGTACAAGGCACAGGAGATAGCCAAAGGTGTGTACAACTGGACAAATAATGTCATTCAATTATTATAAATTAAATGTGTAATATTTATTGCACACTTGCTGCACAAAAGTCACTGTTCTAATTGCTTTACATATTTTTTTAAAAACTCGTTCTGTCTAGCAACTCTATGAGATAGAGTTGCTAGACAGATATGAGATAGAGACAGTACTACTGTCGTCTAAGAAACTGATGCAAGGAAAGATTAAGCAATATGTCCACTTTTATACAGATAACAAGAATTGGATCCAAGTGTTAAGTCCAGAGTCCACACTTTTTTTTAATGTGTGTGTGGTACTGGGGTTCCGGGAAGCTCTTCTACCTCTGGGCTACACTCCCACCGGCTATACTCCCAGACCTATTTTATACTTTTTTATGTGGAAACAGGGTCTCTTAAGTGAGCACGGCTGGCTTTGTACCTGTGCGATCCTCCTGTCTCACCTCCCAAGCACGGGGATTACAAGTGTGCAGCCACCATGCCCAGCCAGAGCTATGCTACCATCACCTCCATCCCCACTCCACCACCACCCCTAATTCAGAAATGACCACCATGGCCAGGTTACCAGATTTGTTTTATTTGGGTTGCTCAAAAAAGAGGAATTTCTTTCTCCTTCTGGCTTTTATCTCCTTCCAGCTTTTATCTCTTCTCATAACCGCTCCTGATGCTTGCAATAGCTTTTTAGTAGCTAAACTGTCATAAATCTCAAGGCCAGAAAGCATTTCTGCTTTTGGGTCAATATCCCTTCTAGGATATAAGTAATCACAGCAATATGGGGTTAAGAAAAGCAGATATATAAATTCCAATTTGCATTCCTAATGTTCAGACACAGGCTCATGGACAAAATTGACTGTATTAGTTAGTATGGGCTGCTGTAACAAAAAAAATAGATGATGTGGTTTCAAAACACAAATTTATTTTCTCACAGTTCTGTAGGCTAAGAATTCAGTATTGTGATACTGGTGTAAGTAGTTTCTGATGAGGGCTCCCTTGAGCTCTATAGGCCTAACCTCACATGGCCTGAATCTCTGGAATTTCCAAAAAACTATGAGCAAATAAAGCTACCTTCCTCTAAGTCGTCCATTGTTTTGGATTCCAGCAATGAGAATGTTGACTGAGACACACCCCTTGGCTCACTCTCAGGTTCATATAACCTAGGGACACACAAATTACATCACCTATTATCTCACCTAGGATGGCATGACTCTATTTTAATAGTCAAACTTAGAGTAAAACACTCTTCTATTGTAAACTCTAGGAACCAGCTCCAAACAGAGTATCCACATATTTTCTATTAGGATGACCAAAAGTTTCCCAAGGCTGAGGGGTTCTCAGGCATGCAGTCCTTCCAGTGCTATCAGTTGGGTAATCTGCATAAACTAAGACACTAAGTCACCTAAGTCCAGCTTCTACCCTAAGAAAGTAGGAGATTCCTGGTAGGGTAGAACCATAGGAAATATTGTCCTTGTGCCTCCCAAAAAGAGTACCTGGATCCAGTAGGTAATCCTTTATTCTTATTTCACTTAGTTTGTCCTTTCTTTCACATCTGATATTAAAAAAAAAATGTCACCAATTGGAGTAGTATAAAACTCAGAGTCTTTGTGTTATTTACAACAGTGGGTGGCTGGCCTATAATTTGCTGGTTTTATTTTTAAGGTATTTTTGTTGAAATAATATTTATCATGATTACTGAATTTTAGGGTACCCCCTTAATTTTACACCTGAGGCAAAGTTCTCACTTGCCTAACCCTACTCCAGCTCTACCAGTAAGCAACAGGCTCCTGATCATTCCCAGTGGCCAGGCAGCAGCCTCTAACAGTTCAGTCCTCATGTCTCCCAAGTACATCCAACCCTCAATTAGACTAAAGTGCTAGGTGTGCCCTGTGATCCCCAAATCCAAAGTAGTTTAACAATGACCAGCTTATGTTCTAGAACCTTTACTATGCATTTGTTAAAATCAAATGATGGTGATTTCATTCTTAGAAAATAAACAAGTAGTATGTGCTTCAAATTCCAGCAGAAGTGTATAATCGGATGCAGAAAAACAGCATGGTGTTAGAAATCACAGCCTTTGAAATAAAATGGGATCATTGACATTAACAACTATAATACCTGGGACAAGTTAATCAACTTTAATAAAACTCAATGTTATCAAGAGTAAAATAATATTTATATCATAGAGTTGTTTGTGAGAGTTATATGAATTAACATAAATAAAGAGTATATAAGGGCAGCTAGCAGAGTGAGATGCTATAAATGCTAATTCTTTATTTTTTCTTCACCTTTTCTGCTTGGTTTTCTTGCCACTTCTCACCAAAACCATTTCTGATACTAATATTTTGGATCCAAAATTTTGTCTTAATAAGTATATTAAACATATTTTCAAACATTTTGGCATTTGTACTCTGAGGTTCTAAGTGTAGCTTGTATTGTATTCTCCTGAACTGTAAATAATTAGGCTGTTTCTAAAATCTAATATGAATTTTTTTAAATGTTATTGAAAAAGAACGCTGCAATGCATCTCTATAATCCCAGTACTTGGGATGCTGAGACAGGAAGACTACAGGTTTGAGGCCAGTGCACAATAACTTAGCAAGAACCTTTCAAAATAAAAAATAAAATAGGGCTATGGGTATAGCTCAGAGGTAGAATGCACCTAGGTTCAATTCCCAATACCACAAAAAATACATAAATTTATTGAACACAGCAGTTTTTGCTTTAGGTTTTTCGGCTAATACTGGTACTCCAGTTAAGATTTATAAATAAAATAAAGGTAACACAAAATAATGTGGCTGTGTCTAATATTCTCAGTCAAGAGATACTGTTGGGCAGAACTTCAGGTTTCTGGAGCCTCTGAGCTTACTACTCACAGATATCAATTTCATATTTCTTTCTCTATATGTTAAAAACGTTCCATCTTTATTACATGGGGGAAAAGAAATCATTCAGAGAATAGTATGAGGTATTCTCCAATATAAAACATAAATCAAGCCGGGCGTGGTGGCACACGCTTGTAATCCCCGCGCTTGGGAGGCAGAGACAGGAGGATCGCGCAGGTTCGAAGCCAGCCACGCGCGCTGGCTTAGGAGACCCTGTTTCCAAATAAAAATGGAAAAATAGGTCTGAGAGTGTAGCCTGGAGGTAGAAGGGCTTCCTGAAACCCCAGTACCACCAAATAAAAATAAATAAATAAATAAATAAGTCAACAGCAACTGATTGAGAAGGTGAGAGATGACAGAAGTTATAAGGATACTTCTCTCACTATGACTTTACTCAGAGCATAGGGATAAAGGAGCAACCAATTCTTTTAAACTCTTATTTTATACTACAACAATATCTGAAAAATTTCAAACCTAAAAACAAACAATTCTTTATTCTTTATTAATAATGTCTATATTTCAGTAAGGAATATATTTGGAGTTAGTTATTTGGTTGTGATTAATTTCTTAGTGAAATGATGTAATCTTTTCAGCAACTAATGGAATATAACCTAAGGGCTAGTGCTATCATATGCATTTTAGAAAATTACTACTTTAGATTTTGGCTTGGAGGGATTAGAGGAGTTTCATTTGTTTGGGTTTTTTAGTACTCGGGATTGAACCCAGGATCATTCTACCTCTATGCTATAATACCTCAGCCTTAATTTATTTTGAAACAGTGTCTTGCTAAGTTGCTGGGCACTGGTCTTCAACTTTCCATCCTCCTGCCTCAGTCTCCCAGGTACCACCACCGTGCCCACCTAGAAAGTTACTCTTTTATATGCACATCACTATACTTACTTGTCAGGGACCTTGTCAGTGGCAAGCTTGGCTTCAGGTAGTGAGATCCCCCAGGATGAAGAAAACATGCAGAACTGCAGAACTGCCGTCTGGAGGAGAACAAACAGCAAACAACAATTTGGGTTGTTTTTTTTGTTGTTGTTGTTTGGTGGTACTGGGGTTCCTGGATGCCCTTCTACCTCCAGGCTACATTCCCAGACCTACTTTTACATTTTTATTTGGAAACATGGTCTCCTAAGCCAGCCCACACGGCTGGCTTGGAACCTGCGCGATCCTCCTGTCTCTGCCTCCCAAGCGCGGGAATTACAAGTGTGCGCCACCACGCCTGGCAAACAACAATTTGATTTAGCAAACCCATCTCTTATAAAAAGTTGAGGGCAAAATGTTACACATTCGTGCCAGCATGATATACACATGTTTTACATTTTGCTTCATCATTGCACGTTCATGTTACATTTGCTTCATCACTGCACATAACTGTATGTAGTGCACATGCGGGAGATGAATGCATATCTTACAGAAGGTGTCCCACCGGTGATTATGTGGGGACTGTGTCTGTCAGTGGCTGCACAGGATCATATAGGCACTGACAGCCTGTATTATCTCTGGGTCTCCACATTATTTAAATTGATGAGGCTTTATTAAATCATCAAAACAGATATTTTAAAGGACCTAGTGGCAGTGATGTTTGCATTACATATATTTTCAAAAGGTTATATCATCAATTTTCAAATAATTTCTATATTTTTTACTGTTATCCATTAGAGATTCAGTTTTAACCCCTGGCCTTCATTTATCAAGCATTTGGAACAAAAAGAGATCTCTGAGATCTTCTAATTCAACACCTCACTGTATAGATAGTGAAAGTTTTAACAATGCATGCAAAGTCAAAAATCTACTATGAAAGAGATTTAGAAATGAACCCTAGTTTCCTGATTTCCAGGGCTATGCTTGCCCTACCCACTGTACTATGTGATTATTGGGGTGGAATTCCTAATTTTCCTTTATACAACTTAGTTTTTTTTTTTTTGGTGTTACTGGGGTTCCTGGAAGCCCTTCTACCTCTGGGCTACACTCCCAGACCTATTTTTCCATTTTTATTTGGAAACAGGGTCTCCTAAGCCAGCGCGCGTGGCTGGCTTCAAACCTGCGCGATCCTCCTGTCTCTGCCTCCCAAGCGCGGGGATTACAAGCGTGCGCCACCATGCCCGGCTATACAACTTAGTTTTATAAGAAAAATGAACATATAATAGTCCTCTTCAAAAGGAAATAGGGTTGCATGAGAGAATTAGAGTGGAAGCCAAAAAGAAATGAATTCTAATAATGTAGGCAATGCAAGACAGAAACATCTAATGGGTGAGGATCACAGGTTCAAAGTCAGCCTCAGCAATATAGCAAGACTTTAAAATTAAAAGTGACAGCCAGGCATGGTGGTGCATGCTTGTAATCACCGCACTTAGGAGGTGGAGACAGGAGGATTGCACAGGTTCGAAACCAGCCATGCTGGCTTAAGAGACCCTGCTTCCAAAAATAAAAGAAAGTATAAAATAGGTCTGGGAGTGGAGCTCGGAGTTATAAGGGCTTCCAGGAACCCCAGTACCACCAATTAATAAATAAGTAAATAAATAAATAAATAAATAAATAAATAAATAAATAGTGAAAGAATGCTGGAGGTATAGTTAGAGGTAGAATGCCCCTAGGCTCAATCACAAATACATAAACTAAATTTAAAAAATTTGTTGACATCCTGGGCAAAAAGAGAAGTTCCTTTCTCTTTTCATTGTCCTCTTTAAGAAACAAAAAAGACACAAATTCTAAATGTCTTATGTTTCAGGAAAAATGCTCTATTAGTGAGTCAGACTTTCAAAATAATGTTAGCAGAGGAAGTGACTGTCAATGCGTGGGTGAGGGCATTTTTAGAAGTCACATGAAAAAAAAAAGTAGCTCTGTATATACAGTTCTGAAACTTTTTTCCACCCTCTGTTCAGGGCTTCCTTGAAGGTCCAGGTTGCTTGGGACTAGATTCATTTTTATTTTTCTCCTCATGTTTCACATACCCCAAGATACAGCTCAAGAACATGCTTATTTTCTTTCAGTAAGTAGCCCATGTATTTAACCACTTCTGTGACCTTGCCATTGGATTAAAATGTTATTTCACTCTTTTATCCTCCACTTGACAAAATCTCAGGCATTTTTCAAAACACCAGACTTAACACTACCTCTTCCTTGAAGGCTTCACTGCTTTCCAAATTTAAATTAGTGGCTACTTGTGATAGACCTTTTGTCACGTGTCTTACAGGAATTACTTCAATTCGCCTTGCTCTATAGAGTAGTTGGCTGTCTTTCAGACTGGATTCAGATCTAGTTGAGGACTAGAAAAATATTTTATATGTGCTAAGGACATGTTAAGTGTCAGGAATTTTTATGCAAACATACATATACCAAAAAAAAAAAACCCTTGGCTTCCAGAAGTTATCTGATATTTAGCCTTAGATTATATTCACCTGTCAGAAAGCAGACTGTGACGCAAAGATTTGGATGCAAGTTATTTGCTTGGGAAGTAGGGAGTAGGATAGTGAGATGGTAAAGAAAGAAAAAAAAGATATGCTACTAATGAGCAGGTTTCTGCTGTGGGCAACCGGGACTGGTCTTCCTAAGAACCCTCTGGAAAACGATAGAGAGCCTGCCTCAGATCACACTGAGAGGAGAAAGCAAGGGTAGGATCCTTCTTTGTTTGGCAGTTGCTCCCTAGCGTAGGAAGGACAATGGTTAACTAGAAATCACTTTTAGCCTACCCTTATAGGCAGACCAAGCCTTTCTCCAAGAAGGCTCTATGGTGAGACTGCAGGTGCTAGAGACAGGCAGCTGTTGGCAGCACCATGATGACCTTCAGGGTAGGCCAGGAGGACAGAGCAGGGCAGTGCACTATAAGCCATCACAATTACTATTGAATTGAAACAAACACAATTGCTACTCTTCACAAGATGTAAATGCTACATAAATTCTGTGTTGCTCTTCTCTAAGGAAACATAATGTTGTTTTTGCTATATTTTGAAATAGTGAGGTATCAAAAGATCTTGCATCCATAAGTTAGAATTTTCCTGATGAACTATGTAAGCATTTACCTTAAGATTATCTACTTTCCTGAGAGGCTGAGACCAAAAGACTGAAGGATAGAGGCCAGTGTGTGCTATGTGGGAGCTTAGACCTTGTTTCAAAATTAGATAATAAAATAGGACTTGGGATACAACTCAGTGGTAGAATGCCTGGTAGAACAACCCATCTAATCCCCAGCACCAAAAAAATAAAAGTGGGTGATGTGTGCATTTATGTCTATACAAGTTTTTTACCCCATTATATGTATAAAGACAATGCACCAATAAAAAATTTTAAAAAAGAATGTCTATTGCTCATTGCATCACCCATGTTAGATTATTGAAAAGCTTACTATGTTATTAAGGGACATGCTATTACCTCTCATTTTTAAAAAGATTTAAATTTTTTCCAGGCTTTGTGGCCCACACCTATAATCCTCATATTTGGGAAGCTGAGACAGGAGGATTACAAGTTTGAAGTCAGCATTAGCAATTTAGTGAGATTCTCAGCAACTTAGCAAGACCCTACTGGGGATGTAGCTCAGTGGTAGAATGCTCCTGAAAATATAGATATATATTTCCTAAGCAGATTCAGCAGCCAGGAGAGCATATTGGTGACATGTAGAATCTCTAAAGACATTTATTTGTTACTGAATTCTAATTACTCTGCATTGTGGTAACAGCACAGCCTACCAGATGTTAATATCTGGAACATGTAGACACTTCATTTTTGGCTAACAAAGCAGAGATCCCTGTCTTTGCAGAACTTTTGTGGAGCTATCATATAATGTAGAGAAACTGGTCTCTTAGTTTTCTGTATTATCTTATCATAATCTCTTAGGGCTGTGATTACCACACCTAGCTATCTGAGTGTATTCTATTCTCCAAGAACTGTTAATAAATATTAAACAAGGATTCTAAGTCTAAGAAGAGAAAGAATTTCATTCTGTTTGATTATCTATATGCATATTAATACAGATCAACAAGTATGAATCACATGCATTATTAGTCCTTTGTTGATTTTCATAAAACAGAAATTACATGATTAACATTGAAAAGTATCAGGTACCAGCATAAGAAAGTGTATATTTAAGGTATTCTTATGTGGTTGATTTATTTTATAAATAGATTTGTATCCTTTCTAAAGATATTACTAATTATATCACTTGCATAACATATAATTAAAAGGAAAGCTTATGGTTTCAACACTATTATAGTAGCAGAAACAAAGTTCAATTATAGATCATATAAATTTGCTTGATTTGAACAACGATAGTTATGCTACCAATATTTAATAGTAATATATCTAGAAATAATACAGTCCAAACTTTATAGCTTATACTTCCTTAAAAGGAATCATTGCAACTCACTTTTTCAAAAGGGCTGACATTGCCAGACACTGCACTTCATATATGTCATCTCTAGTCTTCACGGCAAGCATTATTTTCTCATTTCACTGATGAGAGAATTAAGACTAAGGTGTGTGAGGTGACCTGTTCAAGCCCTTTAGAGCAAGACCTTATTGAGGATGTGCATTTTGAATCACTCTATCACTTTTCCCACAAATTACTGGTCCCTACTTAGATGACATTACCTTATATCAAGTCTAGAAGTCCAAGTATAAAATTTGGAGCATATGAATAATTCAGCTAACTGGATCAATGAAAATAATTTGAATTCTTTTTCAGTGTATTATAATCTAAGATAGTTAGATAGTGGAGAGCTCTTTGCTTTCTACTTTAACTTTCCTTCATACTCATCTAAAAAAATGAGCGTGAACACAAATAATCACAACTAAGTTCTCACTCACTGCTCTTTTATTATTCATGTACTTGGAGAAAAATAGTCTCTTAAATTCTGAGTTAACCAATCTGTCCCAGAAAAACCAATTATGACCAATAAGCTGAAATAAAAAGAGAATATTATAATAACTATAAACCAGATTTATAGTATCTTAACCCCATGGAAACTGAGTGTAACAGCAGCCTTCCAAATTCTATTCTTCTCCTTACCTGCAGTATCATACTTGCTTCCTTGGTCCAGCGATAATCAAAGAGCAGTTGGCTTACTAGAAAACTAAAGTTTAACATGACAGGATGGATACATGAAAGGAAAGAGAACTACTTTTTCCACTGCCAATGCCTGTTAGAGGTGATCTTAACGCCAAATGTGTACTTTTGGTAGTTTATATTTCAATGTTGTTGTTGGTTTAAAGATGATTAACATTCATATAAGCAAATAAGTGACTATGCAAAAGTAGTTCTCATTGAATTTTTACATTCTAGAAATTGGTAATTAAGTAGTGGTTGGGGGGATCTATAATTTAGACTTGGCAAATAAACACGTAAAGGAATTTGTCAGTAGACTTTGCCATGGCACACATAATTTTAAAATCCATATGCCTAATTTACAAGCAGCCCTCGATGGAGATATTTCAAAATTGGTAAGATTTATTTAAATTATTTCCTTCACCTAAAGAATGTGAACTTGACAGACATAGACAGAACTAATCTAACCTGTTTTTCAGCATCAGGATCCACTGGGAAGCCAGCCAACTGAGAGGAAATAACAACTGTCTAATGCAGGAGAGACAAAAATCATACATAGCATAGCCAGGCAAAATGTAGCTGAGGAAGTCACATTGATCTCAACCCAAAGTAGGCTGTGTTTGTTTGAATACCCAGTACCAAGTGAGCCTTTGACTAACAGAGGGAAGGACAAAGGACAGTGCAGCATGTGTCTGGAACGTGGCCTGCCTTTAGATCATTCAGTGAGTCCTGCAGAGGTGTGGTCTGATTGAGTGCCAAAAGCAACAAGGAGAATTGCTGGCAAGTATTTTGCTATTCCATACCTGAAGGCTGGTGTACCTGTTGATGGGACTACATGAGGATTAGCCTGGGGGCAGAGAGGGTTCCTTTAAAAAACATGTACGCATGAGATATAATGCCAGCAATGCCAGTACCAGAAGTTCTAGAAGAGAACCCATACTCTGTGTGTGTGTGTGTGTGTGTGTGTGTGTGTTACTAAGAATTGAAACTAGAGATGTT
Source organism: Muscardinus avellanarius (assembly GCF_963383645.1). Lineage (NCBI taxonomy): Eukaryota > Metazoa > Chordata > Mammalia > Rodentia > Gliridae > Muscardinus > Muscardinus avellanarius. The sequence goes on from NC_137786.1 coordinate 73,559,540, forward strand.
CTACCACTACATCCCCAGCCCATTTTTAAAATTTATATTTTGAGACAGGGTCTTACTACATTGTGGAGGCTGGTCCTAAACCTATGATCCTCCTGCCTCGGTTTTCCAAGTAACTGAGATTATAGGCATGCACCACAGTGCCAGGCTAACAATTGATGCTTTCATTTCCACTTTTAGTAAATAACAACATATGGGACATTAACAATATACTTAGATGGAGACTTTCAGCCTTCTGAAAACCTGAAGATACAGTCATATAAACCCAAACTTCAAAACCACAGAATGTAGCAATTTACAAAACAAAGATTCCCTGCCTTCATTTATTTAAAAAGAGGTGTTACATTAAAGAGGAGAGAGCGTATGATCTTTCTACTATTCAGAACACAAGATCTTTTAAATTCTTGTTTTGCAAGAAAAGATGAATTTGGATTTGTTACATATAAGTGACATGAATAGTTGTCTAATGGTGTTATTTAAGGAACACTGGAAAGGCCCCTCATAACTTTTCCCATAATCCCTTGATTGAAAAAAAAATCCCTTGATTGAATAGGTAAAACATGCTTAATATTTCAGTAGGAGTTACCTCATTGTGCATATGATATAACCTTTTATTGAAGATGTACACCAACTTGTATTCCATAGTAGCAGCTGTCTGAGACAAAATCTGAGTAAGGGTAATGCACAGGTAAACTAGGTAAACTATGATTAGAAAAAAGTTGAACCCATCCTGGGAGGGTCACACTGAGCTGATTTTGTGTCCTCAATGTTCTCTGGTAGCATAGAGAATAAAGTAGAAATTGGTTTCTTTTGTGTGTAGGTGGAGTTGAATCCACATACATTCTACCTCTGAGATACACTCACACTTTTTGTGTTTTATTTTAAAATAGGATCTCACTAAGTTAATGAGGCTGCTGATCTTCCTGTCTCAGCTTTGCAAGTACTGGGATTACAGGCATTCACAGCTATTTCCAGCCTCCCCACCCTCTTTACTCTTCACACCCAATGTAATTGGTTATTTTTAATAGAGGACAAGAAAGGAAGTGATAGAGAGATGGAAGACATTAATAATAAATAGATCTGATTTCATTGCTATTCCCTGAAGAAATTTACCCAAAAATCAGAGGTATGAAATCTAATTGGCCCTAAAATATACTTTCAGCCAACAAAATTCATCTTAGTCTTGCTCTCAAATTTACCAATGTTATTACTATATTCCAAATGTATTGCTTAAAAATACTTCAGAGAATATCTAGTGAAAAGTCTTCTATTAGAAGATATGAGCACACACTTATAATCCCAGCATTTGGGATGCTGAGACAGGAGGATCGGGGTTCGGAGGATCATGGTTCGGAGGATCATGGTTTGCAGACAGTCTCAGCTACTTATTGAGGCACTTTGCAACACAATGAGACCTTGTTTCAAAATAAAGAATGAAAAATGAGGCTGGGGTGGACCTCAGAGGTGGAATGTCCCTGGGTTTCATCCCCAGTACTGCAAAAAGAAAAAAAAAAGATATAGAGGCTGAGACCCAGAAATGTTAGTTAATACACCCAACATTACCTAAAAAGTTAGTTGCAGAATCTCTTCTAGACAACTCGACCAGCTTTCTTCTTGTTATTCTATGCCAGTGTTTTCCAATCTTGTTATTTCCATTTCCTCTTCACTTTTTGCCTTATCTTAGTATCAAAAGTACTATCATTTTCTGAAATTGACTTGTTTTTTACTTAATACATTTACACAAGGAAAAAACTTTAAACTTTTAACACTAGGAATAGAATTTCATAATTACATGCCATAAATAAAAAGTAACAGTAAATATAAAAACAATAGAATAAAATAATAAAACATGATACATGTTGAACATCCATAATCCAACAATCTGAAATGTTCCCCAAATACCAAACTTCATGAGCATTAAGATGATGCTACAGTGGCAAATTTCACATCTGACCTCCTGTGCTGGGTCCCAATCAAGATGCAGGTACACAGCCGGGCGTGGTGGCGCACGCTTGTAATCCCCGCGCTTGGGAGGCGGAGACAGGAGGATCGCGCAGGTTCGAAGCCAGCCGCGCGCGCTGGCTTAGGAGACCCTGTTTCTAAATAAAAATATAAAAATAGGTCTGGGAGTGTAGCCCAGAGGTAGAAGGGCTTCCAGGAACCCCAGTACCACCAAAAAAAAAAAAAAAAAAAAAAGATGCAGGTACACAACACACAGTTTATTCAGCATCCCATAGAGGGAAAAAGACCTTCTCAGGCCCTTCAGGTGTTTTATATCTTTTCACACATCCAAATTCCTCCACTATGGCACTTAAAAAAATCTAAAATCCAAAACCCTCTGGTCTAAAGAATTTTGGATAAGGGAACTGAACCTGTGGCTAAGTATTGCCTTACCTGATGAAAACTTTATCAGAGCTCTACCTCTCTTATTAAAATGAAGGATAAGAGAAATCTAAAGACAGTTTAACACACTCTGAGACTATTGCCTTGATATACTGACAAGGACTGAAAGTTGTTTTCAGAAGAAACAACTTTGTTTTTAGATGAGTTGGTGCTAGTTAATGCTATATCCGTGATCTTCAAGGAATCTGGCCCTGTACCTCCTAACATCAGCTTAGATGTTACCAATGGTGCAGATCACAGATTTCTGGAAAGAACTGCTAGTGTTATCATTTGACATTGAGCTAGAGACTATACATTATTTTCTTCTCTCTTCTCTCTCTCTCTCTCTCTCTCTCTCTCTCTCTCTCTCTCTCTCACACACACACACACACACACACACAATCACTCACTTTCTCTCTTTTTTGGTGGTGGTGGGCATGGAACCTAGAGGAAGGCTAGCCTCCAATCTGTGTGCCTCCTGTTTTAGCTTCCTAAGCATTGGGATTATAGGCATGCACTAGCTGGTTATGTTTAAATTTCTATTTAAATTTCTTAGTTTTAAACTCTTTAGTATGCTGCTAGTTGAATTTCAGATCCAAGAATCCAAGAATCTGATTATTTTATTTGAATTATTTTGTGCTGACTTAAACGTTTCTTAATTACAATTTGAGAAGACTTTATGAATCATAGCTATCTGACTTGCTTGAAATTATATTTTATAGATATGGAAATTATATTTAGAAATAGGATTTTATCTTGACTGATTTGTGTCCCTCAAAGTACCTAGCATAGGAAGCCCTGGTCCAGGACATTGTTGCAGTGGGAACATGGCTACTGATCAGGTCATGGTCTGGTATAGAAAACTGTCTACACTCTGTACTCTCAGAGTCTGGACTCTTTTGCGCTACCTCTACCACAGCCTGGAGCAGTACCAGCTGGTAGATGATGAAATAAATAAAACTGTGTCTCAACTATTAAAAACCTTGAATACTCAAAAACATCTCTTAAGGAAAAATTATTGCCACATATACAAGACATTGTATTGCAAATATTGAACTATCTAAGAATATTCACTAGAAACCCTGCTGTTACCTAAATTATCTTTTTAAATTCATATATTGGAAATGTACTCTCCAGTCCACCAAATTAAGATGTAGAGCCTTTTGGGTGGTGTTTAGATCCTAAGGACTGTGTCCTTATGAAAGGATTAATGCCACTGTAAAAGGGCTTGGTGGAGGAAGGTCATTTGTTTTCTGTCCTTCTGCTTTCTGCCACATGAGGAGACAGCAAGAAGGTCTTCAAAGATGCCAATGTTTTGACCTGAGACAATGCATCCTCCAGAACCATCAAAAATAAATTTCTGTTCTTTATAAATTACCCAGTTTTTTTGTTTTTGTTTTTGTTTTTGTTTTGTTTGTTTTTGGGTTTTGTGTGTGTGTGTGTGGTACTGGGGTTCCTGGAAGGCCTTCACCTCCGGGCTACACTCCCAGACCTATTTCTATACATTTTTTTTAAATTTGGAAACAGGGTCTCTTAAGCTAGCGTGGCTGACTTCGAACCTGCGCGATCCTCTTGTCTCTGCCTCCCAAGCGTGGGGATTACAAGCGTGCACCACCACGCCCGGCGTATAAATTACCCAGTCTTAAAAAATTTTTTTTTCCATACCAGTGATGGAAACCAGGGGCACTGCCCTCAAAGCTACATCCTCAGACCTATTTTTTAGTCTTTTATTTTGGACTAGGATCTCACTGAGTTACGAAGATGCCTCAATAAGTAGCTGAGGGTGTCAGCGAACCAGGATCCTCCAGTCTCTGCCTCCCAAATGCTGGGATTACAAGAGTGCACCACCACACCCGGCTTAAGAATTGTTTTAGCAGCACAAAACAGACTAAGACACACTCTAGCAAGAACTCTTGATCAGTTACTAAACTTTGCCAATCAGCTCTTGGGCTCAACATGTGATAGAATCAGCTCTTAAAAGGCATCAACTCTGGGGCAAACACTGGCCAGCCCTTCCTGGCCTAATGCCTACTTTCTGCTCTTATGGACTGGGGAGTTATCAGTAAAGTAAAATGTTGTCTCCCTCAAAGAGTGGTGCAGTAAATAAAGCATATTGAAGTCAGATTTTATTATGAAGAACTTTTATGTTGGAGTCAGAGACTCATTTGAATAGTTAATTAGTGCTGCTACTTAACAGCTCTGAGAGAAATCACTCAACATGTTAGCATGTTTCCTAAGAAAGAGGGAGAATTATATTTTATTCATGGATTGTTATGAGAACAAAATTGAATTAACATTTAGTAGAACCAGACTAAGTGTTGATTTAATTATTTGTTGATTCATTAAAATCTCATAACTCACCCAGGTTGTTTCTCTTCTATATTTATATATATTTAAATATATATAAATACATATTTATATATATTTAAATATTATATATATATATATGATAGTATACTTGGCTTTTCCATGCTGTCGCTTTAAAAAGTACTTTAGAAAAATTAAGCATATAAACAGACTTAAATATTTTGTATTTTAAAGAATGGGGAAAACTAAACTAAACCTATTCTCCAAAAATATTATGGTAAGTGTTAACATTCATCTGTTACTGAGTCTTATGACTGCTTCTTCAAAGAGAATTTCTAAAATTATTTTTGAGCATTGAGCGATATGACCTCTGACAAAAAAAAGTAAGATTATGTAAAAGTAGAGGATGTTTCAAAATACTATTAAACTAGAACAAACTATACAATGTAATAGCTGAATTTATCCTTATAATAACATAACTTTCAGCAATATTTTCAATAATATATGTTAAGGGATTAAGTATGATTCCTAGCATAGTTGGTGTTTTTGATAGATAGAAAAGCATATTTTAGGATGTTATGTGAATATTAAAGAAATATATGAGTACATATATATGTATATAGCCAATAAAAGAACAAAGTACATTTAGTCAAGTATAGTACTAAAACTAAGTAAAGATTTAATTTCATATATTAAATTATATTCTATTTATTTTTCCTGATATTTGGTAGTCATGCTGAAAAATGTTTCTTAAAATTAATTGTAAAACTATGTTTCTATCCTGTAACATTTTAAATTAGAACCCCTATAAAAATTAAGAAATCTTCCAAGAACTCTTCTTCATGTTTAAATAGTTCTTTCTAGGTAATTGTGCTTATCAGAGTCTGATTTTAATTTTCTCTTCTGTGTTTAAGTCTGAAGTTAAATAATATAGCTGCTTTGCATAAATACCTCAAAAATGTTTCTCAAATTATGTTTTTCAGATTGTTTTTTATTATAATCAGCCAAAATGATTGCTAACAAAGTAATTTTCTGGGCTCTACCATCCAAATCCTACTTTGATAAAAGAATGATCCTTTAAAGGTGTCCACATTTCATCCCCAAATCTATTATGTTATACTATTTGGCAAATGAGAATTAAAGTTGTAGATGAAATTAAGTTTACTAATCAGTTAACCTTAAAACATGGAGATTGTTCAGGTAGTCACAGGGCTTGTAAAAGTGAATGGAATAGGAGGCAGAAAAGGAGAATCAGTCAGGGGAAAATGTGACTGACTATAGAAGACAGGCACAAAATATAATGTGGGTGGCTTTGTAAGTGAAGGATGGGCCACAAGCCAAGGCATGTACGTGCCCTCTAGAAGCAGGAAAGGGTAAGGAACAAGATTCTCTTCTAGAACTTTCAGAAAGAAACTGATTTTGACTAAATGAGATCCATTTGGAAATGTAAAGCAATGCATTTTTTGGTCAATAAACACTGTTTGTGGTTACTTATTATATCAGCACTAAGAAACTAAATTTTATGCCAAATCAAAAACTTTGAATATCAAATACAGGAATTTGTCTTTCTCAGTCTCCTAGGTGATTACTTTATATGGGAACATTTGAAAGCCCCCAGTTTTGCCAGGTGTGGTGGTACATACCTGTGATCCCAGTAGAGGCTGAGACAGAAAGATTGCGGGTTCAAGGTCAGCCTCAGCAACCTAAGAAGAACTTGTTTCAAAATAAAAAAATAAAATAGGGCTGGTGCTGTAGCTTTGAGGTAGAATGCCCAGTACAAAAGAAAAGGAAAAAGGAAAGAAAAGAAAGATACTGGTCTTGAGTTCCTTTTTTAAAAAATTAAAGATAATTTTAAAGAAATAAAATACCTACCCTTATCATATAGATAAAACAGAAGGAAAATAATAATTAGGCCTACAACTTGAAGAAGAAATAAATAAGTTGGCTGGAGGTACAGATCAGTGGTAGAGAACTGGCCTAGCATGTAAGGTTATGGATTCAGGCCCTAGAATTGAAAAAAAGAAAGAAGTCAATAAACTTGATCCGAACACAAATACAAAATAAATAAATTTTAAAAACTTGATCAGTGATATATACTGAGTGTTCCTACTATGATTATTAAATATTTTTTTAAGAATAAGACATTATAAACTGGGTGTGGTGGCACACGCTTTTAATTCCAGTACTTGGGAGGCTAACACAGGAGGATTGCATGTTCTTGGCCAGCCTCAGCTACTTAGTAAGGCCCTCAAGCAATTTAGTGAGACTTTGTTTTAAAAAATAAATAATAAAAAATAGGACTAGGGGTGTAGCTCGGGGGTAGAATGTCCCTGGGTTCAATCCCTAGTACCACAAAAAAAAAAAAAAAAAGAAAGAAGACATTATAGCCAGGTCTGGTGGCACATGCTTATAATCCTAGTACTTGGCAGGCTGAGACAGGAGGATCACAGGTGTGAGGACATCTGCAGCAAGCAGTAAGACTGAATGACCTAGTGAGACCCTGTTCTGGGGGTGTAGCTCAGCAGGAGAATGCCCATAGGTTCAATCTCCAGTAAAACATACACACACACACACACACACACACACACACACACACACACACGACATTGTGGACAGATCTGGTGGTGAAGGCCTATAATCCCAGCACATGGGAAGTTAAGATAGGAAGATCACAGATTTGAGACCAGCCTCAGCAAATGAGCAAGACCCTTAATAAAAATACCTTGTTTAATAATAAAAAGGGCTAGGGGCTTTGCTCAGAGATAAAAAAAATATCTGGGGTTCAGTTCCTAACAAAAAAAATGGCATGGGTTCTCTATTTAAGTGGTATAAAATTTATTTATTTTTTTTTCTTTTTTTTAATTTTTTATTGGTGCATTGTATTCATACATCATAGTGGGATACAAACTTTTGTAGACATACATGCACACATTGCCCAGTCAGCCCCCAACCGATCCCCACCCATTCTCTCCCCATCCCTCCCTCCCATACTTGGCTTAGTGGTTGACGTCTAGTATTATAGCAATTTATCCAAAATTAAAAATGATAATCTCTCATAACAGTTTCATTTGTCTGATACCAAGCTTTTGATGACTTAAAGATAACATTTCAATATTTCTTTTTACTTTCTTTCTTACCAGAGAATATTTTTTTCTATTTTTTTTTAGGTGAAACTATCATATGTTTATTTATTTATTTTTCAGAAAAAAAATCTATCCTAATATGGAATATGGACTCTAGATACCCAAAACGATCTTGAAAAAGAACAAAGCTAGAAGAAATATATTTTTCTGATTTCAAACCATATAAAGCTACAATAATTGAAACAGTGTAGTACTAGTATAAAATTTAAAGGTAGAACAATTAATGCTAGATGAAGTAGACTAATGATGTTTGGGATAATGATGTTTGGAAGAATGGGCCTATGAGTCAAGAATACTAGAAGCCTTTGGAAAACAAAAAAGGTTAAAAAACCAACTAAGGGGGGCAGTGAGGCTGGGATCAGAGCCTGCCCTGAGGCAAGGCCAGTGCCAGGGCCTCCGAGGCCAGGATCGGAGTCTGCCAAGGGCTGAGGCCAGTGCCAGGGCCAGCAAGGCCAGGATCGAATCCTGCCATGAGGCAAGGCTGGGGCTGGGGCCTCCGAGGCCAGGATGGGAGCCTGCCATGAGGCAAGGCCAGGTCTGGGGCCTCTGAGGCCGGGATCAGAGCCTGCTGAGGAGTGAGGTCAGTGCCGGGGCCAGCAAGGCTGAGAACAGAGCCTGCTGTGATGCAAGGCTGGTGCTGGAGCCAGCGAGGCCGAGATCAGAGCCTGCCAGGTGGCCAGGTCGGTGCCGGGGCCTCCAAGAGTGGGATCAGAATTTACAATGCAGCATACACAGAGAAATATCACAGAAAATAAAATAGTCTTGTATTCCAATGAGATGTTTGACTACAATGCACCAATAAAAAATATTAAATAAATAAATAAATTCAGAGATCTCCAGAAGATCAAATCAGGAATATAACTGAAGAAATAATACAGGACCTTCTAAAAGAATTTAGAGAGAGTCTAAAAGAAATAAAGGATGTGATCATTGAGGTAAAGGCCTCAATTCAAAGTATAAACAATCAGACCACATGGAGAATAGAACTCTCTACTAGAAGACGATCACTCCAAAAACAAACACATAATTTATAATTTAGAAAAAAGATCAGACAGCAGGAATCTGATATTGAAGAAATATGGGCCCATTTTAAGAGAGCTAACCTAAGAACAATCGGAATAGAGGAGGGAAAAGAAGGTGAAACCAAAGGGATCAATAATCTCTTCAAAGAAATAATAGCAGAAAATTTTCCAAACATAGAGCAAGAGGTCGATACACAGGTCCAGGAAACTTATAGAACTCCCTTTAGACAGGATCAAAGAAGAGGTTCCCCATACCACATAATTGTCAAAATGACCAATGTGGAAGCCAAGCAGAGAATCTTAAAGGCAACAAAAATAAAAGGCCAAGCGACATTCAGAGGCAAACCAATTAGAATCACTCCAGACTTCCCAAACCAAGACATGAGAGCCAGAAGGGCTTGGAGTAACATATTCCAAACTCTGAAAGAAAACAACTTCCAGCCAAAAATTTCCTACCCAGCCAAACTTTCTATCAAATTAGATGGGGAAATAAGAAGCTTCCATGACAAACAAAAACTGAAGGAATTTATGTCTTCAAAACCAGTGCTAGAGAAAATACTCAAAGAGACTAACTACAAAGAAGAAATAGGTAATACACACCAGAAACAGAGAAACAAGATTTTCCATCCATCAGACAACTAAGATTGGTTATCTTTGAAGATTAATTATTTATTTTAGTATTTTACCTATTTCTAAATTGTATTGTTTGCTTTTATTGTTGCTAATTTTTAGGATTTCTATTTGGAATATCAACATACTTTCAGATATAGCATTTGGAAATATTTTATCCCATTCTATCAGTAACTTTTAACTCTGTTTACATTGTCTTTGGATGTACAATATTTTTTTATTTGGGGGAAGTTTGTTTATTTATTCTTTTGTTGCCTGTGCCTTTGAAATCATATCCAAGAAATCACTGCCAATTTCAATGTTGTGAAGTTTTATGACCCAGGTTTTCTTCTAAAAGTTTATAGTCTTAAGATTTACAATTAGGTATTTTATCTATTTTGAGTTAATATTTGTATATGGTGTTAGGTAAGGGTCCAATTTTATTCTTTTTCATGTAATTATTATTTTTCAACAATATTTAGTGAAAAGATTATTATTTCCTTCACCAAATGTTCTTGGAAATCTTGTCAAAAATAACTTGAACATATATGGAAGAACTTATTTCTAGGCTTTTTATTTTACTCCACTGGTTTATATATCTGCCTGTATAGCAGTACTACACTGTTTCAATTATTGTAGCTTTATAAGGTTTGAAATCAGAAAATGTACATCTTCTAGCTTTGTTCTTTTTCAAGATTGTTTTGGGTATTTAGAGTTCATATTTCATGTTAGGATAGATTTTTCTGAAAAATAAATAAATAAATGTATGATAGTTTCACCTTAAAAAGAGAAAAAAGTATCATCTGGTAAGAAAGAAAACAAAAAGAAATATTGAAATGTTATATCTAAGTGATCAAAAGCTTGATATCAAACAAATGAATCTGTTATGTGAGATTATCATTGTTAATTTTGGATAAATTGCTATGATATTAGATGTAAACCACTAAGCCAAGCATGGAAAGGAGTGATGGGGAGGGAATGGAGTGGGGATTGGGTAGGGGCTAACTGGGCAATGTGTGCATGTATGTCTACAGAAGTTTTTTACCCCATTACAATGTATGAATATAGTGCACCAATTAAAAAGAAATAAAAAAAGATGTAAGACAACAATGTACCAATAAAAAAAATTTAATAGGCTTTATGTTAGAAATAAAGTACCTATAAAAATAAAAATGTAAAAAACCAAAATCTTCCCTAAAGCCTCCAGAAGAAATCCAGCCCTCAGTTTACTTCTATTGTAGTTTAATGAAACCCATTCTAGAATTTTGACTTCAAGAATTATAAGATTTTTTTTTAATTACATTGTTTTAAGCCACCAATTTTCTGGTAAATTGTTAAAATAGAAATAAGAAACTAATAGAGGCAGGAAATACACAAGACAAGCCTAGAGCATCTTATCATGCCAGGCTATAAGAAAATGCTTAAAAAACAAAGAAGGAAAACCACAACAGTGAACTATGTCATGGGAACACAAGAGCTACACAAAAGAGCTCCAAATGCCTAAAGCTGTAACAATTTGAGTGATAAAATAAATAACACAGTATTATATTATAATCTCAAGCATAAAATATCCATGAGTCCCTAGTGTTGTAATAAGTGCTAGAATAAACAAATGCAAAAAAGTAGACAAATTTCTGTGTAGAATTCCAAGCAATTTATGAGAATATCATGTCCTTACGGAGGGGAGCCTAACTCCCCACTCCTTAGATGTGGAAAGAGGAAAGAGAACAACCTTACAGAGCAAAGATGTAACTACAGTCAAGGTTGACATCAACAGCAATGTCATGTTGACAGCATGTTTTCTTGACATGATTTGCTTAGATTGACACTTTACCTCTGTAGTCTTCTTCCCAAAAAAAACTTACTCTAGTCTAATCATAAGAAAAACTTCATACAAACTGCAGTGGAGGAACATTCTACAAAATACCTGACTAGTACTTCTCAATATGGCTAAGGTCATCCATAATATGGAAAGTGTAAGAAGCTGTCACAGCCAAAAGAAACCTAAGAAGGCATGTGTTTTGAGAGTCTCTGGCTAAACCAGAGTCCAATGCCAGAGCATCTCACAACCCCACCCTAATGGGAAGTAAAGGGGAGATAGATGTGTTCACAGAGTTCCTTCCATGGGACACCTCCTTTACCTTGTGAAAATCCTAATAATGCCTAGTTTTCCAACTCCTAACTAAGGGATCCCTCACACTGGAGATGTGTTTATAGTGG